>NC_133515.1:82540000-82840714 GCF_049354715.1 Callithrix jacchus | reverse complement strand
GCTGCAGTGAGCCAAAATCACGCCACTGCACTCCAGCGCAGGTTACAGAGACCCTGTCTCAAAAAATAAGAGATTCACCTTAACCAGCTTTTACCCATAGGGTAATTCCAGTTTGTGCCGTTTACTTGGGGATAGAATTCAAGTCTAATGTGGTAGTCTTGATGGGCTGAGGAGTCATTTGGGACTTCTAGAACACCTGAAAATTAGAAATTTTGGGAAGGAGAGTACCTCAGAGAGTAAGCCCTAAAATCTGCCTACATATTCCTTCCAAATCCTTGGTGGATTCCCAAATTGTGCTTGTGCAGTGTGATTATTTAAAGGAACCCAGCAGAAAGCAAGTTAAAGTCTAAAGAATTCAGCAGAGATTGCAGCTGCTCAAGGACAAACAGTTTGAAATTCAAATTCCACTAAGAAGGACTGAGTAGCTGGCACGGTGGCTCATGCCTGTAATCCCAGCACTTTGGGAGGCTGAGGTGGGCGGATCACAAGGTGAAGATATCGAGACCATCCTGGCCAACATGGGAAAACCCCCTCTCTACTAAACATACAAAAATTAGCTGGGCACACGCCTGAAGTCCCAGCTACTCAGGAGGCAGAGGCAGAAGGATCACTTGAACTCAGGAGTCGGAGGTTGCAATGAGCCGAGACTACACCACTGCCCTCCAGCCTGGAGACAGAGCAAGACTCCATCTTAAGAAAAAAAAAAAGGACTGAGTAAATACTTGGTGTTTCACAATGAACCCCCAAAATATCATTCCTTAAGGAAGAATTAAAGCATCCAATAACAAAAGGCTGTGCTTCAGCACTAAGGACAAAATGGAAAGAAACTCACTGTAACGAAGCTTAAAATCTCACAGCATCAAAGTTATCCATTAGTAATTTAAAACTAGAACAAAACAATATTTTTAAGAAGAAAACAATTCAGAGTCACCACAGCATATCCCCAAAGCTCAGTACATAATAAACAAGTATTAAATATGCAAAGAAAAATTATGTGATCCTTTTGACTCAACTTCCCTGATGGAAAAAAAAAAATGTGGTCCGTACCATACTCAATAGAAAATACATAGATGCAAATGCACAAGTGACCTCTATGAGATGGATTTTAAAATAGCTTTAAAATATGTTTAAAGAATTTACAAGAAAAGAGATAATGGGTGAACAGATTGGGAGTTTTGGCAGAAAAATAGGAATTAAAAACCCAGTGGAGGCCAGGTGCAGTGGCTCACACCTATAATCCCAGCACTTTGGGAGGCTGAGGTGGGTGGATCACTTAAGGTCAGGAGTTTGAGACCAGCCTGACCAACATGGTGAAACTCTGTCTCTACTAAAAATACAAAATTAGCCAAGCACTGTGGTGCATGCTGATAATCCCAGCTACTTGGGAGGCTGAAGCAGGAGAATGACTTGGACCTGGGAGGTAGAGGTTGCAGTTAGCCAAGCATGCCGTTGCACTCCAACCTGGGCAACATGAGCAAAACCTCATCTCAAAAAATAAAAATTGTAAAAATAATAAAACCCAATGAAAAGTCTTGTAATGAAAAAAAAAGTATCTGAAATTAAAAATTTCATTGGACGGACTTACCAGTAAACTAGGCACAACAGAGGAAAGACTGAAAAAGCAAGTAGGTTATCAAACCAAAGCACAGAAAGGAAAAAAAAAGCAGCAGAGGTTTGAGACCTTTGGGACCTTATCAGTTCCTGTAATTTGAAGCAGAGAAGGAAAGGCAGAGAATAGGGCAAGAGAAATCTTGAAGCAATAATGCCTGAAATTTTCCCCAAAGTGTTGAAAGACACCAACATACAGATCTAAGAAGTTCAGTGAACCCCCAAGCAGAATAAATACAACAAAGACTACATCTGAGTACATCACATTGCCAAAAAAAAAAAAAAAAAAATCTTAAAAGCAACCAAGGTGGGGAGTGGGAAGGAATAGCATTACATTAGATGAACAAGAGTGATGGCTAACATCAGAAATGATGGAATTCAGAAAATGATGGAATGACAGCTTTAAGGTGCAAAGATTAAACAACAAAGGTTAACTTAAAACTCTGTATCCAGGCCAGTTGCGGTGGCTCACACCTGTAATCCCAGCACTTAGGGATGCTGAAGTGTGCAGATCACCTGAGGTCAGGAGTTCGAGACTACCCTGACCAACATGGAGAAACCCCATCTACTAAAAATACAAAATTAGCCAGGCATGGTGGCGCATGTCTGTAATCCCAGCTACTCGGGAGGCTGAGGCAGAAGAATCGCTTGAAACCAGGAGGCAGAAGTTGCAGTAAGCCAAGATAGTACCACTGCACTCCAGCCTAGGTGACAGAGTGAGACTCTGTCTCAAAAAAAAAAAAAAAAAAAATCTGTATCCAGTTAAAATATCCTTCAAGATGTTAAGGAAATGGCCAGACTCAATGGCTCATGCCTGTAATCCCAACACTTTGGGAGGCTGAGGCAGGAGAATCCCTTGAGGCCATGAGTGATGAGCCTCAGCAACCTAGTGAGACCCCACACAAAAAATAAAATTAGCTGGGCATGGGCTGTGACAATACTAGTATACTCCAGCCTGGGGACAGAGTGAGTCCCTATCTCTTGAAAAAATTATGACAAAATATTTTCCAGATGAAAACAGAATTTGTTGCTGGTAGACTGACATGATATGGAATGCTTTATGAAATTCTTCAAGCTGAAGGAAAATATAAATCTGAAGTGAAAAACAATATCTGAAATTAAAATTTTCATTGGATGGACATCAGTAAATGGATTTCTCAATGGGAACCTGTATCTCCAGAATGGAATTAAGAACTTTGAAATGATAAAAATGTTAGTAAATAAGAAAGACACTTTCCTTTTTTATTTTTCTAAATATCATTGCTGTTTAAAGCAAACAAAAATAATATTGCAGTATTTATATGTATAAGTAAAATATGGGACAGAAATAGCATGAAGGGACAGAAGGGGTAATAAATTTAATTATATTGAAATAATATTACATTGTACACAAAGTGTGATAGTATTAGTATAAGATAGATTGTAATCTCTCACCCCGTCACTGAAAAAAACAGTGCAGTAGATCTAAAAAGCCATTAGAGAAGATGAAATGGGTTACTAAGGATTATGTCATTGGTCAAGTGAAATCAAGGAAAGGAAAACAGAATAAAGAAGAGTAAGGCAAAACAATGGGATGGTAGGGCTGCAATAAAGTAATGTCACTAAGTAAACTGCTTACATTCCTCCTTCCTGAACTGTTATGGGATTTTTTTTTCAGGGGGTCAGGGGTTTTTTTAGAGACTCTCTGTCACCCCAGGCTGGAGAATTGCTTGAATTGAATTGATTGCATCCCAGCAGTGGTGCAGTCATACCTCTCTGTAGTCTCAAACTCCTGGGCTCAAGTGGTCTTCCTGCCTCAGCCTCCCAAAGTGCTGGGATTACAGGCATGAGCCACTGCACCCTGCCCAAACTATTGTTTTAAACGCATTAGGTCGTTGAGCCCTCAAGACTATGTGGAAGTTTGATGATTTGTTAGGAGCACTCACAAGACTCAGCATAGAGTCTTACTCCTGACAATGATTTATTAGAGCAAAAGGATACGAAGCAAATTCAACAAAGGGAAAAAAGGGAATTAGTGAAGTTCAGAGGAAACCAAGTACCAGCTTCTAAGAGTTCTCTCCTAGTCAAGTTACACAGGATGTCACTCCAGCAACAAGTGACAGCTGTGAAACTGTTACGCCTCACTGTTAGGGATAGTAAGCTTCTTAGGGAACAGAAGGAATCTCCTCAAATTCAAGTTCCCAGATACCTGGCAAGGGCCGACATTGCCAGCAGGCCTTTCTAGGGATGGCAGTCTCAGGCACTCTTTTCTGCACAATGGTTCAGATCAAAGTGCTTATATTGGGTAGAGGGGGACCTATGGAAGCCCAAATTTGGGTGTCAGAGACCTAATAGGGTGAAGACAGTGTCTACCCTGATGGACAGTAGGTATGAGGTGTCAGGGACAGAGTGAGGCAGTTATTTACATGATGGATGGGGCAACCTGGAATAAGGAATAAGCTCAAGCACAGAGAGGAGTGTCTGTATGGGGTAAGAGTGTCAGCAGAGATGGTAGATTGGTTGCATACTAAAGACTTGACTGAATAAAGTGAACATAGTAACCATAGTGGAAGCCAGGTTTCTCACCATCAGAGAAGGTAATTATAGAAAGGTGGTGGCCAGGCTCGTTGGCTCACACCTGTAATCCCAGCACTTAAGGAGGCCGAGGTGGGTGGATCATGAGGTCAGGAGATCAAGACCATCCTGGCCAACATGGTGAAACCCCATCTCTACTGAAATACAAAAAACTAGCTGGGCGTGGTGGCATGTGCCTGTAGTCCCAGCTATCAGGAGGCTGAGGCAGGGGAATCACTTGAACCTGGGAGGTGGAGGTTGCAGTGAGCCTAGATTGTACTACTGCATTCCAGCCTAGGCGACACATCAAGACTCTACCTCAAAAAAAAAAAAAGAAAGGAAGAAAAAAAAAGAAGGAAGAAAGGGGGAAACTAGATTGAAACCTGGAGTTCAGCTTGAATTGTGTTTAAGTGTGAATTCATGGTTTAAAATCTATAAAAATAGATGAAATATCAGCTGGGTGCAGTGGCTCACACCTGTAATCCCAACACTTTGGGAGGCTGAGGCAGGCAGGTCTCGAGGTCAGGAGTTTGAGACCAGCCTAGCCAACATTGCAAAACCCCATCTCTACTAAAAATACAAAAATTAGCCAAGTGTGGTGGTGCACACCTGTAGTCCCACCTACTTGGGAGGCTGAGGTATGAGAATCAGTTGAACCTGGGAGGCAGAGGTTGCAGTGAGCCGAGATCATGCCACTGCATCCAGCCCAGGCGACAGAGCAAGATCCTGTCTCTAAATAAATAATAAATATAGAGGAAATATAGACATAAACATATAAATATACACGTGTATATGTGTCCAAATACATATATTCCCTAGTCTGTCCACCAAGGTGGTCTTGGAGCAGTTATTACTATCAGTAGTAATGAGCACATATAGTACCCTTATCTTGCCTTCCAAATAGTTCACTGTCTTAGTCTGCTTGGGGGGCATTACAAAATACCATAGACTGGGCAGCTTAAACAACAGAAAAAAATTAAATTTCTGTTGTTTAAGCTGCCCACAGTTTTTCTAAATTTATTTAGAAAGTTCTGTTGTTTAAGCCTCACAGTTTTAGAAACCTGGAAGTCCAAAGTACCAGCCAATTTGGTTTCTGGTGAGAGCTTTCTTCCTGGCATGCAGATGGCCACCTTCTCACCATGTCCTCATGTGGCAGAGAGCACAAGCTCTCTGGTGTCCTCTGTTAGAAGTCACTAATCCCATCATGAAGGTACCAACGTCATTACCTCATCTAACCATAAGTACTTCCCAAAGGCCGAATTGCCAAACACCAACACATTGCTGGTGAAAGCTTCAACATATGAATTTGAGGGACACAAACATTCAGTCTATAACATCAACTAAAGGAACCAACTTGTCATCTAGAGTTCCAAGTGCCTTAAAAAATGGGGAAAATAAAAAATAAAAATAAAAAAAGGAACCAAGGCTCCTTGATAAAATGGCTAAATTCAGGGCTGGGGCAGAGAAAATACATGAGCTTGGAAAATCTTGTGCCAGAAAAGAAGAAAGTGCCAAAAGAATGATGAGGATGAATCATTGAAATGACACACAGATTAAAAGGGTTCCCACTGGACAAATGTGAGTATCAAAATAAATAATTATAGTAATTATATATAACCCATCAGACGAAATAAACCATGAGTTCATGTAAATATATGAATATATACATACAAATTACAAGCATAATGAGGAATGTGATATTTATGTGGTTTAAAGGTACCTCTCCAGGCCGGGTGCAGTAGCTCACACCTATAATTCCAGCATTTTGGGAGGCCAAGGCGGGTAGATCACCTGAGGTCAGGAGTTCGAGACCAGCTTGGCCAACATGATAAAACCCTGGCTCTACTAAAAATAAAAAATTAGCTGGGTGTGGTGGCAGGCGCCTGTAGTCTCAGCTACTCAAGAGGCTGAGGCAGGAGATTTAATCACTTGAACAAAGGAGGCAGAGGTAGCAGTAAGCCAAGATTGTGCCACTGCACTCCGACCTGGATGACAGAGGGAGGCTCGATCTCAAAAAAAAAAAAAATTGTCCATTTCATCTCATTATCTAATTTATTGGCATACAATTGTTTATGGTATTCCCTTATAATCCTTATTTCCAAAAGATCAGTAGTAATTTCTCTCTATTTTTCCTGGTTTTAGTAATTTTGTCTTTTCTTTTTCTTGGTGAGTCTAGCTAAAGTTTTGTCAATTTTGTTAATCTTTTCAAAGAACCAACTTCAGGTTTTGTTGATTTTCTCTTTCTTTCCTCTCCAATTATGATTTTCTTCCTTTAGCTTGCTTTGGATTTAGTTAATCTTTTCAAAGACTGGGCATGAGTCACCATGCTCAGTCCACAGTAATCTTTTTTAAAATGTAAAAATCACTCCTTGTTAAAGCCATTCTCTGGCTTCTTTTCTCACTTAGGAAAAAAAAGAAAAAGAAAAAAAGCACTTTACCACTAATTTAGAAATTCCTGCTTACTTGATCTGGCCCGTCTAGCACTTAGATCTCTTCATTTCTTCCTCTCAAACACAAAACTCCAGACTTACTGCCTTCTTTAAGATCTTAAAATGCCCTGTTCAATTTGACTTACAGTATTTACACTAGCTGTTCATTCTGCCTGGAAAAATCTTCACAAAAAGACTTTTGTCATTCAGATATTAAACGTCATCTCCTTAGAGAAGTTTTCTCTGACCACCATCCTAAATTGGCCACCCAGTTGCTGTTTCTTTTTAGATTATTTTTGTAGAGATAGGATCTTCCTATATTGCCCAGGGTGATCTCCAACTCCTGACCTCAAGGGATTTTCCCCCTTGACCTACCAAAGTGCCGGGATTACAGGTGTGAGCACCACACCCACCCAGATGTTCTGTACAGCATCACATGTTTAGCATTCCTAATCCAACCATCTGAAATTAAAACACTCCAAAAATCAAAACTTTTTGATCATTAACATGATGCCACAGTGGAAAATTCCTCACCTGACCACACGTGAAAAGTTGTAGTTCGCCGGGCACAGTGGCTCACGCCTGTACCCAGTACCTTGGGAGGTGGAGGCAGGCGGATCATGAGGTCAAGAAATCGAGACCATCCTGGCCACATGGTGAAACCCTGTCTCTACTAAAAACTACAAAAATTAGCCGGGCGTGGTGGCAGGGCGCCTGTAGTCCCAGCTACTCGGGAGGCTGAGGCAGAATTGCTTGAACGCGGGAGGTGGAGGTTGCAGGGAGCCGAGATCGCGCCACTGCAGTCCAGCCTGGAGCCTGGCGACACAGCGAGACTCTGCTTCAAAAAAAAAAAATTGTAGTCAAAATGTTGTTCGATACACACACGCTTTTTAAAATTGCATAAAATTACCCTGAGGCTATGTGTATAAGGAGTATATGAAACATCTTTAATAATTTTACTTATCTGGGTTGAGCGTGGTGACTCATGCCTGTAATCCAAGCACTTTGGAGGCCAAGGCAGGCGGGTCGCCTGAGGTTGGGAGTTTAAGACCAGCCTGACCAACATGGTGAAACCCCGTCTTAAAAAAAAAAAAAAAAAAAAAATATTTATCCCTACTTCTGTTGCTTCTTACCAGAATATAATTTCCACAAGGCCAGTACCTGACAAACACACATGCTACAGATTCAATCTTTATCGAATGAATTTAATGTTTATTTTCCAAGTTTTCTAATTAACATTACTTCTATAATAGTATCAATTTTAGAATATTCAAATAGTATTTTAATAAGTAGACCATTAGCCCGAGTTCAAATTCTGCTACTACAGCAAACTAGATGTATGAATCAAGTCAAATTTCTTTTTTTTGAGACGGAGTCTCGCTCTGTCGCCCAGGCTGGAATGCCGTGGTGCGATCTCGGCTCACTGCAACCTCCGCCTCCTGGGTTAAAGCGATCCTCCTGCCTCAGCCTCCCGAGTAGCTGGGACTACAGGCACGCGCCGCCACGCCCGGCTAATTTTTGTATTTTTAGTAGAGCCGCGGTTTCGTCATGTTGGCAAGGCTGGTCTCGAATTCCTGACCTCAAATGATCCGCCTGCCTCGCCATCGAAAGTACTGGGATTACAGGAGTGAGCCACGGCGTCCAGCCGAGGCAAATTTCTTAATCTTCTTCTTTCCTCACTTGTAAAACTAGAATACTGTTTTCTTAAGGCTAAATCATAAAACAATGTAAAAGCGTCTCAGCACTCAACGAAATTTTTCTAACATAACGAAAAACTCCTCATTGCTCCTTGCCTTGCCCTTAGCCTCAACGCTTGAAGTCCCGACCAATCCCTCAGCGGGTTCAGAGGGAGCCACTCTAGCCGCCTACCGCCAGGGAGTGCAGGGGCCGCCGGGAAGGAGGCAGGACCCGGACGCCAGGGCACGCACTTCCTTCCATGCCTTCTTTACACCAATCGCCCTCTGGTGTCCCACCCCTTCCGTTCTGGGAAAACACGAGCACCTAGAACGACTTCCGGCGGGAGCTGTGCAGCTCCTTATCATGGTGAGTTGGCTGGTGGGGTGAGGGTTTCGGCTGTAGGGGATTCGGCTTATCTGTTTCCGAAGCGGCCTTGAAATCCCTCAACCACCCAGAGTAGGGTGTCATTGGAGTTGAAGTCGGGTCCCTTAGAAGGAGCGTCTGTCTCCCAAAATGTTCCCCTCAGAGTTCTGGTCCCCCTCGGCCTCTCACCTTGTTCCGTGGTTGCTCAGGATCCCCGTCCCGCTGCAGGCCGAGCTTTCAGCTCCTGGCGAGTTTCTGACTTCTTTCTGCCGAGATTTCTTTAATGTAATAAAAGTTTTGGCCAGCGTCAGCAACTAGACCACCAACAAAAAATCTGAAAACAAGTCCGCAGCAACAATGTGATAGTGATTCTTAGAACAGTGGCGATAACGCCAGCGGAAGAAAAAGAAGGTTAGTAGTAATAGGGTTTTAAGACAGACGCCTCACTCTGCAGCTTGGCTTTACTAAATATTAAGTAGCCTGATTACGGCGTCAACTTCGATAAGCGCAGTAAATAAAGAAAGTCAAGGTGTTGATAGACCGTCTTATTGCTGTTTTATTTCTGCGTTTGTAGAAACTAGAGGAAGACCCAGTAGGACGTTTGGCTGTTGGGTTATGGTGTTTTCTCTCAAATTTGTTATAATTAGTATTTGCCTTTAGAGCTCAAATATATAGCTCTTAACGATAAGCGGTTGGGATTTCGAGTGTCAAAGTGGGGTGTACCTTTTGAAAATGGATTTATTAGAAAAATTCCTGGAGTACTTATTGATAACGTATGTATGAGAAAGAAACCACATTTCTGTGCTTAAGCTTTTGTCACTGTACTAAGTTTTTTACTTAAGTGGATATGGTCGGGAAAATGTCTTATTCACACACTTTATATTTTGTAAATTTCCTGTAGTCCTTTTGCACACAGAAAATGGGTAAAAGTTTACCCTGGCTAATGATCAAACAGCCGCCAGTTACACTCTCCAAAACTTTCACCATTGGCCGAGCGCGGTGGCTCACGCCTGTAATCCCAGCACTTTGGGAGGCTGAGGCGGGTGGATCACGAGGTCAGGATTTTGAGACCAGCCTGGCATGGTGAAACCCCGTCTCTACTAAAGATACAAAAAATTAGCTGGGCATGGTGGCGGGCACCTGTAATCCCAGCTACTTGGGAGGCTGAGGCCAGGGATTACTTGAACCCAGGAGGCGGAGGTTGCAGTGAGCCAAGATCATGTGATTGCACTCCAGCCTGGGCAAAAGAGCAAGACTCCATCTCAAAATAAATAAATAACAGTCATTATTGTGTAGCCTGTACTCGGAGTTATATTTCTAAAATTTGACCACATCACTCCCTTGCTCAAATGTTCTTTTTGTTGTTCTGTAGCACTCAAGATGAAGTCCTGTTTATATACAAGCCATCCGTTATCAAGCTTCTTACTTTTACAGCTTTTCTCTCTCTGTTTTTTTCTTTGAGATGGAGTTTCACTCTTGTTGCCCAGGCTGAAGTGCAATGGTGCGATCTTGGCTCACTGCAACCTCTACCTCCTGGGTTCAAGCGATTCTCCTGCCACAGCCTCCCTACTAGCTGGGATAACAGGCGTGTGCTAATTTTTTATTTTTAGTAGAGATGGAGTTTCTCCATGTTGGCCAGGATGGTCTCAATCTCTTGACCTCGTGATTCACCCGCCTTGGCCTCCCATAGTGCTGGTATTACAGGCATGAGCCACCAACCGTGCCCGGTTTTTTTTTTTTTTTAATGCATACATGTATGCAATATCCATCTTTCAGCCACCATGAACAAATTGCAAATCATGCTGTATGAATTGACTTCTGTACATAATTTGCATATGCCCTTCCATCTGCCTGAATTTTTCTGTTCTCTACTGGCTGTCCATATCAGTATAACCCTTATATATCCTTCATTGTTTTTCATGAGCCTTTCCCCTATGTTCCAGTATCCTGTTAGTTGCTTCTCCTTTATGCTTTGGTGGTACCTTGGGCTTTTACATGCACATACCAGTTTTGTTACATAAGCTGCACAAAGTGAATACATATAATGGAAACTTAATTTGCCTGTAATTCTGATGATTTGAAGGGATTTGAAGGTAAAGGGACAAGAGGTTATTAAAATTCAGAGGTCTTTCAGATTACACACCTTCATTAACTCACAGCCCTAATTTAATAAAGTTAAACTTGGATCTCTTGTGCTTTTTGCCAATAACATCTGTAATCCTTACAGACTATGTTAAAAATTGTGTATTTATTTGTCTTTCCCACTTTGTAGACTGTAAGCTCATTGAGAGCAGGACCTGTATGTTTCACTCTGGTATTCCTAGAGCCTTGTACAGTGCCTGGCCCAGAGGAAGTTTTCAATAAACATCTGTTTTATAAAACACTGAAAACCTATGGCACTACATCTTTATGCTTGAAACATTAGTATTAGTAATGCAGGGAAACAGTATTTAAGGTTTGTTTTAAAGGATATTGAGAAAAAAGTAAGAACATGCTATGTGAAACAGTGCTTTCTTAGAAAATATAAAGAAAAATAGCCCTCATCGTTAGCGAAGTTACTAAGAAATTACAAAGCAAGATAACAAGGTGAAAGCTATACTTTGGTTAATGCAAATAAGTCACATAACAAACACTGTATTTGGAATGATCTAGTAAGACTTCATGTAAAAAGTGAAACTGAGTACTTTGTGCCCTACTCTTAATCTAATACTTGTTTGTCACTATATGAATAAGAGCTTGAGTTAGACAGATCTGGCCATTTCACTCAAAAGTGGTATGATGATGAGACAAGAGTAGACCAGTCTGAAGTTGAGGGTTTCTATCTACAGTAAGAGATTAAGACTGGAGTTGAGGGTTTCTATCTGGAGTAAGAGATAACGCTGGAAAGAAACAGGCTAAGTTGTAAACCTGGAAATTCAGGTTGTAAAATTTGGAGTTTATTTTGATAGCAGTGGAGGGCCAATATAATTTTGGGAAGAGTGATACAAACATTAGAATTTTCGTTTTGTTTTCAGTATGAACATGGTGTCAGAAGTGACCTTCTGCCCCTTAGAAACCTTGTTGATTCTCTTAATCAAACTTAAAGTCAGCTGAAGTTAAACAGAAGATGTCCAAAAATAACAGTATTAAGCAGAATTTTTTAAATCTTTGGGTCCAAAATATCTCACTTGTAATTCTTTAAGAAAAGAACATATATACATGTATAATATTTATATGTATGTACGTATATATTTATTTTGAGATAGGGTCTCACACTGTCGCCCAGGTTGGAGTAAAGTGCTGTGGTCCTGGCTCACTACAGCTTTGACTTCCCGGGCTCATGCAAAATCCTCCCACCTTGGCATCCTGAGGAGCTGGGACTACAGGCGTGAAC
This sequence comes from Callithrix jacchus, assembly GCF_049354715.1. Lineage (NCBI taxonomy): Eukaryota > Metazoa > Chordata > Mammalia > Primates > Cebidae > Callithrix > Callithrix jacchus. The sequence continues at coordinate 82,828,711 of NC_133515.1, read as the reverse complement.
CACCATGCCTGGCTAATTTTTTTCTTTTCAATTTTTTGTAGAGGCAGAGTCTCAGTATATTGCCTAGGCTGGTCTTGAACTCCTGAGCTCAAGTGATCCTCCTGCCTCAGCCTCCCAAAGTGGTGGGATTACAGGCATGAGCCAGCATAGCCAACCAAGAAAAAAATTTATTAACATTTATTAACATCTAAAGTAGAAATAGCATATATATTTTTTAAACTGGATTAGCTTAGTAGAGCCATAGGGTTATATATACATACTAGTCTTTATTTGAATATAAAATTGTAACATTTTTCTGGTGCTTTATTTTTACTTTTTAAAATATTTTTTTCCTTGTCATCTTACTACCTTTCTATTATGAAAATGTTCATACATACACAGAAGTAGAGAGACCATAATATAAGCACCCCTGTACTTGTCGCCTGGCATCAACAATTATCAACACTCTGCTGTTGTTTTTTTATGCCAAATATCTAGTGTTTGGCCTTTTTTCCTGCTTTTCCTGAGTCTCAGCCTAATGCAACTAATATGTCTAAGCTTTGAAGAAATGAGTTATCTCTTCTTATAACCACTTAAATGCTCTCTAGATGCAAACTATGTAGGAAAACCATGCTTGCATTGGATCTGAAAGTTTTTTACATTTATAATTGTTAATACCTCAGTTCCGCTGCTTTCTGGGTCTTCAGTGTTTGAGTCAAATTGACCAACTTTAGTGAGTTAGAAATGTAGTAAGGTTGGTATAGTGATTGTGGCTTTTACCATCTAGGAAAGGATTTGGTTAAAATTAAAATCCAAAAATTTAAGTATGTGGCACTTAGCAGTCAAATTACTGTGTATGGGCCATCAAAAATTGTGAAGAATTATTCCCCCCTGGAATGACAGTTACTTTCCTTTAGAATGACAAAATATTCTCTTTAAAAGTAACTGTAGAGTTTTGCTTTTAGAAACCTATGCCAGAAAAATTAATAGGGCCATGCCAAATTTTCAGCATATGAAAGGCTGAGTATTTTTGAATGATAACTGAAATAATTAGTAATCTCAAGTCTTTTGGCATTATTCCCATTCTTTTTTTTTTTTTTTTTTTAGACGGAGTCTTGCTCTATTGCCAGGCTGGAGTGCAGTGGCGCAATCTCGGCTCACTGCAACCTCCGCCTCCTGGGTTCAAGTGATTCTTCGCCTCAGCCTCCCGAGTAGCTGGGACCACAGGCACGTGCCACCATGCCCGGCTAATTTTTGTATTTTTAGTAGAGACAGGGTTTCGCCATGTTGCCTAGGCTAGTCTTGAACTCCTGACCTCGTGATCCACCCGCCTCAGCCTCCCGAAGTGCTGGGATTACAGGTGTGAGCCACTGTGCCTGGCTGAGCTTCTTGGTTTTTATGTCCTATTAAGGAAGGCTTCTCCAACTCCCAGGTTATAAAATAATACAGCCACACTTTCTTCAAGTATTCTATAATTCAATTTTAAAAATAATAAATTAGAGTAAGGAGTATGATAAGGGTGCAGCATTACCTTGATCAAAATACCAATTATTGACTAGCTAATATTTTCTCCCACTGATATTGGATACTGCCTTTGCTGTAAGTTAATTTCTCATATGGTGAACTCTCCTTTCTGCTAAGGCTTTCCCATATGGTTTCCCAAATTTGGGTTTCCCAAAATGGGTGGTAAATCCCCTCTCGTTGCCACTTGGTCTCCTCTCTCATTGGTGAGCCTTATCTTTACTATCCCCAAACTATATACTAGCAGGGGCCAGGGAGACTAGCCAGGATGTCAGATACTTTGATTGAATGCCTAAGAGAGAATCTCAGGGGTTTTACTATAATAGTTCCCTGAACTTTCAAATATATAGCTTTTTTTTTTCTTTTTGAGACAGAGTCTTATTCTGTTGTTCAGGCTAAAGTGCAGTGGCGTGATCTTGGCTCACTGCAACCTCCACCTCCCAGACTCAAGAGATTCTGAGGCCTGCCTCAGCGTCCTGAGTAACTAGTATTACAGGCATGCACCCCACACTCAGCTAATTTTTTTTATTTTTATTTTTTTCAGGAGAGAACTGGAGTATAATTTTTACATTCTTCATAGAGACGGGGTTTCACCAGGTTGGCCAGGCTGGTCTTGAACTCTTGGCCTCAAGTGATCGCTCTGCCTCAGCCTCCCAAAGTGCTGTGATTACAGGCAGGAGCCCCAAACACAGCCATATATATAGCTTTAATTAGGTGGATTTTCAGTAGAAATTTCCAGTAGAGCTTTTTGGCAAACAATATTTTTTTCGGTTCAAATTGCCTTTTCCATTTAAAAATAAAGAGTGTGGTCTGGAGCTAAAAAGCCTGGGTTTGAATTTCTACTCAGCGATTTACTAGCTCTGTGATTTTGGATGACTTACTAAAAGTTGTCTCCACCACACAGGTTTATTGTGAATATTAAATTTGTAAATATACATAAAGTGTCTAGTAAAAGTGTTTGGCATATATTGAGTAGTTAGTAAATATTGGTTATTATTACCACTATATCATACCATATCATAGGAATCACTATATCATAGGAACTCTGAAGAAAATTAAATACTTAAATGGTGATTTGTATATTGTTTGTTTGTTTGAAAGGGGACAATTCATCTCTTTCGAAAACCACAAAGATCCTTTTTTGGCAAGTTGTTACGGGAATTTAGACTTGTAGCAGCTGACCGAAGGGTAAGTTATTCCTTAATCCCAATTTTAATTATTGCACAAACAACATTATAACATTAGAGAAAGATAATTTTTAAGGCAAATAGAAATCACTGTTGATCCCACCACACTGTTTTCATTTTTCTGTGTGGGAAAAATATTTTTTTTAGTGTGAAATTGCAGTCATTTGGTGTTGAATTGTTTTGCTTTGGTAGGAAGCTTCTGTTACAGTTTTGATTCTAATTCTGAAGTGTTTTAAAGAAAAATGGTTTTGTGATTGCTTTTTGTTATTAAGATTTCAAAAAAATAAATGGATCCAGTCTAAAGCCATGTTTTCTCATTTTTAATGTAGGCAAAAAAAATATGTCCTGCTTTGAGACTGTAAATAGAAAGATGTAATTGCCATCCTTTCAGACCACCAATGTAAACCTTCTAGTTATTGTGTTTCATGCTTCTCATTGTTGTCTAAATTATAAACTCTCTGAGGGATGTGACTATCTCTATTTTGCTCACCCTTTAATAGAAGTACAATATAAGCACCCAGTAAATATTTGATGACTTTTAAGTAAAGCTAGCTTCAATGAAACAATAATAAGCAGTACCAGTGAGCACTCCAATTGAAACTCTGCCATATTTTTACTTCTTTTCAACTCCCTTATCCTCATCTGCTTCCTTATTCAACTTAGATTCTATGCTTCATCATTATCATTTCCCTCCCACCAAAAACAAAAACCACATGATTATCTCAATTGACGCAGAGAAGGCATTTGACAAAATTCAACAGCCCTTTATGCTAAAAACCCTCAATAAACTCAGTATCGATGGAACGTATCTCAAAGTAATAAAAGCTATTTATGACAAACCAACAGCCAATATCATACTGAATGGGCAAAAACTGGAAGCATTCCCTTTGAAATCCGGCACTAGACAAGGATGCCCTCTCTCACCACTCCTATTCAATATAGTACTGGAAGTACTAGCCAGAGCAATCAGGCAAGAAAAAGAAAGAAAGGGTATTCAAATAGGAAAGGTGGAAGCCAAATTGTCTCAATTTGCAGACAAAATGATAGTATATCTAGAAGACCCCATCGCCTCAGCCCAAAAACTCCTGAAACTGATAAGCAACTTCAGCAAAGTCTCAGGATATAAAATCAATGTGCAAAAATCACAAGCATTCGTCTACACCAAAAACAGACTTAAAGAAAGCCAAATCAAGAACGAACTGCTATTCACAATTGCTACAAAAAGAATAAAATACCTTGGAATACAACTCACAAGGAACGTAAGAGACCTCTTCAAGGAGATCTACAAACCACTGCTCAACGAAATCAGAGAGGACACAAACAGATGGAGAAACATTCCATGTTCATGGTTAGGAAGAATTAATATCGTGAAAATGGCTATACTGCCCAAAGTAATTTACAGAATCAATGCTATCCCCATCAAGCTACCATTGACTTTCTTCACAGAACTGGAAAAAACCACCATGAACTTCATATGGAACCAAAAGAGAGCCCGCATAGCCAAATCAATTCTAAGCAAAAAGAGCACAGCAGGGGGCATCACACTACCGGATTTCAAACTATATACTACAAGGCTACAGTAATCAAAACAGCATGGTACTGGTACCAAAACAGAGATATAGACCAATGGAACAAAACAGAGGCACCGGAGGCAACACAACATATCTACAACTATACAATCTTTGATAAACCTGACAAAAGCAATGGGGAAAGGATTCCCTATTTAACAAATGGTGTTGGGAAAACTGGCTAGCCATGTGCAGAAAGCAGAAACTGGACCCCTTCCTGACACCTTACACTAAAATTAATTCCAGATGGATTAAAGACTTAAACATAAGACCTGGCACGATAAAAACCCTAGAAGGAAATCTAGGCAAAACTATCCAGGACATAGGAGTAGGCAAGGACTTCATGAACAAAACACCAAAAGCATTGTCAACAAAAGCCAAAACAGACAAATGGGACCTAATGAAACTTCACAGCTTCTGCACGGCAAAAGAAACAGTCACTAGAGTGAATCGGCAACCAACAGAATGGGAAAAAATTTTCGCAGTCTACCCATCTGACAAAGGGCTGATATCCAGAATTTACAAAGAACTCAAACAGATTTACAGGAAAAAAACAAGCCCATTCAAAAGTGGGCAAAGGATATGAACAGACACTTTACGAAAGAAGACATATATGAGGCCAACAATCATATGAAAAAATGCTCATCGTCACTGGTCATCAGAGAGATGCAAATCAAAACCACATTGAGATACCATCTCACGCCAGTTAGAATGGCGATCATTAAAAAATCTGGAGACAACAGATGCTGGAGAGGATGTGGAGAAAATGTGGAGAAAAAGGAACACTTTTACACTGTTGGTGGGAGTGTAAATTAGTCCAACCATTGTGGAAGACAGTGTGGCGATTCCTCAAGACCTTAGAAATAGAAATTCCATTTGACCCAGCAATCCCATTACTGGGTATATACCCAAAGGACTATAAATCGTTCTACTATAAGGACACATGCACACGAATGTTCATTACAGCACTGTTTACAATAGCAAAGACCTGGAACCAACCCAAATGCCCATTGATGATAGACTGGATTGGGAAAATGTGGCACATATACACCATGGAATATTATGCAGCAATCAGAAATGATGAGTTCGTGTCGTTTGTAGGGACATGGATGAATCTGGAGAACATCATTCTCAGCAAACTTGACACAAGAACAGAAAATGAAACACCGCATATTTTCACTCATAGGAGGGTGATGAAAAATGAGAACACATGGACACAGAGAGGGGAGTACTAAACACTGGGGTCTATTGGGGGGAAAAGGGGAGGGCCAGTGGGAGGGGGAGGTGGGGAGGGATAGCCTGGGGAAAAATGCCAAATGTGGGTGAAGGGGAGAAAGCAAACAAAACACACTGCCATGTGTGTACCTATGCAACTGTATTGCATGCTCTGCACATGTACCCCAAAACCTAAAATGCAATAAAAAATAAAAAAAAAAAAGAATCTTGCTATATTATCTAGGCTGCTCTTGAACTCCTGGGCTCAAGGGATTTTCCTGCCTCAGCCTCTTGAGTAGCTGGGATTACAGGGGTCCACCACCACTCGCAGCTAGTATCATTTTCTTGTATATGCTCTTAACTCTTTTGTGCTCCCCTTCCCTCTGTCATAATTCCTGGAAAATCCCTAACTTTCATTAAGTTCACTTTCTTTCTACTCTGTACTTACATGAAAGCAACTGAATACAACCTGAGAATTCTCACTTTGAATTCATGATCAAACAGACCATTAGCGCTGCCTATATTCTTTCATTCTATATTTCCTTCTTTCATTCAATTTTCCAGTTTCCTAATGGCTGTTTCATACCATGTTCTTTCATTTCTATCCTCAAGCTTCTAACGCCTTCTTCATCCTCACACTAACTCAATGATCTTGCTTTCTGTTTCACCCAGGGAAAAGAAGTAATCAGAAGAAAACCTCTATATCCTATCATTAGCACATCACCCACCACTCCGCCCTTCCTCCTATTTCTCTGGACAAGCTTTCAGTTCTCCTCTATAAGGCCAGTCCTTCCACTTGTTGCCTACTGAAAGATGATGTCCCTAAATTGTTCCGTTTCTTGTATTATTGTTTTTCTTGCATCATTCTCCTCTTTCTTGCATTGTAATTACATGTAATAAGTTCCACTCTCAGGGGTTGCTTCATTTCTCAGCTTGCTTTTGTAGCAAACACAAAAGAATTGTCAGTACTCTGTATTCACCTTCTCTTCTCCCCATCTCTATTAAACAGAGACCGGTTTGGCACTAGTCCCCATTAATTCATATAAATAGCTTTTACAAGGTAACAGTAACCTCGTATTGTCAAAATCAGGATCTGTCCTTATTTCTCACCTTACTTGATTGATGTTGAACAGCCAAGGTCAGTACTTTTTTTTTTTTTTTGGAGATGGAGTCTTGCTCTGTCATCCAGGCTGGAGTGCAGTGGCATGATCTCAGCTCACTGCAACCTTCACCTCCCTGGTTCGAGTGATTCTTCTGCCTCAGCTTCCCAGGTAGCTGGGATTACAGGCACCTGCCACCATGTCTGGCTAATTTTTTATTTTAGTAGAGATGGGATTTCACCATGTTGACCAGGCTGGTCTCAAACTCCTGACCTCAAGTGATTCACTTGCCTCGGCCTTTCAAAGTGCTGGGCTTACAGGTGTGAGCCATTGCACCAGGCCAAGATTAGTAACTTTTAGGAACATCATTATGCCCTTTATTCTGATTCAACAGTTGCTTACATTTGGCCCCATTTGCTTCATCATAGTCTCTATAATAAGTATTTATAGAGACAAAATGATAGGCATATGCATGTATATTTTTCTCAACTGTTTGAGAATTTCTATATCAGAATTTATTTTCTCTTGAACAACTCTCCTGGAATTACTCTTTTACTCTTGTATACTATAATAACTTAGCTGATGATAATTTTGGTAGTTGCAGAAAGTGTGATAGGCTTTTTGTAGGAAGTTATGTTTATTCCTTTGAATATCAGAGTATAAATTATAGCAACTTGAACAGACCCTGTGAAGTTTATCACTACTGTACACATAAGAGTGATTTTTATTTTCACAGTCCTGGAAGATACTGCTCTTTGGTGTAATAAATTTGGTATGTACTGGCTTCCTGCTTATGTGGTGCAGTTCTACTAATAGTATAGGTATGTCACCATTTGTATTTTTATGGATTTATTATTTTCACTTTTATTTTTTTCATTGGAAATAAAGCTTTATCTTCCTTTACAAAGAATGTATTATTCTGCAATGCATATAACTCTAAATGATTTAAATGAGGGAGTATATTTAAAACTTCCCTGTAAACTATAAGATTTTGTTCATTTGGTCGGATAGTATCTTTTTTTTTAAGTTTTTTTCTTTTTAAAATATATTTTAAGATAGAAATGGGGTCTCGCTGTGTTGCCCAGGCTGGTCTCAAACATCTGAGCTCAAGTGATCACCCACCTCAGCCTCGGAAAGTGCTGGGATTACAGGCATGAGCCACCATACCCGGCCATTATCATTTTAAATAAGCTGTTATTTTTTTTTAAAATTTGTTAAATCTATTTAGAAATTTGTGGTTTTTTGGGTTTTTTTGGAGACAGGGTCTTGCTCTGTTGCCCAGGCTGGAGTGCAGTGATGTGATCTTGGCTCATGGCACCCTCTGCCTCCTGGGTTCATGTGATTGTCCTGCCTCAGCCTCCCAGGTAGCTAGGATTACAGGTGCATGCCACCATGCCTGACTAATTTTTTTTGTTTTGTATTTTTAGTAGAGACCGGGTTTTACTATGTTGGCCAGGCTGGTCTAACTTCTCACCTCGTGATCTACCCTCCTTGGCCTCCCAAAGTGCTGGGATTACAGGCATGAGCCATCACACCTGGCCAGAGATTTTTTTTAATGTAGTAGATTAGAACTTTATGCAGTTTATAAGTTAGATTTTGAGGTTTGTTGGCTTTTCTTTAAAATGGAAATTCTGTAATTTTTTTCTTGTGTCTATGTTTTTTAATGCATTCTTCTTTTGTTCTGTTATTCAAACAATACATTTGAAATAGTGTCGAGATTACAGAAGCAGGCAGAAAAAATGGTAACAGGGCTTTTGAACATTTCGTTGCTTCACTTTTCCTAATGGAAAAATCAGGTTGGAAAGTAAGCTTTTCTACTAACCAGCTTTGGCTACATATATCTATCAAATGTGTTAGATAACTGCCAATACATGAGGTTGGCCAGTGACTCAAAAGTTCTTTTGGTAATGGTTACCTCTGGTAGAAATAATTTTGGTGACTTACTGTATTTTTTTAAAGGATTCAATAATATTTTAATCATTTTGTTGTTTTGTTTTGCAGCTTTAACTGCCTATACTTATCTGACCATTTTTGATCTTTTTAGGTAAGTTTTTAGGAAATCTTAATGTTTTGGAGCCAATAAGGAATTTGGTAGAAATGTGGTATAATCATATAATTCAGCAATAAAAAGAGCAACTGCTGATATCTTACAAGAAAACAATAAAAACATTACACATGAAGACAGTCATAAAGAACCACATATTGTATGATTTCGTTTATGTGAAATGTCTGGAATAGGCATATCTATGGAGAGAAAAAGTAGATTATGAAGAAGTTTTCTTTGCTTAAAGGAAAATACTGAATGAGTAAAATTATCAGTATAGAACAAACACACAAACAGCAGTAATTAGAGGCGTAATAGTAATTAGAGGATGGGTGGGGTGGCTCATGCCTGTAATCTCAGCACTTTGGGAAGCTGAGGTGGGTGGATCACTTGAGGTCAGGGGGTTACAACCAGCCTGGCCAACATGGTGAAACCTTGTCTCTACTAAAAATATAAAAATTAACCAGGCCTGGTGGCATGCACCTATAGTCCCAGCTACTCAGGGGGCTGAGGCAGGAGAATCGCTTGAACCCCAGAGACGGAAGTTGCAGTGAGCCGAGATCATGCCACTGCACTCCAGCCTGGGTGATAAAGCAAGACTCTGTCTCAAAAAACAAACAACAATAAAAAACAGTAATTAGAGGCAGAAAACCTTTTATTTACATAAAAACAGAAAAGATAAATGTCCAGGCATAAACTTAACAAGATGTGTACAAACAAGATATTTATGAAAATAACTTCAAAATGATTCTGAAAGACAAAAAAGACCTTTAAAAAAAGGTAAATCATGTACTTAGGAACAACTTCAAATCATTTTTTTAAAAAGTCAATTCTCTCTCAAGTTAATCAAACTAAACAAGCTTATTCTAAAATTTATGTGAAAAAAATGAATAGAAGGCTGTGTAACAGACTTAAATTACTTAGGATAATTAAAGATGACATAAAGTATTGGGCCAGGTGCCACAGCTCATACCTGTAATCCCAGCAATTTGGGAGGCTGATGTGGGAAGATCACTTAAGGCCAGAAGTTCAAGACCAGGCTGGGCAACACAGCAAGATCTCATGTCTAAAAAAAATAAAAATAGTCAAATGTGATGGAGTGGGCCTGTGATCCTAGCTGTTCAGGAGTCAGGAGGCAGAGGTGGGAGGTTTACTTGAGCCCTGGTATTCTAGGCTGCAGCCATGATCATGCTACTGCACTCCAGCCTGGGCAAGAGAGTGAGACCCTGTCTCTAAAAAAAAGAAAAAACGGAAACAAGGCCAGGCATAGTGGCATATGCCTGTAATCCGAGCACTTTGGGAGGCCAAGGCAAGTGGGTCACTTGAGGTCAGGAGTTTGAGACCAGCCTGGCCAACATGGTAAAACCTGGTCTCTACTAAAAATACAAAATTTGCCAGGCGGGGTGGTGTTTGCCTGTAGTCCCAGGTGCTTCAGAGACTGAAGCACAAGAATCACTTGGACCCAGGAGGTAGAGGTTGCAGTGAGCTGAGATCCGAGATCATGCTACCATACTCCAGCCTGGGCAAGAAGAGCAAAACTTCTTCTGAAAAACGAAACAGAAAATATTTATAACTTTAATTATATTAAAGTTAAAAACTCTAGGTAGCAAATGTCAGTGTAGACAGAAAATAACCTGAGAAGATATTTGTAATTCATCTCTCAAATTGCTAATTTTGCTAATAGTTAATAACACAAAGACAAAGAAAATGAAGGAAGAAAAAAATTTATAATTCATACAGAGTTTACAGAAAAGGAAATATAAATGATATGAAAAGTTGCTCATTTTCACTAACAGAGAAATGCAAATTAAAATTACTCGAGATGCTGGTTTGCCTATAACATTGGGAAAGATAAAATATTTGAGTATGCTTGTGTCATTGAGTGTGCTAGGGAAACATGTGCTCTTTTGTTTTTTAAAAAAATGGCTTTACTGGTCCAGGCGAGGTGGCTTATGCCTGTAATCCCAGCACCTTGGTGGGCCGAGGCGGGCAGATTGCAAGATCAGAAGTTCGAGACTAGCATGGCCAATATGGTGAAACCCCATCTCTACTAAAAATACAAAAATTAGCCGGGCGTGGTGGCGGACACCTGTAGTCTCACCTACTCTAGAGGCTGAGGCAGGAGAATTGCTTGAAACCGGGAGTCAGAGATTGCAGTGAGCCGAGATTGCACCACTGCACTCCAGCACTGCACGGGGCAACAGAGCAAGACTCTGTCTCAAAAAAAAAAAAAAAAAGGATTTATTGAGATATTATAATTCATATGCCTTAAAATAACTTTTAGTGTCTTCATACATAGAGTTGTGTATTCATCACCATAAACAACTTCATAATATTTTCTTTTCCTTTTTTTTTTTTTTTTTTTTGAGACAGAGTCTCACTCTGTCGCCCAGGTTGGAGTACAGTGGCACGATCTGAGCTCACTGCAACTTCCACTTCCAGGTTCAAGCCATTCTCCTGCTTCAGACTCCCAAGTAGCTGGGAATACAGATGTGCACCACCATGCACAGCTAATTTTTGTATTTTTTAGTAGAGATTGGGTTTCACCGTGTTGGCCAGACTGGTCTTGAACTCCCGGCCTCAAGTGATCGGCCCATCTTGGCCTCCCAAAGTGTTGGGATCACAGGCGTGAGCCACCATGCCCATCCTACAGTATTTTCATTATCTCAAAATGAAACCACTCCGCTTAGCTATTACTCTGCAGTCATTCCATTCTCCCAGTCATTCCATTCTCTTCTCCAGCCTAGGCAACTACTAACCTTTTTTCTCTTGAAAGGTTTGCCTACTCTGGACATTTCACATGAGTGGAATCATACAATATACAGTCCTTTATGACTGTCTTCTCAGCTTAATGCTTTTCTGTTTTGTTGTAGCATATATCAATAGTTACTCTTTTTTTTTTTTTTTTTTTTTTTTGAGTTGGGATCTTACTCTGTCACCCAGGCTGGAGTGCCACGGTACAATCTTAGCTCACTGAAACCTCTGCCTCCTGGCCTCAAGCAGTCCTCCCGCCTCAGCCTCCCAAGTAGCTGGGACCATAGATACATGCCACCATGCCTGGCTAACCTTTTTTATATTTTTGGTAGAGATGCATTTCATGCTCTTTCTTTTTATTGCTGAATTGTATGGCCATACCACATTTTATTGTTTATTTATTTATTCAGTACGACATTTTATTTGTTCTAGTTGATGGACATTTAGGATTGTTTCTACGTTTTGGCTATTATGAGTAAGGCTGCTGTGAATATTTGTATATGTTTTTGTTTAGACATAGGTTTTCATTTCTCTTGAGTAAATACCTGGAAGTAGAATTGCAGGGTCATATAACTCTCTTTAACCATCTGAGGGGAACTGTCAGATTGTTTTCCAAAATGAATGCAGCATTTTTCATTTCTACCGGTAGAGTATAAGGATTCCAATTTCCCCATATCCTCACCAACTCTCATTATTATCTTTTTATTATAGTCATCCTAGTAGGTGTGAAGTGGTGTTTCCTGCGTTTGATTTGCATTTTCTTAATGAACAGTGAGGTTAAACATCTTTTCATGTGTTTCTTGATTATTTGTATATTTTTTGGAGACTTGCCTGTTCATATAATTTGCCTATTTTTTAGATTAGTTGTCTTTTCATTGTTGAGTTTCTTATATTCTAGATACAAATCAGATATATGCTTTGCAGAAACTTTCTCACATTCTGTGGGTTGTCTTTTCACTTGATGGAGTCCTTTGAAGCCCAAAAGTTTTCCTTTTTTTTTTTAAGTTTTCAGTTTTGAAGAAGTCCAGATCTCTTTTTCTTTGATGGTTATGCTTTGAGTGTTTTGTCTAGGAAACCATGACCTAATCTAAGGTCATGAAAATTTATGGTTAAATTTTCTTTTTTTTTTTTCTGAGACAAAGTCTTGCTGTGTTACCCAGGCTGGAGTGCAATGGTATGATCTCAACTCACTGTAAGCTCTGCCTCTTGGGTCCAAGTGATTCTCCTGCCTCGGCCTCCCAAGTACCTAGGATTATAGGCATGCACCATCATGCCTGGCTACTTTTTCTGTTTTTAGTAGAGACAGGGTTTCACCATGTTGGCCAGATTGGTCTCAATCTCTTGACCTCATGATCTGCCACCTCGGCCTCCCAAAGTGCTGGTATTAGAGGTGTGAGGCCCAGACGGAAACAGGCACTTTTATACATTGCTGGTGGGAATATAAATTGGTGCAGCATCTTGAGGTCAGTTTGGCAATATTGATTAAATTTGTAAATGCCCACAACCTTAAACATAGCAGTTCCTTTTCTAGTAACTTATAGTATAGATATATTTTTGTGGTTAAAAATGAGTTGTGTATGAGGGTATTCAGTACAAAAGATTGGAAATCAGTATGTGAATGATGAAATAAATTATGGGGCATGTATACCCCATATTTATGGTATATACATGCCATAGAATTCTCAAACGTAACCATACATCAGAATTACTTGGAAGGTCTTGTTAAAATACATATTGCTTCATTTCCAGAGTTTCTGACACAGGAGGCATAGGGTAGGACCCAAGAATTTACATTTCTAGGAATAGATGAAACTGATCTTGCTGGGTATAGAGAACCCAGTTATATATGTAATTAAATATTATGTAGCCTAAACATAAAGTCAAAGCATTCTATGGTTTAGAGGTTCTCATGAAGGGAAAAAGCAAGATACTCAACAGTATATATAGTATGCTGCAAATTGTATTAAAAAGGAGGAAAGAATAGGAATACACACATATATACACATCTATACACTATATTCATTTGCTTGTATTTGCATAAATATACATAGGAAAGATAAACAAGAAACTGATAATAATAGGTGTCTTTGAGGAGGAAGACTGGCAGGGAGACAAGTTTAGATTCTTTACACTATATATCTTTTTTGTAAATTTTATATTTTAATTATATAAATAAAATGCCAATTTAAAAATAAAAGCAGTTTAAAATATGTTATAACCAAGAGTAGTGGCTCATGCCTCTAATCCCAGTGCTTTAGGAGACTAAGGCAGGAGGACATTTGAGCCCAGGATTTTAAGGCTGCAGTGAGCTATGATCTTGCCACTGTATTCCAGCCTTAGTGACAGAGAGAGACCCTATAGACCAGGCACAGTGGCTCATGTCTGTAATTCCAGCACTTTTAGAGGCCAAGGTGAACAGAACCCTTGAACCCAGGAGTTCAAGACCAGCCTTGGCAATACAATGAAACCTACCTCTTCTCTACAAAAATGTTTAAAAAATTAGCCAAACATGTAATTCCAGCTACTCAGGAGGCTGGGGCAGTAGGATCACTTGAGCCCAAGAAGTCAAGGCTGCAGTGATCTATGATTGCATCACTGTACTCCGGTCTTGGGTCTTGGTGAAAGACTAATACCCTATCTCAAATGTAAATAAATATATAAAAATGAAAGGAGAGACCCTGTTTTAAAAATAAATAGATATATACATACATTTTATTTTATTTATTTTTGAGATAGGGTCTTGCTTTGTCATCTAAGCTGGAGTGCAGTGGCACGATCTCAGCTCACTGCATGCAGCCTCCACCTCCAGGGCTCAAGTGATTATCTTGTCTTTGCCTCCTGAGTAGCTGGGATTACAGGCACCCACCACCACTCCTGGCTAATTTTTGTATTTTTGGTAAAGATGGGGTTTCACTATGTTGGCCAGGCTGGTCTCGAACTCCTGACCTCAGGCGGTCCACCCGCCTTGGCCTCCCAAAGTTCTGGGATTAGAGGCGTGAGCCACTGTGCTCAGCCCACACGTATATTTAAAATTTGGAGAAAGTTATTAATGTTATCAACCATATTTGATAATAACAAACTAATAGTAATAAAAATAGTACAGTTTTTAAAATATAATAATACTGTTTCCCTAATGTCTTAAGGTTCATAAGTAAAATCTTTTCATTTAATTTGAAGAAGTTTCTTTCTTTAGAGGCTCATAATCTGCCATATAAGTTAGCTATCGATATATAACATTTCAGAAGAAAGGTGTGATTTAGGGTCATTTAGAGCTTCACTAGTATCCAAACAGAATAAAGTGGATATCTGATTTTAGAGTATTAAGTGTTAAAAATGCTACTGTTTTACAAAGAGGTGTAGAAATATATTTTATTGAAGAACATTAGTAACAAAGTAGTATTATTAAACTATGGAAATTAAAATGATTTATACCTATAAATGAAATAAAATATATTGAATGATTTATTAATAAATGGATGCTGTTTTTTAGATTTATGTAGTAATGGGAAGTAAATTTGATCAGTATACCATATTGCATCAAATATTAGATACCAACAGTTATATGACAAATATTTATTTTATGTGTCCCCAAGAAAAATGCTGCTAATTCAGCTGTGATACACTGTAAGTTGTGAGACTAACCCTGATTTTAGGATTATTAAGATATGAAAATATATATATATATATATATATATTTTTTTTTTTAAGATGGGGTTTCACCATGTTGTTCAGGCTGGTCTTGAACTCCTGATCACAGGTGATCCGCCCGCCTTGGCCTCCAAAGTGCTTGCATTAGAGCCACCACGCCCAGCGAAAATATGTACTTCTTAAAAGTGATGAACTATAGTAACAGTTTCAGAGTTTTTTTTTTTTTTGAGACAAGGTATCATTCTTTTTTTTTTTTTTTTTTTTTGATACCTTGTCTCAAAAAAAATGATACCTTGTCTCCAAAAAAAAAAAAAAAAAAGGTATCATTCTTTTACCCAGGCTAAGAATACAGTGACGCAGTCACATCTCACTGCAGCTGCAATCTTCTGGGCTCAGGCAATCCTCCTACCTCATCCTCTGGAGTTGCAGGGACTACAGTCACTCACTACCACACCAGGCTAATTTTTGTATATTTTTGTGGTGACAGAGTCTCTACATGTTGCTGAGGGCTGGTCTTGAATTCCTGGGCTCTCAAGTGATCCACCTGCGGTGACCTCCCAAAGTGCTAAGATTACAGGCATGAGCCACCACCCCCAGCCTAATTGTATATTTCTGACTGCAGAAACTCATTTGACTGGCTTTATCTGATGCAATGTCAAAAATTATCCATCCATTCAAAGCCAGCCTAGATTCAGGTACCTATCTGTGGGTGAGTCAGCTGTGGTTGAGGACCCTTAACATGACCATACAGTCATGTTAAGGACATACCAGTTCCCTCTGTAAGTGTATATATGGAGAAAGAAATGAAGGATAGTTAATAACTGAGAATTGAGGAATTGTGAGCTAGGGAGACAGACTCTTGACTCCCTGTTTCCTGGAGTCTTTCATATTTCCATTTAAGGATTAGAAAATACTTTGATGTCTTCAGGATCCATGAGATAGGAGTATATTATAAGGATGTCTTTTCGGCCAGGCTTGGTGGCTCACGCCTGTAATCCCAGCACTTTGGGTGGCCAAGGCAGGTGGATCACTTGAGGCGGGGAGTTCGAGACCAGCCTGGCCAACATGGCAAAAACCCCATCTCTACTAAAAAAATAAAAACTAGCTGGGTGCGGTGGCACACATCTGTAATCCCAGCCACTCAGGAGGCTGAGGCAGGAGAATCACTTGAACCTAGGAGGCAGAGGTTGCAGTGAGCTGAGATGATACCACTGCACTCCACCCTGGGCAATAGAGCAAGACTCTGTCTTAAAAAAAAAAAAAAAAAAAGGATTTATTTCATTAATCAGGTGACTAACATATTTAATTGAGTCTGACACAGATAGTTGTTAGCTAATTTCATACTCTAGTAACTTGTTTTAGAGTGAATCTGTACTAGACTTGGAAAATGAACATAATTTTGTATCATTCAGAAGGTTGTCAAGGTATCATTAATATTTAGTTTAACTTTCAAAAAAGATGAAATGAAACATATCAAAGTTAAAATTTATCATGTGTCATTTTTTTTAGCATTTTCAGTTACGGAAACCATTTAGGGTAGATAACATTGGGTAGTGGAAGTATGAGTTTAGGTTCTACTTAACTGACTTAATGATGTATTATAACTTCATTCTGTTCCTTCACATGTTAAAATCTTCCAACTATATCACATGTTCAGATGCTCACTGTCATTAATGGTAAATTACTAGAATTATTTATTTAATACATTATTAGAATAATTTATTATTAATTTAGTCTGTTCAGACACGGAGAACTTTCAACCACTTAGAAATTCTGAAGACTTAATTTCTCTTCATATGTTCTCTTCTAGTTCTAATGCTAAATTTATTTTTCTTTTTACTTAGTTTAATGACATGTTTAATAAGTTACTGGGTAACAATGAGGAAACCTAGCCCTGTCTATTCATTTGGGTAAGTTCAAATTATTTTATTTTCTGCTAACTTATGAGTACTAAAGTATTTATAGTAGACAATAAAGAGCTAGCTAGAGTTTTTTGGAAAGTAAATGCTGCCTACTTAGTGAAATGATGATCAGATAGTGAAAATAGATAGATTGGGCCCAGTGGCTCACGCCTGTAATCCAGCATTTTGGGAGGCCAAGGCAGGCAGATCACCTGAAGTTAGGAGTTCGAGACCAGCCTGCTCATCATGGCAAAACACCATCTGTACAAAAAATAACCAGGTGTGGTGGTGTGCACCTGTAATCCCAGCTACTTGGGAGTCTGGGGCGGGAGAATCACTTGAACCCAGGAGATGGAGGTTACAGTAAGCTGAGATCATGCACTGCACTCCAGCCTGGGTGACAGAGCAGGACTCCATTTCAAAAAATAAAAAAAGAAAATAGAAAAGCATCTTCTAAGAAACATAAATATTTAAAGTATTAATCATATTAAAATAAAATGTTCACATTAGGTTTTTTGTATTTTATAAAGCAAATATTTTTTTAAAGTTTCACATTAAGTTCTTTAATATTTTCGGAATTTATTTGGGAGTTTATTTTAGCTAGAGCAAGTACAAAGGATTTTCATGTTAGTGTATCTTCTAGATGTTAAATAAATGTGACATAGTTTAATACTAGGCACTAATAAAGATGGATTTTTATCTAAAATTTTGGATTTGTGATAGCAATGGATTAACAAATAATTTGAGATTTGTTTCCATAATTTAAAAAATTACTAAGGCCAGGTGTGGCTCATGCCAATAATCCTAGCACTGTGGTAGGCCAAGGCAGGAGGATTGCTTGAGTTAGAGACCAGCCTGGGCAACATAGTGAGACCTGTTGCTACAAAAAATTTTTAAAAATTAGCTAGACATGGTGGTGCATACCTGTGGTTTCAGCTGCTTGGGAGGCTGAGGAAGGAGGGTCGCTAAAGCCCAGGAGTTTGAGATTGCAATGAGCTCTAATTGCTTCACTGCATTACAGGTGACAAGAGTAAAACCCTGTCTCAAAAAAAAAATTAGTGAAAGTTTAAAGGAAATACTCTTTTTTATTAAAGGTTTAAAAATGTATTTAAACATGACTTTCTTTTAGATTCTAGGAAACAACTTGAAAGAATTTTACTTTGTTATTATTATTTTTTACCCGAAGAGACATATCAACCAAGGATGTTTACTTTAGCAAAGAAACTTTTGGACCAAACTTACTCTTCTTTTCCACCATACCATTCATTGGGACCGTATTCTTTTGAACAAAATTAGGTTTTATTTACTTAAACAGTGGAAATAAGTAAACCTAAAATTTTAATGCAAAATAAGGATTTTTCATAAATCATACGTCAAAATGAATTTTTAGAAATTATCTTTTATTTTATTTATTTATCTTTTGAGATAGAGTCTCACTTTGTCACCCAGGCTGGAGTGCAGTGGCATGATCTGGGCTTACTGCAGGCTTCACCTCTTGGGCTCTAGTGATTCTTCTGCCTCCCAAGTAGTTAGGATTACAGGCATGTGCCACCACACCTGGCCAAGT
The DNA here is from genome assembly GCF_049354715.1 of Callithrix jacchus. Taxonomy (NCBI): domain Eukaryota; kingdom Metazoa; phylum Chordata; class Mammalia; order Primates; family Cebidae; genus Callithrix; species Callithrix jacchus. Next base: position 82,810,227 of record NC_133515.1, on the reverse strand, counting down.
TTCTTTTTATATTTTTAGTAGAGATGGAATTTCACCATGTTGGCCAGCCTGGTCTTGAACTCTTGACCTCAAATGATCTGCCCACCTCGGCCTCCCAAAATGCTGGGATTACAGGTGTGAGCCCCCACACCCAGCCTTTTTTTTTTTTCTTTGCAGAGTTTTGCTGTGTTGCCCAGGCTGAAGTGCAGTCATGTGACCTTGGCTCACTGCAATCTCTGCCTACTGAGTTCAAGTGATTCTCATTCTTCAGCCTCCAGAATAACTGAGATTACAGGTGTGTACCACCACACTCAGCTAATTTTTATATTTTTAGTAGAGATGGGATTTTGCCATGTTGGCCAAGCTGGTCTCCAGCTCCTGGCCTCACAGTGCCGGGCCTGGCCTGTATCACTGAAATTTGTAAGAGTTGCATTATCACTATGATAATCAGTTGTAAGGTATAGATAGATATATCCATATAAGGAAATCTTGTCACTGCAGGTGACAGAAATCTAACAAGTTAGTTTGGGGCCTGGTACAGTGGCTCATGCCTGTAATTCCAGCGTTTTGGGAGGCCAAGGCAGGTGAATCACCTGAGGCCAGGAGTTCGAGACCAGGCTGGCCAACATGGCAAAATCCCATCTCTACTAAAAATACAAAAAAAAAAAGAAATTAGCTGGGCATGGTTGTGGGCGTCTGTAATCCCAGCTACTTGGGAGGCTGAGGCAGGAGAATCATTTGAACTCGGGAGGCACAGGTTGCAGTGGGCCAAGATCGTGCCATTGCACTCCAGCCTAGGAGATGGAGCAAAACTCTGTCCCCACCCAAAATAAAAGTTGGTTTGGGGAGTTGTGTGCAGTGGCTCACGCCTGGCCTGTAATCCCAGCACTTTGAGGGGCCCAGGTGGGCAATCACTTGAGGTCATTGGTTTGAGACTATCCTAAGCAAAGAGTGAAACCTCGTCTCTACAAAAAATACAAAAATTAGCTGGGTATGGTGGGGCATGTTTGCATTCCCAGCTACTCAGGAGACAGAACTGGGAAGATGGCTTGAACCTGGGAGGCAGAGGTTGCAGTGTGCTGAGATGGCGCCGCTACACTCCTACCTGCACAACAGAGCCAGACCCTGTCTCAAAAAAAAAAAAAGAAAAGAAAAGTGAGTTTGGGGGAAAATGGAAGGACTTTTACAATTTATGTAACCAACTACTGTGGGAAGACGGTAACTAACGCAGGCACTAGACCACTGAGGACATTGTCATTTTTTTACATCCCAGGGCTGCTTTTCTCTTCATGTCATGTTTAGTCTCTCAGATCACTTTTCTCCACCAACCTGGAATGATAACTCCTAGCAAGACCTTAATTCACATCTTCTCACCATCCTAGAGAGGAAATAATAAATTACGACTATTAAAATAATACTTATAGTAGGCAATAGAGAGCTAGCTAGAGTATTTCTGGAAAATAAATACTGCCTAGTTTAGAAAATTAGAGAAAGAACGGTTGCTTGGTCCAGCTTGGAACAGACATCAGTCTTTATAGATCAGTTGCTGTGGTCAGGAGGTAAGGTTACATGACAGCTCCCATTTTGGCTCACTTGCTTAGAGTGAACAGGAAAGGAAGGAACAGTTAAGAAGTAAACACTCGGGAGGGGAGGGTGGGGAGAGATAACATGGTGAGAAATGGCAGATACAGTATGCACCTAAAGTAGAATTTATACTCCCATTTGTAGTGTTTGAGAGTTGCAGTTGCTTTGTGTCTTTGCCACCAGTTGGTATTGTCTTTTTTTTAAGGCAGAGTCTTGCTTAGTCACACAGGCTAGAGTGCAGTGGCGAAATCTCAGCTCACTGCAACCCCTGCCTCCCAGGTGCAAACCATTCTTGTGCCTTAGCCTCCCAAGTAGCTGGGACTACAGGCATGTGCCACCATGCCTGGCTTTTTTTTTTTTTTTTTTGGTGTTTTTAGTAGAGACAGGGTTCCATCATGTTGACCAGGCTGGGATTATAGGCATAAGCCTGAAATTTACATTTTAAAGGGCAGTAACAGAAAAACAAATACCTTGTTTGGTAAATTCTGTACAGACAATTATAGTAACCTGATTCGAGAAGAGCTTAACCAGATGACTATTTTAGATTAGGAGAATCACTTGAGACTGGGAGGCAGAGGCTGCAATGAGCCAAGATCGCACCACTGCACTCCATCCTCCATCTCAAAAAAAAAAAAAAGGTAAATTTCATGGAAATAGGGATCCTGTCTTATTTTCTGTAATATATTTGTGCAATTTGATGAATTTTAAGAAAGAATACATTTGTATAACTACTGTCTGGATCATGTTATAAAACATTACTTAGCTCAGAGAAGTTATTAGGAAAAAAGAAAAAAAAAAAAGTAAAACATTACAAGTCCCTCAAAACCTCCCTTCATGTCCATTCAGACCCTACCAAAAGTAACCAGTATTCTGACATCTAACATTGCACATTAGTTTTGCCTGTTTCTTAATATCCTATAGATGGAATATAGTAGGTACTATCTTGTAGTAGTTCATTCTTGTTCATTGTTCTCATATACCATTATATGAATATATCATAAATTGCTTAATTGTTAAGGACATTTAGATGACTTTCACTTATTAAGCTATTATAAATAAAACTACTTCTGAACATTCTTGTATATATCTTTTAGTGTACATGCGTACCCATTTATGTTGGGTTTGTATCTTTGAGTGTAATTAGTTTGGATTTGCATGTTCATTATTACAAGATAAGATACCAAACTGTTTTCCAGAGCAGTTTTACCAATTTATACTCCCATTTGTAGTGTTTGAGAGTTGCAGTTGCTTTGTGTCCTTGCCAACAGAGATCGTGTAGTGCATTCCTGCCTGGGCAACAGAGCAAGACCCCATCTCAAAAAAAAAAGTTTTAAATTTTAGTGGTTTATTTAATTTATCCTCTGGGGTTGGTCCTTTTGTGTACTTGTTAAGAAATCTTGGCCTACCCCCAGGTCATAGAGATACTTTGCTCTATTATCACCTAGAAGTCTTACTGTTTGATCTTTCATATTTAATCCTACAGTCCACTTGGGATAGATTTTTTGTTACGGTGTGAAGCAGGTGTACATTTGTTTCCATATAGATACTCAATTGATATAACACCGTTTATTGGGGAAAAAGTTACCCTTCTTCACTGCTTACAGAGTCTCATTCTGTCGCCCAGGGTGGAGTGCAGTGGCGCAATTTGGCTCACTGCAACCTCCATCTCCTGGATTCAAGCAATTCTCATGCCATAGCCTCCTAAGCAGCTGGGATTATAGGCACTCACCACCACAGCTAATTTTTTGTATTTTTAGTAGAGACAGGATTTCACCCTGTTGGCCAGTCTGGTCTTGAACTCCTAGACTCGAGTAATCTGCCCGCTTCAGCCTCACAAAGTGGTGGGATTGCCTGTGTGAGCCACTGCACCCAGCCCTTCTTTCCTGCTTTTATGTGCAACTTTTTTCTTTTTCACAAATCAGATGACTATATATGTATAGGTCTGTTTCTAAATTCTTTTTCCTGTATAGTTTAGTTTATTTGTCTATACTTGCATTAGTACTATACTACGTAAATTATTACAGCTTTGAAATACCTATTGATATCTGGTAGTATAACACTTCCAGCTTTGTTCTTTTTCAAGATTATCTTTGCTTTCCTTCACATTTTGCAGTTCCATATGCATTTTATTTTACTTTATTTATTTATTTATTGAGACAGAGTCTCACTCTTGTCACCTGGGCTGGAGTGCCGTGGCATGATCTCAGCTCAGTGTAACCTCTGCCTCCCGAGTTCAAATGATTGTCCTGCCTTAGCCTCCCAAGTAGCTGGGACTACAGGCACGTGCCACCATGCCCAGCTAATTTTTGGTACTTTTAGTAGAGATGGAGTTTCACCATGTTAGTGATGGCCTCGATCTCCTGACCACCTGATCCATGGCCACGTCAGCCTCCCAAAGTGCTGGGATTACAGTTGTGAGCCACCACGCCATGGCCCATATGCATTTTAATATCGGCTTATTAACTTCCACAAATAACATCAATGCATTTGCATACTGTTTTTTCCTGTTCTTTTTCATTTTTTTTTAGTAGCTGGAAAAAACAATTCATATTCCTTTATAACCTGCTTTTTTCACTTACTTTTTTTCTATGTGAATACATTTCTTTGTTTAATAATATATAATGTTCTATTGTTGGTGCCAGCATTTTTCCTTCACAAATAACAATGTGAGGTACAGCCTTAATTAATTTTTTATCTTTTCTCTGCCTCCATGATTATTTTCTTGAGAAATTTTAAGCATTTATATTTATCATAAATATTGAATGCCATTAGACCACACGTTGCAGGAAAAACTAAGACAACAGTTCCTGGCCTCTGGCTTATAGTCTAGTGATAGGGATTATAAAACATACTCATAATTCGCTGTAATTATGTGTAGAAATGAGAGGCAGTATAATGAATGGTTAAAATATGAACTCCAGAGTGAGAGTGAGTTTGAAAACCTTACTCTTCCACTTGCTAGCTATGTGACTCTAAACAGTTACCTTTCCTCTTTATGTCCTAAATTTCTTCTCTGGAAAAAAAAAAAAGTGATCCAAGTGTGTGGCACATGCCTGTAGTCCCAGCTACTTAGGAGGCTGAGCTGGAGGGATTACTTGAGCCAGGGAGTTCAGGGTCCAGCCTAGGCAACATAGTGAGAACCCCATCTCTTCGAAAAAAAAGAAAAAACTGGATAAAGTCATTCTAATAAGAGGTTTAGAGGTTTAGATGAGGTAATATGTTAAGTATTTTGGTGTCTAATGCACAGTGAGTCAATTGAATGTTATTATAATTGTGATTATTTCTAGAAAAATAAGAACTATAAGTGGGTCTTGGGGATTGTCTTTTTTTTCCCCCCCAATCATTTTAAAGTTTTTCTGAGAAGAGAAAGCCTCTGGCAGGAGCTGAAGGTGCTCTCTCTTCTGGGTCCTGGGAATAGTACAAATAGGTACTCTTTGGAATTTGTGATTTTCATTTCTTCTTCTAGAAACTATAATGTGCTCTAACAGTGTTTGGCTTATAGTAGACAGCACATGTGTATATTAAGAGAGCAAATAGATGAATGTAAATGTGTTCTAGAGACTGGTTTATGAATTGATAGAATTGTGATGATCTAATTAATGTTTTGGTTTCAGGTTTGAAAGATTAGAAGTCCTGGCTGTATTTGCCTCCACAGTCTTGGCACAGTTGGGAGCTCTGTTTATATTAAAAGAAAGGTACATTCGTATACGATACTATTCTAAATCCCACCTATGACACCTTTGGGAACATGAAACAAATCTGTCAGACACATTTGGTTTTGAGGGTATGCAAATTTAGATGCGCAGGGCTGGAGTTTTGATAGCATAGTTTCATTATGTTTCAGACTTTTTCCCCTATTTCACTTTTTTTACTTCCTTCCTTAATGCTACTAAATTGAATCAGAAGTGGTTGTGAATGAAACAGATTCAGTCAGGCATGTTTGATGCTTATTACAAACTCATTGAAATAGACTTGGCAGAGAAAGGTTGACATTATGGCCAGGCACAGTGGCTCATGCCTGTAATTCCAGCACTTTGGGAGGCCGAGGCAGGTGGATTACCTGAGATCAGGAGTTCGAGACCAACCTGATCAACATGGAGAAACCCTGTCTTTTAATAAATAAATAAGATTCATGTTACATATTAAGGATAATTTGTAAAAAAAAAAAAAAAAAAAAAACTAAAAAGGATAATTCTTTGTGAGTCTCCTTGCCTCATCACTGCTAATAGTCAATAGTTGGTTATAATATTAAAAGATTTTGTGAACTTTAAGGTGGGTTAATGATGTATTTGATAAAGCTTTTTAACTTTATAATTTGTAGGACTTAAAATACGTTTTTCTTTCTTTTAGTGCCGAACGCTTTTTGGAGCAGCCTGAGATACACACGTGAGATTTTATTTTTGATTCATGATTTACTATTGATTCTTAGTAATTAATTAATGCATTATTAAACAGTTGGCCAGTGTCAGAGTTCACACTGTGGCAACATATGTTTTTGCTGGCATTCCACGAAAACAATTCCCAAATTCCAAGACTCCATTTTTTTATGCTTAACAGTTCCCAAGTCCTAAATACTTTAATATACAGGAAGGCCTTTCTATCTTGGCTTCTGGCTTCTTATTATTTCCAGACCTAGGAAACACACTAAGCCAGCCCCCCCATTCTTCTGTAATTTCAAATTTGACCTTCAAAATCTTTTCATAGCACCTATAGAAAAAAGAATTGGACCAGGCTCGGGCTCACACCTTTAATCCCAGTGCTTTAAGAGGCTAAGGCAGGAGGATAGCTTGAGCCCAGCAGTTCAAGACCAACCTGGATAACAGAATGAGACCTTGTCTCCAAAAAAAAGAAATGTACATATGTTTCATATATATTGCAACTATGTGGTTTTCATATATATGAAAAGAGAATTGTATGTATCATATATATGAAAAAACAATTGTATTTCTCAGCCGCATAGTAGCCAACTATATGGATCTTATCTATTCTTATTAGTTTAATTCCAAAAAGTCTGACTTGTCCAATATATTGTAAACCAAATACCCTTAACATTTATACAAATGTGTAACAGCATTTACCTATAGGCAGATATTGTTAATGCTAAAAGTCCTTTCTTATCCTTTGTAAGATGGAGCAACAGCAGATGGGACATGGATGGTGGGGCTAGAAACCAAGTTCAGATTCTGTATCTGGAAACATCAAATTATTAAAGCAGACCACTTTACCTTCCCATCTCTTAGTCCCTCTACGTGTTGAAATTATATAGTGATAATACCAAGAACAAATTAAAGGTGAATGTTATCACTGCTCTTTTTAGGGGAAGATTACTAGTTGGTACTTTTGTGGCCCTTTCTTTCAACCTGTTCACGATGCTTTCTATTCGGAATAAACCTTTTGCTTATGTCTCAGAAGGTATGTTTTTTATTTACTACTAATTTAAAAATCCATTAATCGCTCATAAAAACAAGTCTTTTATTTCATTAACTCAAATTAATGAGGAAGTATATTCTGAAGAGAAGACAGAACTAGCCCGAATGTTCTCAAGTTTTAATTGGAAAATTATAAAACAAAATCTCATTAGTTCAAGCTTTAGAATGACAAATTATTTTAAGGCAGGCAGAAGTGACCTATATATTAAACCATGTGTGATGAAAAATTACATTTGCCAAATAATGTGAGATTTTAAATGCTTAACTAAGAAAAGTCTATTGTAAGCATTTTAGAAGTATCAGTATACTTAAAATAGTTGATATGCTAATTTAAAATAATTGTATTCTGTTAATAAAATAAGTTCCCAGGAACTTCTCTTTGGCAATGGTGGATGGGCATATATATTTACAAGTAGCAAAACTTAATTTTTTTTGAAATATTATTTTTGAAGTGTTTACAACTTCAGACTGGTTTTTCACATTAGCAGTCTACATTATCGTCATTTTTCTATAGTTTCAGTGTTTTGGAATCCCACTAACCCACAAAAGAGTTAGCCACTAATAGACGGAGAAGTGAGGTGAAAAACAAAAGTGGGATATGTGCACAGACCCACACTTTGAAGTATAGAGAAGCACAGATAGGTGAGGGTCTTTTTAGATCTTACACTAGGACAGTCAAGAGAAGAAAACTTCTTAAATGTCCATTCAAATGTAAACAACTTCATGAATGTTATGAAAATATTTGTTTGAGTTAAAGAATTACTGCATGAATTAGAAAATTAAATAATGATACGATCACCAGAATTTCTTGAAAAAACTTTTCATAATTTATAAAAATACTATAATACTTACTCTAGAAATTTTTAAGATGGCACAAACATTTAGAAACACTATTTCTCTGTAAAGATCAGGAAGATACAAGAAGGAAATAAGACTGTTGATAATCTTATGACCCACAGATAATATGTTAACATTTCCATGTTATTCCTTTCACATTTTTATATGTACATGTACATATCATTTTATGTACTTAGAATTGTATGTATTACAATTTATGTCTGGCTTTTTTGGGGGGAAGGGGAGTGAGATGGAATCTCACTCTGTTGCCCAGGCTGGAGTGCAGCGGCATGATCTTGGCTCACTGCAACCTCTGACTCCTTGGTTCAAGGGGTTACAGGCATGTGACACCACACCTGGCAAATTTTTGTATTTTTAGTAGAGACGTGGTTTCCCCATGTTGACCAGGCTGGTCTTGAACTACTGACCTCAGCTGATCTGCCTACCTCGGCCTCCCAAAGTGCTAGGATTACAGGTGTGAGCCACTGTGTCTGGCCATGTGTGGCTTTTTCATTAGCATTATGTCTTGAGTATTGCTTCTCATTAAATACTCTTTGAATGCAAATGATTTTTGAATGCTTACATACTATTCTGTTATGAATATTTTAAAATATTCTTTTACACATTTCCAACTTTTCTTTTTTTTTTTTTTGAGATGGAATCTCACTCTGTCACCCAGGCTGGAGTGCAGTGGCACAATCCTGGCTCACTGCAACCTCGGCCTCCTGGGTTCAAGCGATTCTCCTGCCTCAGCCTCCCGAGTAGCTGGACTACAGGCACATGCCACCATGCCCGGCTAATTTTTTCTATTTTTAGTAGAGACAGGGTTTCATGGTATTAGCTAGGATGGTCTCCATCTTCTGATCTCATGATCCACCCGCCTCAGCCTCCCAAAGTGCTCGGATTATAGGCGTGAACCACTGTACCCAGCCCCAACTTTTCCTTTTATGAATAATTCTGTAATCAGCCTCTTTAGATCAACTTTGTCTGCGTTTTTTATTCTTTCTGTAGGATAAATTCCCAGAGAAGGAATTACTTACTGGATTTAAAATAGAGTATTTTTAATTTTTATTTTCCTTCTTTTTTTCTCTTTGTAACTCTACTTCAGCTCAGAAAAATAGAGTATTTTTTAAAAGCTTTGATGTGTATTGCCAAATTTATTTCCAGAAAAGTTATATAGTTTATATTTTTATTATTTTTTATTTTTTAGAGAGGCAAAGTCTCCCTTTGTTTACCCAGGCTAGTCTCAAACTCCTGGGCTCAAACAGTCCTCTCACATCAGCCTCCCACAGTGCTGGGACTGCAGGCATGAGCCACTGCTTCCAGCCTAGTTTATATTTTCATTAGCTGGAAATGAAGGTTCCCAGAAACATCAAGATTTGTGACATTATTTGGGCATGGTAGCACATGACTATAGTCCCAGCTACTCGGGAGGCTGAGGTGGGAGTATTGCTTGAGCTCAGAAGTTTGAATCCAGCCTGGGGAACATAGCAAGACTCCAGCTTAATTTAAAAAAAAAAAAAAAGGCTGAGTGTGATGGCTCACGCCTGTAATCCCAGCAGTTTGGGAGACCAAGACAGGCAGATCACAAGGTCAGCAGTTCAAACCCAGCCTAGCCAACATGGCAAAACCCCATCTCTACTAAAAAGTTACAAAAATTAGCTGGGCATGGTGGCAGGCGCCTGTGATCCCAGCTACTTGGGAGGCTGAGGCAGGAGAATCCCTTGAACCCAGGAGGCAGAGGTTGCAGTAAGCTGAGATCACATCATTGCACTTCTGCCTGGGCAACAAAAGTGAAACTCCATCTCAAAAAAAGAAAAGAAAAAAGATTTGTGAAATTACTTGAAATTTGAGTGGAAAATAATATTAAGCACTTTATTTATGCCAAGCACTGCTAAATACTTTACACAGAATAACCAATTTAATTCTAGCCATATGAAGTAAATACTTATATTATGCCCATTTTACAGTAAGGCATTGAGAGATTATATCACTCACCCAGTGCTGCACATCTAGTTACTGGCAGAGCTACGATTTGAAGCCAGATATTTAGACATCTTACTTAACTGCTCAACTATTTTTCATTTGCATAAATCTTGCCAATGTTTTTTACATCATGGTACACATTTTAAAAATTGATATTTCTGTAGGACTCTGAGATGAATGGAAGAGGATTCTTGAGCCTAGACACAGGCTACTTATCCAAGAATTTCCAAGAATAGTAACTGGGAGGTACCCAGGTCCTCATCTGGCTTTTTTGAGAGCTGAGGGAATTACTCATTCGTATGTAGTTTCAGCATCCCTTATCTGAAAGGCTTGGGGCCAGGAGTGTTTCACATTTTAGGTTTTTTTAGATTTTGGAGTATTTGAATTATATGTATGGGTTGAGCATCCCAAACCTGAAAATTCAAAAGTCAAAATACTCTCATGAGCATTTCCTTTGTGCTTAAAGTTTTGGATCTTGGTGCTTAAAGTTTTGGATTTTTGATTTTCAGATTTGGGATACTCAGCCTATACCTATAGCCCATTCTCAGCACACAGGTTTGGAAGCTCTTGCTTAAAAGTATAAAGAACTGCCAGGCACGGTGGCTCACACCTGTAATCCCAGCACTTTGGGAGGTCGGGGCAGGTGGATCACCTGAGGTCAGGAGTTCAAGAATAGCCTGACCAATATGGTGAAACCCCATCTCTACTAAAAGTACAAAATTAGCCAGGTATGGTGGCACTCCCCTGTAATCCCAGCTACACAGGAGGCTGAGGCAGGAGAATCACTTGAACCTGGGAAGCGGATGTTTTAGTGAGCCGAGATCATGCCATTGCACTCCAGCCTGGGCAAAAAGAGTGAAACTCCATCTCAACAAAAAGTATAAAGAACCTTTAAAACTTCAAATCAATAATAACAATGACATATCTAAGTTCACTAATTCCTTCAAGTCAACTGTATATTATGTAATAGTTGAAACTGCTTTTGACTTAGCAACATAAGGGTAAAAGAGAGGAAAAATTTCTAGATTTGAGGAGTAACATATTCTTTTGTAATGTTATTCAGTCACTGCCAAATTTGTTTTTTTTAATTAAATAACTCAAATATTTCGAGTAGTGGTTTTTCTCTTCTAGATAGGTAATTTAAGTATTTTCTTCTTAAAGCTGCTAGTACGAGCTGGCTTCAAGAGCATGTTGCAGATCTTAGTCGAAGGTAAGATGTTATGGAGTTTCATGATATGCATAATTTAAAGGAATACACAAGAAATGTGTCTATCATGGGAACTTAAGTCATTCATTGCTGAGGTTACTACATGAATCACACAGATCAGATTGTTATTCTCCCTTTACTTTTTAATTGATGATACAAAAAAGAACTTTATAAGTGAAAGAGCTTTGTTTGCAAATCCTCTTTGCTTTCTTTAAGAAGTACGCTATGTTCTGTGACGCTGAGCAATGAATTTGTGATTTAAAAAAAAAAAAGTACACTATGTGGTACCAAAATACAAGTTATCTTTTACAAGGTTGTCACCAGTTTTATGAGTTCTGCTAATGGATACTCTTTCTGTTTTTTGTTTTTTTTTAGCTTGTGTGGAATTATTCCAGGACTTAGCAGTATCTTCCTTCCCCGAATGAATCCATTTGTTTTGATTGATCTTGCTGGAGCATTTGCTCTTTGTATTACTTATATGCTCATTGAAATTAAGTGAGTATTTTTTTATTATTGTCAAGTATGTTTTGATTTCTGGGGCCTCACTCTTAAGGGCATCAGCAGTATGGATAGTGGTCAGGCTTCTAGCAGTTTTGCTTATGACCTGTGTAACTTACATCACATCTTTTCCTCAGGTGTCTTCATCTGAAAAATCAAGGGGATTGGTTTCATTAAGTATTTCTTACCACAATCTATACTATTGCTGAGAGAGGGAGAAGAGGACGTAGGCGTGAAACAATTTTTAAAAACTAAAGCCTTTTAGGAAATAGGCTTTACAGCTGCTTTAAGCTTAACATGTTATGGCATATAATTCTTTGGCTACCCATTGTTTAAATATTAGTCTTTACTAGAATTTGTCCTTATTCTTCTTGCTGTTTTGTGTGTTTTCCTTAAAAATCACATGCAAGTATTTGTTTTTGTTTGCTACTTCTGTGGGAGTCCCTAATTTTTATTTCTAGCCCACATTTCTATTGAATTCCAAAAGGCGTATTTTCTTAACTTCTATTTGTGTCTACTTAATCTGAACCTATTTTCCCTTAACACTTAAACTGTTTTTTCTTATATTTCCAATCTCAGTGAATGGGAGATACAGGAAAAATACTGTCATTTAGACCGATGCATTCTTCTTCTTCTTCTTCTTCTTCTTTTTTTTTTTTGAGACGGAGTTTCGCTCTTGTTACCCAGGCTGGAGTGCAATGGCATGATCTCGGCTCACCGCAACCTCCGCCTCCTGCGTTCAGGCAATTCTCCTGCCTCAGCCTCCTGAGTAGCTGGGATTACAGGCACGCGCCACCATGCCCAGCTAATTTTTTGTATTTTTAGCAGAGACGGGGTTTCACCATGTTGACCAGGATGGTCTCGATCTCTTGAGCTCGTGATCCACCCTCCTCGGCCTCCCAAAGTGCTGGGATTACAGGCTTGAGCCACTGCGCCCGGCCTAATATTTTAATTTTTTTTAAAAACTGCAATCCATCCTTAAATATCTACTTTTCCTCCTTCCTCTCCTCTCACCACTCCCCAAGCCATTTCTAATTCATCTCCAAGCCTTGTATAATTGTTTATTAATATTTATTTGTTTGGCTGGGTGCAGTGGCTCATGCCAGTAGTCCCAGCAGTTTGGGAGGCTGAGGTGGACAGATCACCTGAGGTCAGGAGTTCGAGACCAGCCTGGCCAACGTGGCAATACTCTGTCTCTACTTAAAATACAAAAATCTTTGCAAAAAATGCAAAAATTTGCTGGATGTGGTAACACACACCAGTAATCCCAGCTACCTGGGAGGTTGAAGCAGGGGAATTGCTTGAAGCCAGGAGGCAGAGGTTGCAGTGAGCTGAGATTGTGCCACTGCACTCCAGCCTGGGTGACAGGCTGTTTCCTCTTTCCCATACTCATTGCTGCTGTCCCAATTAAGACCTTTATCATCATTTCTTTGGTCTAATTAGAATAGCCTCTGGTCTTTTAGTGTTCATTGTAATCCATTGTTAGTTATCTTTCATTTTGCCACTAATGTGATTATTCAAATTTGCTAGTTTGGACATAATATCTTCCTGTTTCAAAACCCTCCCCTTTGCATAGTTGCAAAAATTGAAGTTGGGCACAGAGTCCTGTGTTATCAGGCCCCTACCAACCTTACTAACCATCCCTCTATGTATTCCTGACCATTTTTGTGGTTTTATTGCTGGGTCAGGGTTTTCATGCCCCATACATGCTGCTTTCACTTGCTCATCTTTGGAGGTTCTGCCCAAATCTCACCTTCTCTTTTTATATTTAGCCTTTCTGGATTATCCCCACTCCAGTAGCCTTGTCACTCAATCTTTTGTACAGCTATAGTACTCTGTAGACATTTCTGCCTTAGTGCCTAAAGTGCTTCATGTTTTTCACATGTGTATCTCCTGTTATTTCTAGGGCAAGGATTGTGTCTCATTCACATATCTATTCCCAGCATGTGGGGAAAAGTAGAAAATAATGCACAATCAACTTGTAATTATTGACATTTTGGTCTGTATTTTTGGTAGAACTTCAGCCAGTTTGAACTGTTGATGTCAGCTATAATGTTACCATAAAAAATTCCTGGAGAATCTTACCTGGGGAAATTCCTGGGGAATTTGAAGTTTTATTGGAAATAATTATCACTCATTGGAAAGTGGATATAATTACTGATAGATTCCATTAGTCTTTCTGTATCAAAAAATACAAGTCAAGTGACACACTGTCAAGGCTGGGCAGTCGCCCCGTCCCTACTTCCTTTCTTGCTATTGCTGCCCATAGGTGGCTGTGGCCACTGCGCCCAGAGGGAGGTGGTGGTAGCCAGTAATGCCTGGGAAACTCCTCTGGGGGAGCATATGCAGCTAGAAGCACCCTTGGAGGAGTCCAAGAGCCGGAAGAAAAGGCAAAAGAGCCTTATGGATATCGCAATTTCAGATAAGGGATTATGGACCTGTACTTCCCTTATAGGGTTGTTATGAAGATTTAAACAAGATAAGCTGAAAACACATTACACAATGCTGGAGTGACAAAAGGAAGTCAAGGCACTGTTATGACTCAGATGAGAAATCAGAAACAAGAGAAAATGGTGTTACAGGTGACCTGGATGCTCCCAAGGCCAAAAAAGCTAAAATGACAGAGAAGCTAAATGGAGACACTGAAGAAGGATTTAATAGACTTTCAGATGAATTCTGTAAATCTTATAAGTCAAGAAGAAAAGATCTACCAAATGGAGATATTGATGAATATGGAAAAAAGAAATCAAACCAAGTGTCATACCTAGATAGTTCTACATATAAATCAAGTGATAATAAATGAGAGAAGGCCTTAATACATAAACAGAAAGAAGGAGCCTTCTCCAATTTCCCTATTTCTGAAGAGACTATAAAGCTTCTGAAAGGTTGAAGGGTAACATATCTCTTTCCTATTCAAGTTAAGACCTTTGGTCCTGTATATGAAGGAAAAGATTTAATAGCTCAAGCACGAACAGGAACAGGAAAGACATTCTCTTTTGCCATCCCCTTGATTGAAAGACTCCAAAGAAATCAAGACACAATTTTAAAAAGCCACTCACCAAAGGTATTTATTTTGGCTCCAGCAAGGGAACTGGCAAACCAAGTAGCAAAAGACTTTAAAGATATTACTAGGAAACTCAGAGTGGCATGTTTTTATGATGGAACATCATTTCAAAGTCAAATTAACCATATTTGAAATGGTATTGACATCTTTTTTGGAACACTGGTCATATCAAAGACCATCTGCAGAGTGGCCAATTGGATCTTTCTAAACTGCACTATATTGTGCATGATGAAGTGGATCAAATGTTAAATTTAGGTTTTGCTGAACAACTTGAAGATATTATTCACAAATCCTACAAAACTAATTCTGAAGACAGTCCTCAGACTTTACTTTTTACTGCAACTTGCCCACAGTAGGTATACAAAGTTGCAAAAAAATACATGAAATTCAGATATTATCAGGTTTACCTTGTTGGAAAAATGACTCAAAAGGCTGCAACTACTGTGGAACCCTTGGCCATCCAGTGTCATTGGTCTCAGAGGCCAGCAGTTATTGGAGATGTCTTTCAAGTCTACAGTGGGTCTGAAGGGTGAGCTGTTATTTTCTGGGAGACCAAGAAGAATGTAACTGAAATGGCCGTGAATCAACACGTAAAACAAAATACCCAGTGTTTACATGGGGACATTGCATAGTCTTAAAGAGAAATTATACAAAAAGGCTTCAGAGAAGGTAGTTTTAAAGTTTTGGTGGCAACCAATGTGGCTGCCTGTGGTTTGTACATTCCTGAAGTTGACCTGATGATTCAAAGTTCTCCTCAGGATGTTGAGTCCTATATCCATCATTCTGGATGCACAAGGAGAGCTGGACGGACAGGGATTTGTATATGTTTTATCAACCAAGGAAAAGAGATCAACCAAGAGAAAGAGGCCAACTAAGATATGTGGAACAAAAAGCAGGAATTACTTCTAAACGTGTAGGTGTTCCTTCTGCAGTGCATTTAGTTAACTCTAAAAGCACAGATGCCATCAGGTCTCTGGCTTCCATTTCTTATGTTGCTGTTGATTTTTTCTGACCATCAGCTCAGAGACTGATAGAAGTGATAGGGGCAGTGGATGCATTGGCTGCAACTTTAGCCCACATTTCTGTTGCATCAAGCTTTGAACCACAATCTTTGATCACCTCTGATAGGGGGTTTGTGACCATGACTCTGGAAAGCTTAGAGGAAATATAGGAGGTCAGCTGTGCTTGGAAAGAACTTAACAGAAAGATGAGTAGTAATGCAGTGTCTCAGATTATCAGAAACTGCCTCCTGAAAGGAAGTATGGGTGTTTGCTTTGATGTTCCTACAAGTGAGTCGGAAGAAAGGCTACAGGCAGAATGGCATGATTTTGACTGGATACACTCAGTGCCAGCCAAGTTACCTGAAATTGAAGAATATTATGATGGAAGCACATCTTCTAATTCCAGACAGAGAAGTGGCTGGTTAAGTGGCTGGTTGGGCTGGTCATGCCAGTCAGGGGGTTGATCTGGTGGCCAGTCAGGAAAACAGTCAAGAGTTGACAAGGGAGTCACTCAGGAAGTCGCTCAAGCTCATTGACAAGACGGTAGATGAAGTGGAAATAGAAGCCAATCAAGTGGGGGCCACAAAAGGAGTTTTGACTGAGTATTTGATAATCTACCAGTGTGAAGTTGCTTATTTCTGCTTAATCATATACATTATCCACCAAAATTAGATCATCATAGGTATGTGTCTGCTATATGCAAAGAAGTTGGTTATATTTTTTTAAAAAGTATTTCACAAGAATGGTTGTAAACAAATCCACTTATCCGGTTATACCTTTGAATAAAAAACCTTTTATTGTCTCTTTTCAAAAAAAAAATTATGAGTTGAAGCTTTTTGTTTGTCTCAAGCAAATGAATATATTTCAGATCTTTCTAGTTGACAAGTAGTTTGACAGAAAAAAATGCATGATGGGGAAATGCCCACTTTTTTTTTATCATACCTCTTCTTACTAATGAATATAATTATTAGTTATTTTTCTACTAAACTTTGAAAGGAAAGAATTATAAAAACTGAAGTTTTTTCTTTGAAATGTTTCTTTGTGAATAGTGGCCACTTGTAATAAAATTTTGTCCTGTTGCTCAATCCTGTTGTTTTAGATAGTTAATGTTCAGGAGATTTAATTGTAATATGCCCAGTGAGATATAAATTTAAGATTTAGAATTGTTTCTTCCTTTTAGTAATTATTTTGCTGTAGACACTGCCTCTGCAATAGCCATTGCCTTGATGACGTTTGGCACTATGTATCCCATGAGTGTGTACAGTGGGAAAGTCTTACTCCAGGTAAGGTTCTTCTTCCAATGCACGTGCTTAATATTAGCCATGTCCTTCTACCAGATTAAAAAGTTATATGTGTTCTTCTACCAGATTATGAAATTTTTATTTTTGTTTTTAAATTTTAATTTATTATTTTTTCCTTTTAGAGGCAGGGTCTTGCCTCTAAAGAGGCACCTAGACTAGAATGCAGTGGTGGGATCTCAGCTCACTGCAGCCTTGACCTCCCAGGCTCAAAGGACCCGCCCACCTCAGTCACCAGAGTAGCTAGGACTACAGGCACACATCACCACACCCAGCTAATTTTTTTAAATGTTTGTAGACATGGGCTCTCACTATGTTGCCCAAGCTGGTCTCAAACTCCTGAGTTCAAATGGTGCTCTTGCTCTGGCCTCCCAAAGTATTGGGATTATGGGCGTGAGCCATTGTGTGTGGCCATATTTTTTTAATTACAAAAAGTTTTTGGCTGGGCATCGTGGCTCACACCTGTAATCCCAGTACTTTGGGAGGCCAAGGCGGTCCAATCATAAGGTCAGGAGTTTGAGACCAGCCTAGCCAACATGGTGAAACCACGTCTCTAATAAAAACGAAAAAAATGCAAAAATTAGCTGGGCATGGTGGCACACACCTATAATCCCAGCTCCTCTGGAGGCTGAGGCAGGAGAATTGCTTGAACTCAGGAAGCAGAGGTTGCAGTGAACCAAGATCATGCCACTGCCCTCCAACCTGGGTGACAGCAAGACTCCATCTCAAAGAAACAAAACAAAACAAAGTTTTTTAATGCCCTCCCTTCAACAGTGCAGGTTATGAAATGTTTAGTTACTGGAAGCCCCTGCTAGAAATGAAGTCAAACACTAATCTCTGAAATTCATATAGTAAGAACCAGATGAAAGTCCATTAACCCGTAAAATAGGCACAAATCCTCCTATATTTATAATATGACAAAATCACAAATTTTAAATTACTATGTTTCAAGTGAAAACAGTGTTACTTAAATTTTCTTTTCTTTTCTTTTTTTTTGAGATGGAGTCTGTCTCTGTTGTCCAGGCTGGAGTGTAGTGGCGTGATCTTGGGTCACTGCAACCTCTGCCTCCCGGGTTCAAGCAATTCTTCTACCTCAGCCTCCTGAGTAGCTGGGACTACAGGCAGGTGCCACCACACCTGGCTAATTTTTATTTTTAGTAGAGCTGGGGTTTCACTATGTTGGCCAGGCTGGTCTCAAACTCCTTACTTCAGGTGAGCCACCTGCCTTGAACCTCCCAAAGTGCTTGGGATTGCAGGTGTGAGCCACTGCACCTGGCCTAAAATTTTTTTTAGATATTTATTTTCTGTCAGTAAATGTGCTTTGGCTGTTGTGTAATTTGGTTATATTTTATTATTTCCTGCCATTGAATCAGTGAGACTTTAAAAATTTCAAACTTAAAATTGTAAATGACACATTGCTACTTACTGAAACAATAGGAACACCCTGAATAGAAAAGCAGTTTCCCAGGGCTGGATGTGCATGTAACCACTGTGGTTCCTTCTGTCTTACCCTCATGCCTTTTCCAAAACTTAGGGGCAGTAGCTCCATCTCCAGAAATAATACAAACAATGAGATAATCGTTGCATAGTGCTATGCCCTACGTACAATCTTACGTTTCTAACCATTTCCCAATGACTTTTTATTGGTTGGTTGGTTGTTTAAGTGTTATTTATCTTCTTATCTTCAAGATAAAAAAGCAGGTATGAGTCAGTTGATGATATTGCTCCACTAGTGGGGCCAGTTGAAACTTCTCTAAATCATGATAGGGCACATGTCAAAGCAAAGGCTAGCTTAAAAACCTTTTGGGGAGGGGATTCAGGACCATTGTTGGCAAACTTTTTTTCCTTCCCCCGTTACTCATATTTTATTATTTTTTTCCCCAGACAACACCACCCCATGTTATTGGTCAGTTGGACAAACTTATCAGAGAGGTAAGACGGTAAATGAAATCATTTTAATTTATATCAGGGAATTGAAAAGGTGAGTACTTATAATACTTTATTCAACTCTACCTAGAATTTTATTTTTTGGGAGTTTGTTTTCTTCACAATAACATACTAGGAGCCATAATATAGTGGCAAACATAGAAAAATATGAGGCATTGTTCAATTTGGAGATCAATTCCACTTGAAGTAAAGTAGAAGGTAATGGTCTAAAGACTACCCTATTATAAATGCTGTGATATTTATTTTTTTATTATTTATTTATTTATTTTTTGAGACAGAGTCTCGCTCTGTCACCCAGGCTGGAATGCAGTGGCGGGATCTTAGCTCACTACAACCTTCTGCTCACTACAACCTCTGCCTCCCAGGCTCAAGCGATTCTCCTGCCTCAGCTTCCTGAGTAGTTGGGACTACAGGTGCTCCCCACCTCGCTCAGCTAATTTCTGTATTTTTAGTAGAAGTGGGGTTTCACCATGTTGGCCAGGCTGGTCTCGATCTCTTGACCTCGTGATCCACCCGCCTCGGCCTCCCAAAGTGCTGGGATTATAGACATGAGCCACCGCACCCAGCCTTTTTGTTTTTTTTTTGGACTGAGCCTTGCTCTATCATCCAGGCTGAAGTATAGTGGCACTTGGCTCACTGCAACCTCTGCCTCCTGGGTTCAAGCAATTCTTCTGCCTCAGCCTCCTGAGTAGCTGGGATTACAGGCACCCACCACCATGGCTGGCTAAATTTTTTTTTTTTTTTTCAGACAAAGTCTTGCTGTGTAGTCAGGCTGGAGCACAGTGGTGCAGTCTCGGCTCACTGCAACATCTGCCTCCCGGGTTCAAGCGATTCTTCCACCCCAGCCTCCAGAGTAGCTGGGACTACAGGCGCATGCCAAACACCCAGCTAATTTTTGTATTTTTAATAGAGACGGGGTTTCACCATGTTGGCCAGGATGGTCTCGATCTCTTGACCTGGTAATCCATTGGTCTCAGCCTCCCAAAGTGCTGGGATTACAAGCATAAGCCACAGTGCCCAGCCTTTTGTTGCTTTAAAAATAGATATATAAAAAGATGGGATCTCACTATGTTGACCAGGCTGGTCTTGAACTCCTGGCCTCAAGCCACCCTCCCATCTTGGCCTTCCAAAGTGCTGAGATTACAGGTGTGAGCGATTCCTGGCCAAATGCTGTGATTTTTTTTTTTTTTTGGAGGCAGTGTCTTGCCCTTTTGCCCAGTCTAGAGTGCAGTGGCATGATCTCTGCTCCACACTTGGCTAATTGTTGTACTTTTTAAGTAGAGATGGGGTTTTGCCATGATGGCCTTGCTGGTCTCAAACTCCTAGCGACAAGTGATCTGCCCATCTCAGCCTCCCAAAGTGCTGGGATTACAGATGTGAGCCACCGTGCCCAGCCTAGACTTCCTTTTAAGCGGTTTCATATTTCCATCTACTAACTAATGAAGAAATAAAATAATGAACTATTTTGATGTTGAAACTAATTTAAACTTTTGATTATCAGTGTCACAGAGGCCACTTTTACCAATATAACTGACTACTTCTCTCATCTAGTGAAGCCTGGCCTTGGGTATATATCCTG
Organism: Callithrix jacchus; assembly: GCF_049354715.1. NCBI lineage: Eukaryota > Metazoa > Chordata > Mammalia > Primates > Cebidae > Callithrix > Callithrix jacchus. Next base: position 82,789,818 of record NC_133515.1, on the reverse strand, counting down.
TCCCAGTGTACCAGTTGGCTACATACTATATATCTGGCCTTGGAATTTCTTGTAGGCTCACAGCCAAACAACATCCTGTGTTGTGCAGAGATTTGTTGTAAGGGAATCCAGAGAAAGAAGTGATTGAGAAAACAAAAAATTAAGTAAAAAATCTGATGCCATAAAGTGCTAGATACATATTTCATATTTATAAAATTAAAACTATACACTGTTGAAAAATTGGTGGGGGTAGGGGTTTAAAACTGAGCAGTGGGCACCTGATTCTAAAAGAATTGGGGCAAACAAACTGGGAAAGCAAGGTCTTGGGTCAATATGGAACAAACAGGAATGGTATCTTTTTTTTGTTTTTTGTTTTTTTGAGACAGAGTTTCGCTGTTGTTACCCAGACTGGAGTGCAATGGCATGATCTCGGCTCACCGCAACCTCCGCCTTCTGGGTTCAAGCAATTCTCCTGCCTCAGCCTCCCGAGTAGCTGGAACTACAGGCGCGCACCACCATGCCCAGCTAATTTTTGTATTTTTAGTAGAGACGGGGTTTCACCTTGTTGACGAGGATGGTCTCGATCTCTTGACCTCGTGATCCACCCGCCTCGGCCTCCCAAAGTGCTGGGATTATAGGCGTGAGCCACTGCGCCCGGCAGGAATGGTATCTTGAATGGTCTAAGACTTCTCTTAGCTAATAAGTGTCCTTCGGCAGGATTTGGCTGTGTCATTCTTAAGTTAAACCAAGTCCATAATATGACTAAACTGCATTGGATATGTTAAGTACAGACAACTCTGATCACCTATTTCTGTTTTTGGTTAGGTATCTACCTTGGATGGAGTTTTAGAAGTCCGAAATGAACATTTTTGGACCCTAGGTTTTGGCTCATTGGTATGTTCTTTTACATACGACTTTAGTTATAATTTAAAATATAGTCTTTCATTTTTAAAACTGAAAAAAAAGTATTTCCTTAAAATTTTCATAGAGCCTTTGATTCCTAGTTATATTAAGAAGAGTGTAAAATATACATGGATTCAATTACCTAACTGAGGGATTTGTTGTTGTTTAGGGACAGGGTCTCACTTTGTTGACCAGGCTAGTCTCAAACTCCTGACCTCAAGCAGTCCTTTCTCTTTGACCTCCCAAAGTGTTGGGATTACAGATGTGAGCCACAGCACCTGGCCGAGGAATGTTATAATTTTTTTCCTTCAAACATGTTAATGATCATAATACAAGAGTGTCCAGATAAGACAAATTTGTAGTCAGTGTAATTCCCAAATAAGAAAATGTTTAAAAAATGCAATTACTTTCTTTTTTAATTGCAATTCTAATTTTAGATATTTTACTGAATATTTTGAAGAACTACAATAACACAACTTGGCTTCAGCATAAAATTTCATATTTTCTAATTCAGTTTGAACCTCAATACCAGAGAGACTTTATTATGACATGGTTTATTCATACCTCAGGAATGGTGAGGAAAATACAGAAAATGTAAATCACTATAATCTTATCATCTAAAGAAAACTGCTGTTGATATTTTGGTGTTTATACATTAATTCCCCTTAGAAAATGAGATCATGGGCTGGGTGCAGTAGCTCACACCTATAATCCCAGCACTTTTGGGAGGTTGAGACAGGCAGATCACCTGAGGTCAGGAGTTTAAGACCAGCCTGGCTAACATGATGAAACCATGTCTCTACTAAAAATACAAAATTAGCTGGGTGTGGTGATGTGGCACACACCTGTAATCCCACACCTGTAATCAGGAGGCTGAGGCAGGAGAATCACTTGAACCTAGGAGGCGAAGTTGCACTGAGCCAAGATCACACCATTACACTCCAGCCTGGGTAACAGAGTAAGACTGCGTCTCCAAAAAAAAGAAAATAAGATCATGTTGTTTTATAATTTGCTGTTTTTATTTAGTTAATTTATCACAAACAGTACTCTATGTCATTAAATACTCTTCCACAGTATCATTTTCAAAAAGCCAAATAGGGTTTGATTTTTCTAATGTAACACGAATTTCATAGATAGGCAGATCAAAGCTGGTCCCGCAGTTCAATGATGTTATCTACCTTGCAGTCTTTAGTTTCAGGCTACACTTTCATGGTGGGAAAATGGTTGCTTCACCTCCACCTTTTCCATCTCTTCCCCTCTCTCATTATTTTGGCGATCTAAGACTTATTCTTACTACAGGGAAAACTTGAGACTGTAACATCCCCTCCCACCTTACTGGGAGGGTGCCAAGTGACCAAAGTGCCAAGAGACCAAAGATGACTTGGATGGGTCCAGCATGGCCAGTAGGTGAATTTATTAGAACTTACCTACGGAGCACTCCTGGGCAGCGGCAGGGCAGATTTAGGGATCTACCCACCTCCCATTTCTAAGCTGCTTTTAAGCTAGTTTTCTTGCTCTTTGCCTGCTATATGCTTGTGATGAGACTGTTTTCCTTGGTAGGGTCTCAGATGCTCTCTAAAATCTTTGGTTCTCTTGGGACGCTTGCTCCTCAGCTGGGCACCATGGCTTTGGCTCACTGTCTGGCCTTCAGAGTTCAGGCAGCGGACATACACCCTTGAATAACCTGATGGTGGGGGACCCACCACACTACACTTCTCTAGTAAATTCTTTAGAAGGGGCCGTTGGGAACAATATTCTCTAAATTCTTGAATGTTGAAAGCAGCTTGTGGACATTATAATTAAAAGTTTGTTTGACTGGATATAAAATCTTCAGTACACATTTTGTTTCAAGTTTCTTAAAAATACATTATCCCGGTTCAGTCGGGTCCCGGCAGCGGCTGCAGCACTCTCTTCTTCTGCGGCTTTCCGTGCCCTCTTCTTTTCGCTTCCGGAAACATGGCCTCTGGTGTGGCTGTCTCTGATGGAGTCATCAAGGTGTTCAATGACATGAAGGTGCGTAAGTCTTCAACGCCAGAGGAGGTAAAGAAGCCCAAGAAGGCTGTGCTCTTCTGCCTGAGTGAGGACAAAAAGAACATCATTCTGGAGGAGGGCAAGGAGATCCTGGTGGGCGATGTGAGCCAAACTGTCGATGACCCCTATGCCACCTTTGTCAAGATGCTGGCAGATAAGAACTGCCGCTACGCCCTTTATGATGCAACCTATGAGACCAAGGAGAGCAAGAAGGAGGACCTGGTGTTTATCTTCTGGGCTCCTGAGTCTGCGCCCCTTAAGAGCAAAATGATCTATGCCAGCTCCAAGGACGCCATCAAGAAGAAGCTGACAGGAATCAAGCATGAATTGCAAGCAAACTGCTACAAGGAGGTCAAGGACCGCTGCACCCTGGCAGAGAAGCTGGGGGGCAGTGCTGTCATCTCCCTGGAGGGCAAGCCTTTGTGAGCCCCTTCTGGCCCCCTGCCTGGAACATCTGGCAGCCCCACACCTGCCCTTGGGGGTTGCAGGCTGCCCCCTTCCTGCCAGACCGGAGGGGCTGGGGGGATCCCAGCAGGGGGAGGGCAATCCCTTCACCCCAGTTGCCAAACAGACCCCTCATCCCCTGGATTTTCCTCCTCCCTCCATCCCTGACGGTTCTGGCCTTCCCAAACTGCTTTTGATCTTCTGATTCCTCTTGGGTTGAAGCAGACCAAGTTCCCCTGAGGCCTCCCAGTTGTGGGGAGAGCCTGTATTTTTTTTAACAGCATCCCCAATCCCCACTTGTTCCTCCCCCTTCCCATGCTGCCAACTTCTAACCGCAATAGTGACTCTGTGCTTGTCTGTTTAGTTCTGTGTATAAATGGAATGTTGTGGAGATGACCCCTCCCTGTGCCGGCTGGTTCCTCTCCCTTTTCCCCTGGTCACTGCTACTCATGGAAGCAGGACCACTAAGGGACCTTCGATTTAAAAAAAGACAATAAAAAGACTCGTTAATGAAAAAAAAAAAAAAATTATCCCTTTTATTTCTGGCATGAAGCATTGCCGAGACAATGCCTAATGATAGTCTAATTTTTTTCCTTCATATGTGACTTGATCTTTTTACTTGGATGCCCAAAGCCATTTTTTTTTTAAAGTTCAGTACCTTTACTAGAATTATGTCTTGGCATTGGTCATTCTGCTTCAGTTGTTTCAGGTATGCAGTGCGCTATTTCTTCTTCTTTTTGTTTTTTTGTTTTTTGAAATGGACTCTTGCTCTGTTGTCCAGGCAGGGACGCAGTGGTGCAATCTTGACTCTCTGCAACCTCTACCCCCACGCCAGATTCAAGTGATTCTCCTGCCTCAGCCTCCTGAGTAGCTAGGATTACAGGTGCACACCACCATGCCCAGCTAATTTTTGTGATTTTTAGTAGAGATGAGTTTTACCATGTTGGCCAAGCTGGTCTTGAACCCCTGACCTCAAGTGATCTGCCCACCTTAATCCCCAAAGTGCTGGGATTACAGGCGTGAGCCATCGCACCCGGCCCACAGTACACCCTTTCAATAATGCTTTTTAAAAAATAATTTTTTAAAACATCTAATAATAGTTTATAACATTTGTTGTTTTCTTTGTGTGTGGTTTGTTTTGTTTTGTTTTGTTTTGTTTTTTGATGGAATTCCACTCTTGTCGCCTAAGCTGGAGTGCAGTGGCACAATCTCGGCTCACTGCAACCTCTGCCTCCTGGATTCAAGCAATTCTCCTGCCTCAGCCTCCTGAGTAGCTGGTATTACAAGCATGTACCACCACGCCTAGCTAATTTTTGTATTTTTAGTAGAGAGGGTTTCACCTTGTTGGCCAGGCTGGTCTCGATCTCCTGACCTCAGGTGATCCACCTGCCTTCGCCTCCCAAAGTGCTTGGGATTACAGGCATGAGCCACCATGCCCCAGCCTGGTTTTCTTTTTTGGAAACTTTTGTTATGTCCATGTTGGATCTTTGCCTTCCTTTTTTGTTGTTATTTTCTCTCAAATTCTTACCTCCTCTCAATTTCCTTTTGATTTTTTAAAAAACTTTTATGTCTCGTAAAGTATACCTGTATGTTTACTTATGTTTTTATTTATTATGGCTAAGTCTTTATTTCTAAAGTGATCTTTTTTCTTGTATTATAATTGTCATCTCATTTCTGAGGTTTTCTAATTCTGATTTATGTTCTTGTTTTAATCTTTTGACTGGTTTTGAAGAAGTAGGTTATAGTTTTTATCTCACATGTAGTTTTATCTGTCTTGTGATCTTTTGTAATCAGTTTTATAGTTTCTTCTTTTCTTACATAACTTTGTGTGGGATTTGACCCTCTGTTCTTTTCTATTGCTCATTTTTATGTGAAATTAGTTTTTCTGAACTTTAAAATTAGGAGTGGTTTAGGGTAGTGTGTATGAGTCTAGAGCTCCACCTTCTGATGATTTTGTAAAAGAAGAAAGTTTTTTATTCTGGCTCTGTTCCTCTCTGCCATTTTCACTTTTTTTTTTTTTTTTTTTGAGACAGGGTCTCTGTCGCCCAGGCTGGAGTGAGTGCAGTGGTGTGATCTCAGCTCACTGTAACCTCTACCTCCCAGGTTCAAGTGATCCTTTCACCTCAGTCTCCCCAGAATCTGGGACTACAGGTGCATGCCACCATGCCTGGCTAAGTTTTGTAGTTTTTTGGTAGAGCTGGGGTTTCACCATGTTGGCCAGGCCAGTCTCAAACTTCTGAACTGAGGTGATCACTTGTCTCAGGCTTCCAAAGTGCTGGGGTTACAGGTGTGAGCCACTGTGCCTGGCCTATCGTTGTTGTTGTTGTTTTTAAGAGACAGAGCTTTGCCCTCTCACCCAGGCTTGAGTGAATGGTATAGATACAGTTCACTGTAGTCTCAGACTTCTGGGCTCAAGTGATCCTCCTACCTCAACCTTCCCAGTAGCTGGGATTACAAGTACACGCCACCATGCCCAGCTGATGTTTTTTTATTTTACTTGTAGAAACTGAGTCTTGCTGTGTTGCCCAGGCTGGTCTTGAACTCCTGGCCTTAAGCAATTTTACTGCTTTGGCCTGCCAAAGTGTTGGGATTCTAGGCACGAGCCACTGTGCCTGGCCCTGCCTTACATTTTTATCTGAACCTCTTCTATCCTTTGTCTCAACTGTACTACTCAGTTTGGAGTTTCTTCCCATTGTTTCTTCTTGTTATAGGGCTTTTTCTAGAGAGGAGCTTTGCTTAGTTACTTTCAGGAACTCATAGTGCTCAGACTATTCCAGCCCTTATTGCAGACCCAGTATATTTGCCCACTGTTGAAATGTGCAAAACTACTCTCAGTTTCAGCTGCCTTTCTCATATTGGCTTTCCTAGACTTCCAGTAAATCTTGTTAGCTGCTTTGAGGTTTTTAGGTCAGTCAGATGTACTGTTGCTTCGTGCTGCACAGATTATGTTACCTTGAAGGTCTTATAGCTTGTTTTCTTAGTTTTACATTATATAAATATGCCATAATTTCTTTCATCAGTCCCTTAATGAGTATTTAGAATTCTCTTCTATTTTTCCTATATTAACAGGTCTGGGATAAACTTTTTTTGTTCATTTTTGGTTTTGTTTTTGTTTTTGAGATGGAGTCTCACACTGTTGCCCAGGCTGGAGTGCAATGGCATAATCTCGGCTCACTGCAAACTCCACCTCCTGGGTTCAAGCGATTCTCCTGCCTGAGCCTCTCAAGTAGCTAGGTATAGGCATGTGCCACCACGCCCAGCTAATTTTTTGTATTTTTAGTAGAGACAAGGTTTCACTGTGTTAGCCAGGATGGTGTTGATCTCCTGACCTCCTGATCTGCCCGTCTCAGCCTCCCAAAGTGCTGGGATTACAAGAATGAGCCACTGCACCTGGCCTGGGATAAACATTTTTAGGGATAAACTTTTTAAATATTTGTGATTATTTCTTAAGACTAATTTTTAGAAGTTTTTGTAAATCAGAAAATATTCATCTTTTTTATGGTTTTTGATGCAAATTTCCAAATTGCCTGCTAGAATGCCTTTTAGAACTATACACTTTAGTCTTACAGTTCATTTTTAATCATTCTTTCCTTTATTTTCTTTCTTTTTTTTTTTTTTTTGAGATGGAGTTTTGCTCGTTACCCAGGCTGGAGTGCAATGGTGCGATCTCAGCTCACCGCAACCTCCACCTCCTGGGTTCAGGCAATTCTCCCACCTCAGCCTCCTGAGTAGCTGAGTAGCCGGGACTACAGACATGTGCCACCATACCCAGCTTTTTTTTTTTTTGGTAGAGATGGGGTTTCACCATGTTGCTCAGACTGCGGGATTGTAGCAGGTGTGTGTGTGTGTGTGTGTGTGTGTGTGTGTGTGTACCAAAACAGGATCATTTGCTGTACCTACTATTGTATTATCTACTTTAAAAACAGTTTATAGGCCAGGCATGGTGGCTTACACCTGTAATCCCAGCCCTGTGGGAGCCTGAGGCAGGCAGATTGCTTGAACCTAGGAGTTCAAGACCAGCCTGAGCAACATGGTGAGACCTCATCTTTTCAAAGAAAACAAAAAAAGTTAATTTTAAAAACCCCATAATTTATGGTAAACACTTCTTCAAGTTAACAAATGTACTTCTAACCCTCATTGTAATGCCTGGTGCTCTCTATCCCTTAGAAACCCTGAGGTCATCTTTGATGAGTCAATCTCCCTCATCCTTTATTTCCAGTTGGGTATCAAGTCCTTCCATTTCTGCCCCTGGAATATGATGTTATCTATTTGTCCCTCTTTGATTCCACTATTGTTCTAGTTCAGCTCTCCTCATTTCTTTTGTTTTGTTTTCTTTTGTTTTTTAAGACCAAGTCTTGCTCTGTCACCCAGACTGGAGTGCAGTGGCATGATCTCTGCTCACTGCAATGTCCATTTCCCGGGTTCAAGCAATTCTCCTGCCTCAGCCTCCCAAGTAGTTGGGATTACAGGTGCATGCCACCATGCCCAGATAATTTTTGTATTTTTAGTAGAGATGGAGTTTCACTATGTTGGCCAGGCTGGTTTTGAACTCGTGACCTCAGGTGATCCACCTGCCTTGGTCTCCCAAAGTGCTGGAATTACAGGCATGAGCCACCGCGCCTGGCAGCTCTCCTCATTTCTAATCTAGATTGTTGCAGTTTTTTCCTACCTGATTACTAGTCATCCATACCTACAGTTTTTCTGAATTCTGATTATTTTATTTCTGTTTGGTTGCTGCTGTTAAATAAAAGCTCCTTATCACTTTAGAGTCGTCTGGTAGCCTCTTTTTAACCTTATTACTTACCTATCATTTTTCTTCTTCCTTTCCTCTGTTTCTCCCTCTCTTTTTCCTTCCTCTTTTCCTTCTCTCCCTCTTTTCTCTTCTTCTTCTGCCCCTGAAAAATTTCTTTTTTTTTTCTTTTTTCTTTTTTTCTAAATTCAAGACAGGATCTCACTCTGTCACTCAGGCTGGAGTGCAGTGGTGTGATCTCGGCTCACTGCAACCTCCACCTCCCGGGTTCAAGCAGTTCTCCTGCCTCAGCCTCCCGAATATCTGGGATTACAGGCATGCATCACTACGCCTGGCTAGTTTTTTGTATTTTTAGTGGAGACATGGTTTCAACATGTTGGCCAGGCTGGTCTCAAACTCCTGACCTCAGGTGATCTGCCCACCTCAGCCTCTCTAAGTGCTGCGATTACAGATGTGAGCCACTGAGCCCAGCCAGGACTTCTTTATATATTAGTATTATTGCTTATTCTTATCAAGTATGCCATACATTTTAATTGCTTTTCCCTCAGTGTGGAATGCCCGTCTCCACTTTTTGAAATACCTGCCTTTTCGGCTCTTCCACTGTATTTTTCTTATGCTTCATTTATATTCTTCCTTGTATCATTACATGCTATCTTGATTGTACATGGATTTTCCTTTTTGGTATTGTAAAGAGTCACAAATTATTTCTTTAACTCATTGTAATGATCATCACCAGCAAGTACTCTTTAAGAAATAACATTAAGCTTTTTCTTTCAGATAAAATACCAAGAACTTACCAAATCATAAATAAAATATTTGTTTCTAATGGAATTTTCCTTATAATTCTAAGCAATCTCTTTCTTATGATTTTGCCCCTTTTAGGCTGGATCAGTGCATGTAAGAATTCGACGAGATGCAAATGAACAAATGGTTCTTGCTCATGTGACCAACAGACTGTACACTCTGGTATCTACTCTGACTGTTCAAATTTTCAAGGATGACTGGATTAGGCCTGCCTTATTGTCTGTGCCTGTTGCAGCCAATGTCCTCAATTTTTCAGATCATCACATAATCCCAATGCCTCTTTTAAAGGGTACTGATGATTTGAACCCAGTTACATCAACTCCTGCTAAACCTAGTAGTCCACCTCCAGAATTTTCATTTAACACTCCTGGGAAAAATGTGAACCCAGTTATTCTTCTAAACACACAAACAAGGCCTTATGGTTTTGGTCTTAATCATGGACACACACCTTATAGCAGCATGCTTAATCAAGGACTTGGAGTTCCAGGAATTGGAGCAACTCAAGGATTGAGGACTGGTTTTACAAATATACCAAGTAGATATGGAACTAATAGAATTGGACAACCAAGACCATGATGGACTCTAACTTATTTTTATGAGAAATATTGACTGTGTGGCTTCCAATTTATTTAGTAATCCAACTTTGCATTGACTGTTTAATCATTTACTCTAGATGTTAGATAACAGTAAGCTTGTTCACATTTCATGAAACCTATGAAACTATATTTTTGTAAAATGTACTTGTGACAGTGAAATCCTCATAAATGTTAAAGTCTTTAAATAGGCTTCCTTTAGAAATACGTTTCTTTAAATTTGAATTTTGGTATCTTTGGTTTTGTAGTTGACTGCAGTGTGATATGACCTTACCTTTATAAAAGCCACTTGATAGAGTGGATCTGTCACATCACTAAGAATACGATATGTTTCTCTTTTTTTTTTTCCTGAGACGAGTCTTGCTCTGCATTGTGCCCAGCCAATCCATTATTATTAATTTAAGGCAATAGTTTATTAAGGTTTCCTTAGTTTTTGTTTAGTTTTTTGAGATGGTGTCTCACTCTGTCACCCAGGCTGGAGTGCAGTGGTGCCATCTGGGCTCACCGCCACCCTCTGCCTTCCAGGTTCAAGCGATTCTCCTGCCTCAGCTTCCCGAGTAGCTGTGATTACAGGTGACTGCCACCACGCCTGGCTATTTTTTGTATTTTTAGTAGAGATATGGGGTGTTTTACCATGTTGGCCAATCTGGTCTCAAACTCCTGACCTTGTGATCCACCCGCCTTAGCCTCCCAAAGTGCTGGGATTGGGTGTGAGCCCACTGCACCTGGCTGTTTTCTTTAGTGAAATTTATAAACATGCTTCTTGACTAATGAACATTTTGGAAAAGGGAAAAATGTCTATTCAAAATGTAAAAGTCTCTTTTATAGCTTTTCCAAACTTAATTGCTACATTTTTCTTTGAGGTTCTTCTGAATTATGTCTTGTAAACTAAAAGCAAACTTTTTAGCAGCAATTTTGGAATACAGACTATGTAGCACAATTTGAATTTTTAAATCATCAAGATTTTTGTTAAAGTTTCTCTCATTTAAAAATTTTAGTACATTTGTAAATAGTCCATGTCTCTCAGTGTTTAATAAGTGATACCCAATTTTTGGTGATATGCAGTGAAAGAATCCAAATTTTCTGTATTACATTTAATCAAATACTGACATAATGAATTTATCTTTTCTGCCACATTTTCATTGATTGACTTTTTAATTTATTTTATTAACAAAATATATCAAGTATATTACCAAAACACATGGAGTTCAATATATATTACGGAATTCGATGTCTTTTCAAGTTACACAAAGAATTTGAGTATACATAGTATAATATTATCAAAGCATAATGGACCTTAGATTATAGAATATAGCATTATTGGGTCTGCAGTGGGCAGTTTCTGGCTTTTGTTTTGCTTTGTCAAAAATAGGAAATTGTTAACTGTAGTGAAGTATAAGAATTATGTAGATTATGTTGTTTTTTCGTTGTTTTCCAAATGCAGAGTTTTGTGGGTTTTTTCATTTTTTGAGATGGAATTTCGCTCTTATTGCCCAGGCTGGAGTGCAATGGCACGATCTCGGCTCACCGCAACCTCTGCCTCATAGGTTCAAGTGATTCTTCTGCCTAAGCCTCTGAGTAGCTGGGATTACAGGCATGCACCACCACATCCAGCTAAATTTTTGTATTTTTAGTAGAGACGGAGTTTCTCCATGTTGGTCAGACTGGTCTTGAACTCCTGACCTCAGGTGATCCACCCGCCTCAGCCTCCCAAAGTGCTGGGATCACAGGCATGAGCCACCATGCTCAGCCCCAAATGCAGAGTTTAAGAACTTTCTAATGTGGCTAGTATTACTTGCAAAAAGTAGAACAAGCAGTAGTCACACATGACCTATGAGGGTTTTTTGTTATTGTTTTATTTTATTATGCATTCTATAACAGTTTTAAAAAGGGATTTTGAGAGTGGACTCAACTTTCCCGAAATCCAGTGCTCCTGGAGATATATGACTTTCCCAGCCATCAGCCAGCTATCTAGAGAAGATTTTTGTTTTTCTATAATCTGCAACAGTTTCTTCAGTCAACTCATCTGCTTTCAAATAGGAGCAACACTTTCTTCACCGTGGATTAAAAACATTCAAGAAGCCATCTCTGTCAAGCAGAATTGTCATCTGTAGTATAAGTGTCCATATCCTAAATACCTTTTTCTTAGTGAGGATTTGGTCACTGTCTTTGACATCTGCAACGCTGTTCAGGCATGTGACCTGCTGAAGAAATACAGCCCATGCTACTACCTTGACTACTGGGGAAAATGATACTTTGTAAAATGTAGTAAGGCAACCTGTTTCTTGTCCTTTGTCTTATGTTCTCTAACTATTCCTGTGTCTGTTATTGGTCTACTATTACAGGATGATTTTTCCTTCATTGATCTCATCTAAGTGTGAATTAGGGTCATGCATGAAATCTGAACTGCCATGTCCTGAGTTATGGTTAAGAGGTATGTGCTGCCATCCCATGCATGTCTTCCCCATGGGATTTTAAAGTGTTCAGGTACCAAACGCAGTTCTGTATGAGGTTTTATGCCTACTTCCTCAACACCAATCGAAGCAACACCTGTGCAGCTATCCCACCAAAGGTGCTTTAATACACACCTACACTGTTTGAGAAAGGACAGTTACCTGTGGGTTATGAAAGAATTGGCCCTGCTTCCTGAATGTGAGTAAGGTGTTACAGGAGACATTGGCCCATGCATTATTGTATACAGAAGTCTTACTTGGCCAAGCTCTGACTAACTTCTGGATATAAAAATAAGGAACTCACCCAGCATAGGCCTATAGGCAGTAGCCTCACTAGTAAATCTTGCCACCGAATCACTGGAAGCTAGACAAAGAAAGTTCAATTTGAGTATTTGGCCCATAGTTTGTTTAAGATGTAGATGTAAACTCCGTGAAGTGTAATTAACCCTGCTTTACAAAGTCACTGTATTGTAATGGGAAAAACACTGCACTAGGAGGCAAAAGGCCTGAATTTCAGTTCTGATGCTGCCACTGTGTAAGGAAGTAGTTTTGTAACCCATGGGCAAATCATTTGCGCTTGCTCATCTGTAAAGTTAGGGAGAGGAATAATTAGTTGATCTGTAAAATATCAGCTTCAAAACGTTATGAATAACATATTTATATGTCCTCAATTGCTAAACAGATGTTGTGCCCAGAATTTTTTCTAGTGACTACCTCAATATACAGGCCAAGTGTTCCTACACCAACACCCAAGCCATTAATTTGAGGTGCCATGAAAATAGGTGAACCACAGGCTAACACCATTTAGGTTTTTGTGTTTTTTTCAGGCTTGCTTCTACTTAAATATGTTTAGAGAGTTTTCTTAGACTTCTTTCTTTGTAGGGAAGGGTTATTTGGGGAAGTGTTGGAAAAAAAGATTAGGGCAGGGTACCCTTAATTTATATAAAGTACAAAAGAAGGGAAACATTTTCCCTTTCTTCTTTAATCTCTAATGTCATGTTTGGAATTACACATAACTTAGCAGATACTAGAGAGGACCTGAATTTTAAGCCTCTGATTTAGCTGTTTGTTAACTGCCAATTTTTGCTTTACTAAAGAATGCTGATCTTTTTTGGGAGTCTGATCTCCTTCTAATATGAGAAAATGCTTTTTACATTCCAGATTGTTTGAATTAAACTGTTTGGATTAAAGAACATATATGGAGTTTTCTCTCTGATTTTAAATAATCCTTGTTTCTTTATTCAGTAGCTATTTATTATCTCATATTCAGCAAATATTTGTTGAGAATCTGTTACATGCCAGGCACTATACTAAGTTAATATGCATTCAGTATACCAGTTGGTGTAACCCAGACCAAAAGTAACCCAAAGATGAACAAGAGTTCCTTCAAGGAGCTGATAGCCCTAGCAGGAGAGCTAAGACACAAAACTATTGCATGTATCTAATTAAATTTCTTTCCACTTCCTTCTTTGGCATCCTTTTGCAAGATTTTTTTTAACTACCAGGCTTAAAGTAATGGGGTCCCAGAGCACCTAATGGCTTTGGGTACCCTTTATTTAAGCAGTTACTAGTTTAAAAGCACCTTTAATAAGACTGAGATCATTGTCATCAAATTGCCACCCAACAAGCCTAGCTTCTTGCAGAAAAGTTAACTTGGATAACACATGTTTAAGTTTTCTGACTAGTGCTGCATCAGGTAGAAATTCTTTAGTACTGAAGACAAAAAACACTAACTGCTTAAGATCTCAAATACACCCATAAAGGAAAGCCATCCATCACTGCTCACACAATTTCCTGCCAAGTTCAGCTACTGGAGGTTTTTCAGAGGATTCTATTTAAAAAATGCACCTGGGTAAAGAAGTATATTAGTTGGAAGAAAAACTTTTTTAAAAAAGAGAAATAAGTTCTATATTTATTTTACATACTTTTTTTCACTTTGAAATGGCCATGTTTGAACCAGTGCTTTGCCTCAGAAAGAAATTATTAATTCTCTATAGCTGGGGCAGTGATTATAAATATGGTCTATTATATTTACAGATATTTTCCCTAAAGTATAAGGGAATCTGATAAAGTGATTCATAGTGAAGTAGCAATAATATGTATATGAATTCCATTTCTTTCCCTTTTCCTGATTCCTAGGAAATGGAAGCTTGCTTTAAAATTGATGTGTGAGAGATGCTGTTAAATATTAGGTACTTGTTTTCGAAACTGGAGTCAATCTTTGGCAATACAAGGTCGTTTCCTCTTCTGAAGAAGTAAACACTACTTAACTGTTGTTTCTTTGGGTATGTTCCTAACTGTAAACTTGAGTAAGTGAGCCTCCTTCAGTATATAAAGATTTGGGTGTTTTTGTTTATCTATTTGTTATAACCCTCCCTAACCTCTTCAGGAAGTTTCTCCATTCCTTACAGAATAGGGCACCTAAAGTATTTCCTACAGACGGTAGGTGGCTATCCTGTCTTTCTAATATACAAAGAATGTATATACACACATTTATATGTTTGTGTGTGTCTGTGTGTGTGTGTACACACACAAATAATTTAGTGTTCATTCTTTGTCCCATGTTACCAGTTTAGGTGGTACTGAAAGTCAAGTGAGTCTTGCGATAAGAAAAAATACCTTTCAGGTCATGTACCATCATTCAGATTGGCCAGTATACAACATTAGGATTTCACAAAGCTAGCTCCATGTTAATTGTGCATATTAAACTGTGCAAAGCATTAGCCCTACCCACCTTCCTGGCCTTTTCTGGATGACTAAGTTCACCTTGCAGTACAGAGTGGACAGACAGGCAGACTGGACAAGGGAAATCTATTACTTACATGTTTATACTCTAGAGTATCACACACAAATTGCAGAAGATGTAAGTCTGGCTTATCAATCCACATTACTCAGCTCATCTGAGCTCATCTTAGTTTTAGTGTACCTCATGCAACTTTGGAGGTTTAATTTGTTTTATATTAAACTTGTGTTTCTTGGGAGATGTACAATATTAGATAATGTCCTAGAAACTGACCCTTATGGCAATGAGGATCCATGATTCAGTTTGGATTCCAAGTAGGAAAAGAGTTTTTAAAAGTCCCTTTCCACTGTCTCAGGGAGAAGACAACTAAAGAGTTTGTTAAAGAAAGAAAGGTTCAGTACTGTACAATCTTAATGTTAACAAGCAAAGATTAAAAGCTATCTGCTAACAGTAATGAGGGCTTGATGACAGAAATGGACAATCTTGTCTGGCCAGCTTACATGGGTGAGGTCAACCTCATTATGCACTAAAACTGTATCCTTACCCACTTTAAGTAAGGGTGTTTGCCAGCCACCTAGTGATGAGGTCTGTGAGTTTGGTGTCTGATGTCACTGCATGGCCTTGTGTAGTTTGTTCAGTGCAACTAAGTACATTCTAGAATGTGTCTTTAGTCAATGTCAGCCAATGCTTTCATCATTATCATAAGGTTTTGAGTTTGAAAGCTCTTCAGGTTCTTCTTTACAGATAGCTGAAATGATTGACCCTGCCTGACTAGTCAAGATGCTAGCAGCTGAAGTGGGCAAAACCAGGTAAGGAGATGATTCACTGTGTTCTGCCTTCATGTCTCGTACCCATGGTCAGTGTCACTGACACCATCTTTGGGCCTTCTTTTCCGGCTTTTATTTATTTGAAAAGTGAGGACAGACTGCTAATTGTTCCCAAACCTGTCTCCCCTTACTCTATAGTTATAGTTTTATTTGGGCATATGGCCACTCATATTCCAGCCTCCTTTGCTATTAGGTGGGGCTAAATTTTTGCCAAGGAAGTATAGGCAGAAGTGATGTGTGCAACTTCCACATCACTTTTCCAATTTCCCCCCTTTTACTAGGTTGAAATGCTCACAGGGCTATGGCCATGAAGTCAAAAATAATACTCTAAGGAATAGAGGAGTAAAAAAAAAGTAGATGTCTGGGTCTGGAAGATTGCACAGAGCAAAGCCACCCCACCTTCCTGGACTGCTCAATTCTGGACTGTTACATAAGAGAGAATCAAGTTCTACCTTCTGTAAGCCACAGTATAGTTGGGTCTCTGTTATTACAGCTTAGCCTGTGCCCAGCCCAACTAGTGCATAGGTCCTTGCATTCCCCTCCCTTCCTACTCCTCTGTTCCTTGAAGGGGTGGCTTTCTCCCTGCTCTCTTACATCTATGTTCGTTTCCTTTTTGCCTTTGCCCCTTCTCCATATGCTTCCCAGCATGATATGCACTCAGTCAAAATGCTGGTTGCCAGTTGTGTGTCTATTTAAGGCTCCTTCCCCAAAGATCAAATTTGTTTCTCCTTCTCAGCTAGCAGAACATATTTTCCCCACCTAAAAGGAATTTAAGAAGAATTTAAAGCCCATTTTACCATCAGAGAGTGAGCAGTTTATACTGGTTTCTACTAAGGCATAATCTTTTTTTTTTTTTTGTTAAGGCATAATCTTAACATCATCAATTGAAGAGTTTCTTAGATAATTATTAGAATGTGTGCAAGTGCAGGAACCAAGAACAAACAACATTTGTCATAACCTAGGGGCATGCCCTTTGTTCATTTAATCTGCAGTGCTTATGAGGAGCAGACTAGACCTGAGAGAAACGGAATCCATGACATTTATAGAGCCATAGGCTGTATGTGAGCTGTGGAGAGTGCAAATGCCTTGATTGGAATTCCAAGAAAAATCTCAAATGTTCTGGGTAGAAGAGTTATGATTCTTGGGGGTTCCTGTATCCCACACACAATTCTTGTTTGTATTGTCCTGTAGTTCACCTGAACCAGCACCAGAGCTCTCACCATTTATTCATTCAGCAACATTTCTAAGTGCTGCTATGTGCTGCAGATTATGCTGGGTGCTGGGGATATGTGCAAATGACAGATGTGGTCCCTGTCTCATTGGGCTTATGAAGTAGTGTGAAGACATACGTTATCGAGTAATTAGATGGGTGGTGGGTGCTATGGTTAGGTCAGGGTACCCTGGAAGCACACAAAAGCAATAGGCTTTCCCACTCCATTTTGTTCCCAGAACACTGCAGTGGGGTTTATATGCTTAAGGAAGAAGACTAGAGGATTCTTCTTAGGAGAAATGGAACTGCCCCCAGGAAAAGGCCCTACAAAGAAGGGGCCATTTAGCTTGCTTAATCACCCCCTAGTAAAGCTAGCCTGTCAAAAAGTCACCCCCTCCTTCAGATACACAGAACTTCCTGGCATCTTATATCTGATCTTAAATGTGAAGAGGACAGTACAGGATTACCAGACATTTGAGAACAGCCTCCAACAAGGAAGACAGAGACTAAAAGCCAAACAACTCCCAAAGAAATGAGGCACCACAGAAAACAAGAAAAATCAAACTTCTAAGTTTTCCAGAGATCCTAAGTTTTTCAATAGACTGCATCTATTCAACAACAATAAGATGCTATGAAGTTTTGGAAAATAAAAATAAGATAGCAGTATCTATACAGCAGAAAGATTGGGCCCAGGATTTAATACAGAGCTTCTAGAACATGAATAGGATCTGTGATGCCTTTTTTTTTTTTTTTTTTTTTTTTGAGACAGAGTCTGGCTCTGTCACCCAGGGTGGAGTGCAGTGGTGTGATCTCAGCTCACTGCATCCTCCACCCCCCTGGCTCAAGTGATCTTCCCAACTCAGCCTCCCATGTAGCTGGGATTACAAGTATGTGCACTATGCCCAGCTAATTTTTATATTTTTAGTAGAGATGGGCTTTCACTATGTTGGCCAGACTGGATTTGAACTCCTGACCTCAAGTGATCCACCCACCTCAGCCTCCCAAAGGGCTGAGATTACAGGCATGAGCTCTCTTTTTGAGAACAGGCTGGATAATGGAGATCAGCATTTTGGGAGGCCAAAGTGGGTAGGTCACTTGAGGTCAAGAGTTGGAGACCAGCCTGGCTAACATGGTGAAATCCCATCTCTACTAAAAATACGAAAATTAGCTGATGTTGCGGCATGCACCTATAATCCCAGCTACTTGGGAGGCTGAGGCAGGAGAATCACTTGAACCCGGGAAGCATAGGTTGCAGTGAGCCAAGATCACGCCACTGCACTCCAGCCTAGAAGACAGAGGGAGAATCCATCTCAGAAAAACAACAAAACAGGTGAAATAGGTACCTGAGCTAGTAATGATGTTTATGTTGTAGTCTCAGATTGCTGATAGACAAGAAACAAAATTATGGGAGTCAAGAGCAAAACATGGCAAAACTTGAAGATTGAATACAATCTCTGAGGAAGAAGAGCAGAGAGACTAGGACCAAGTTTTAAGGAAAACTAGGAGCCTTTAATATCTGGGTAGAAGAATTGCCATTGAAAAGAAAACTAAGAAGTAGCCAAGGTGACATGGAGGTAAAGAGGATGTTTTGAAAAGAAGGGAGTGCTCCGTGTCAACTCCTAACGAGGAATCAAATAAATAATAGTTCTGAAAGTGTCTGTTGAAATTCAGCCACATGCAGGGGTGTAGAGAGTCAAATGCAATGAGTAGGAAGTAGCAGATGATCAGGAAGTAGAAATTTCATAAGGGTACATAAAATTTGTTTTAGAGCTTTTACCTTGAAGGAGAAGAGAGATAGAGTGATAACCAAAGGAGGAAGATAGGACTCAGGGAGAGTTTTATTTAAAATGGAAGAGATTTGAGCAACTTTAAAAACTGACATGAGGGAGCTAATAACAAGAGGCACTGTCAATAAAATGATGTCCCTGAAATGGAGTGAGGGTGAGACTGGCACCTCAAGCACTGCTAAAGAGACTGTGCTTAGGTAGGAGAAGAGAGACCTGCTTATAAGCCGTACAGGAGAAGAAGAGAAAAAATAACAATTACATCCTCTGTGAAATAGGAGATGCAGAGGACTGAGGAGAAAAAGTGTGTAATAATTTACAGACAGCGTTGAATATAGAAGCACAGTAAGACTGCCAGGAAATGTTGAGAGAGATTATGTTTATTCATTGTTTTTTGTTTGTTTGTTTGTTTGTTTGTTTGTTTGTTTTGAGACAGAATTTCACTCTGTCTCCCAGGCTGGAGTGCAGTGGTGTGATCTTGGCTCACTGCAACATCCGATTCCCAGATTTAAGCACTTCCCCTCCTCAGCCTCCCGAGTAGCTGGGATTACAGGCACCCACCACCGTGCTCAGCTAATTTTTGTATTTTTAGTAGAGACAGGGTTTCACCATGTTGGCCAGGCTGGTCTCAAACTCCTGACCTCAGGTGATCTACCTGCCATTGCCTCCCAAAGTACTGAGATTACAAGTGTGAGTCACCGTGTCCAGCCTCCACTTTTTTTTTCTTGAGATAGAGTCCCACTCCCTCACCTAGGCTGGAGTGCAGTGGTGCAATCTCAGCTCACTGCAACCTCAGCCTCCTGGGTTCAAGAGAGTCTCCTGCCTCAGCCACCCAAATAGCTGGGATTATATAGGCATACGCCACCACACATGACTAATTTTTTTCATACTACATTTTTTAATACATCCATTATTTGATGGACATTTGGCTTGTTTCCACTTTTGAGCTATTAAATATGCTACTATAATCATTAATGTACAAGTTTTTGTGTGGACATTGGTTTTCATTTCTCTTGAGTACCTAGGAACAGAGTTGCTGAGTCATATGACAACTCTATGTTTAACATTTGTACAACTTGCCAGAATGTTTTCCTCAGAAGCTGCGTCATTTTACATTCCAACTACCAGCAGTTTCTCCATATCCTTGCCAACATTTGTTATTATATGTGTTTTAATAAAAAATAACCGTCCTTAGTGGGTCTCAGGTGGTATCTTACTGTAGTTTTATTTTGCATTATTACCCTGATGGCCAATGATACTATGTTTTCTGGTATTTATTTTGTGATTTAAATATCTTCCCTGAAGAAATGTCTATTCAGATTCTTGTCCATTTTACAAATTAGGTTATTTGCCTTATTTATCAGTGAGTTGTAGGAGTTTTTACATATATATGTATTCTTTCAGGATGGAAGGCCTTTATCAGATAATGTGATTTGCAAATTTTTTTCACATTCTATAAGTTAAATTTTGTCTGTCTTTCCCTCCCTCTCTCCCTCCCTCCCTCTTTCCTCCCTCCTTCCTTCCTTCCTTCTTGCTTTCTCTCTCTTTTCTTTCAGATTTTATTTATGTTTTTGAGACTGGGTCTCACTCTATCACCCAGGCTGGAATGCAGTGACATGATCATAGCTCACTGCAGCCTCAAACTCCTAGGCTCAAGCCATCCTTCCATCCCAGCCTCCCAGTAGCTGGGACTACAGCTGTATGCTGCCATGCCCAGCTAATTTTTTGAAGAGAGATTGTTTTGCTGTGTTGTCCAGACTTGTCTCGGATTCCTGGGCTCAAGCAATCTGCCCACCTTGGTCTCCCAAAGTGCTGGGATTATAGGTGAGCCACCACGACCAGCCAATACATTATTATTAACTTAAGTTCACACTTTAAGATTTTCTTAGTTTTTGTTTTGTTTTGTTTTGTTTTGTTTTTGAGACGGAGTCTCACTGTATCGTCCAGGCTGAGTGCAGTGGTGCGATCTCGGCTCACTGCACCTCCGCCTCCCAGGTTCAAGCCATTCTCCTTCCTTAGCCTCCTGAGTAGCTGGGATTATAGATATGTGCCACCATGCCCAGCTAATTGTTGTATTTTTAGTAGAGACAGGGTTTCACCATGTTGCACAGGCTGGTCTCAAACTCTGACCTCATCTGATCCTGCCTCAGCCTCCAGAGTGCTGGGATTACAGGCATGAGCCACTGCACCAGGCCAGATTTCCTTAGTTTTGACCAAATGTCTTTTTTCTGTTGCAGGAACTCATCCAGGATAGCACATTACATTTCATCATCATGTCTCTTCAGGCTCCTCATGCTTGTGACAATTTCTCACAATTATCTTGTTTTTTATTTCCTGGACAGTTTCAAGGAGTACTGGTCAGGTTTTTGTAGAAGTCCCTCAATTAGGATTGTTTGGTGTTTTTCTCATCATTAGATGGGGGATATAGGTCTTTGGGGAGGAAAATTATAGAGGTAAAGTACTATGTTTGTCATGTCCTATCTAGGAACATACTATCAACATGAATTACCACTGTTAATGTTGACCTTGATCACCTGACCGAGGTAGTGTTAACAGCTTTCTCCCTTCATTGCTCCCTTTTGCTGCATGCCACAAGTTTTGATATGCAGTGTTTTCTTACCATTTAGTTCGAAATATTTTCATTGAAAATTTTCAATGTGAAAATTTAGTTCTAAATAATTTCATTGAAAATTTTCAGTGTGAACTTGTATCTATCTCCTAAATTTTACAGTTTTTCCCCAGCATCCTGAGTGTAGTTATAAAATTTTAAAAAGGGAAATGTAAGGACAATCCAGGCCTGGAGTTTTGTCAGGAAAGTACACCCCGTCTACTGTATTTCATTTCATACCTCACATTCCACATCTCATTTTCTCCCTGCATCTCATTAGGTAGTCTTTCTTTAATTAGAGACTCCATCTCTTATTATGCTCTTCATTTTACCATTGCATCTATCACACATATCCATCACTCAAAGTCATTGCCTGAATTGATTCATGACACTGTGGGCCATAAGAATATCAGCTGTTAAGAGTGTTTGCAGTATGGAAGATGAAGTTGAAATTAGGTAGAAAGGCAAATCAACTAGGTAGAAGGAGTCTAAAAAACAGGTAGAAGGTAGTGGGATCAATGAACTGGAAGTCCCAGTGAAGTAAAAGAACTGGTGATTAGGAGCCATTAAGATGGAAATACGGGCAGTTGTAGTTTGAGAATGGGATATCTGCATTGATTATTTTGCAAGTAGAACAATTTTAAGTGCATTATCATAATCTGTTCATTGCCTGCTCATAGAATGAATGGATGAAGGAGAGTGGGAGGGAAGGTCATTGAAGAGGAAGGTCCATTAGCTGAACATAGTAGCCTCTAGTCCCAGCTACTCAGGTGGCTAAGGAAGGAGGATCCCTTGAGCTCAGGAGTTCAAGGCTGGTGAGCTGTGATCACATCTCTGCACTCCAGCCTGGGCAACAGGAAGACCCTGTCTCAAAAGAGAGAGAGTAAGAGAGGCGTGGGGGAGGAAGGAAGGAAGGATGTGTGTATATATACACATATACTGCTTTCACTATATCCCACAGGTTTTGGTATGTTGTGTTTCCATTTTCATTTGTCTCAAGAAATTTAAAAAATATATACATATGTATTTTTTTTAATTGTAGAGGCGACATGTTACCATATTGCCCAGGCTGCTTTCAAACTCCTGGGCCCAAGCAGTCCTCCCGCCTTAGCCTCTTAAAATACTGGGATTCTAGTCATGAGCCACCACACCCAGCCTGTTTCAATTTCCTTCTGAATTTCTTCATTGGCAGACTTGTCATTCCAGAGCATATTGTTTAATTTCCATATGTCTATCTAGTTTCCAAAGTTCCTCTTGTTATTGATTTCTAGTTTTATTCTATTGTGGTCAGATACTTGAATCAGATTTCAATTTTTTTGTATTTTTTTAAGACTTATTTTATGACCTACTATGTGGTCTATCCTTGAACATAATCAATATGCTGAGGAGAAGACTGTGTATTCTGCAGCTGTTGGATGACATGCTCTATAAGTATCTCATAGGTCCATTTCGTGTATAGTGCGGATTAAGTCTGATGTTTGTTAATTCTCTGTCTGGGAAATCTGTACAATGCTGTAATTGGAGCGTTGAGTCTCCAGCTATTGTTGTATTGGGTTCTATCTCTCTCTTTAGCTCTAACAATATTTGCTTTATATATATAGGTTCTCCAGTGTTGGGGGCGTGTGTGTGTGTGTGTGTGTATACACACATATATGTGTATGTGTGTGTATCATGTATGTGTATATACAGGTGTGTGTGTGTGTGTGTGTGTGTATAATGATTACATCCTCTTGCTGAATTGACTTTTTTTTTAAGAGACAGGGTCTTACTCTGTCTCCCAGGCTAGAGTGCAGTGGCACAAGCGTAGCTCACAACAACCTCAACCTCCTGGGCTTAAGGGATTCTCTCCCTCCTCAGCCTCCTAAATTGCTAGGACTACAGGCATGTGGTAATACACCCAACTAATTTTTTTTTAAAGCTTTTTATTTTTATTTTTTATTTATTTTTTAGAAAGGAAAGAAGAAAAGAAAGAGAAAAAATGGAGTGAAGGAGAGGAAGAAAGGAGGAAAAAGAGGGAGAGAGAATGGGAATATTACTTTATTCTAAAAATGGGTATTAATAATGGCCGATCAATATTTTGTTTATTTAAAGTGAAGAATATATATTTTGTGTATTTAAAATATTTATTAAGTTTACTTGTTCCAGATCTGAGTTCAAGTCCTGGTTGTCCTCGACAATTTTCTGTCTCGCTGAGTCTAAATCTCTTTATGGGTCTTATGTATCTGGGTGTTAGGATCATTAGCTCTTATTGTTGCATTGATCCTTTTACCACTATATCTTTGTTGCTTTGAAATGTATTTTATCAGATGCGAGAATTGCAACTCCTGCTTTTTATTTATTATTTATTTTTGCTCTCCATTTGGTTGGTAAGTCTTTCTCCATCCCTTTGTTTTGAGTCTTTGTATGTCTTTGGATGTGAAATGGGTCTGGATGCAGCATACCGTTAAGTTTTGGCTGTATCTTTTGATTGGGGGATTTAGTCGACTTAAATTTAGGGTTACTGCCATTTGATGTTAACTAGGTATTTTATCCATTTGTTTATGTAAATTCTTCTTTATGTTGATGCTCTTTACTTTTTGGTATATTTTTAGAAAGGCTAATACTGGTTACCCACAAAGGGAAGCCTATTAGACTTACAGCAGATCTCTCAGCAGAAACCCTACAAGCCAGAAGAGAGTGGGGGCCAATATTCAACATCCTTAAAGAAAAGAACTTTCAGGCCGGGCGCAGTGGGTGGCTCAAGCCTGTAATCCCAGCACTTTGGGAGGCCGAGGCAGGTGGATCACGAGGTCATGAGATCGAGACCATCATGGTCAAAATGGTGAAACCCCGTCTCTACTAAAGATACAAAAAATTAGCTGGGCATGGTGGTGCGTGCCTGTAATCCCAGCTACTCAGGAGGCTGAGGCAGGAGAATTGCCTGAACCCAGGAGGCGGAGGTTGTGGTGAGCCGAGATCATGCCATTGCACTCCAGCCTGGGCAATAAGAGTGAAACTCCGTCTCAAGAAAAAAAAAAAGAAAAGAACTTTCAGCCCAGAATTTCATATTCTACCAAACTAAGCTTCACAATTGAAGGAAAAATAAAATCTTTTATGAACAAGCAAGTACTCAGAGATTTTATTACCACCAGGCCTGCTTTGCAAAAGCTTCTGAAAAAAGCATTATACATAGAAAGGAACAACCAGTATTAGCCTTTCTAAAGCTTTTTATAAAGATAGGATCTGCCTGTGTTGCTCAGGCTGTTCTTGAGCCCCTGGCCTCAAGCAATCCTCCCACCCCAGCCTTCCAAAACACAGGGATTATAGGTGTAAGCCAATGTGCCCGGTTCACAAATTCTTTTTAAAAAAAAAGAATTTTGCCAACATGGCAAAACCCCTTCTGTACTAAAAATACAAAAATCTGCCGAGTGGTGGAGCGTGCCTGTAATCCCAGCTACTTGGCTGAGGCTAAGGCAGAGGCAGGAGAATCACTTGAACCCAGGAGGCAGAGGTTGCAGTGAAACAAGATCATGCCACTTCACTCCAACCTGGGAAACAGAGCGAGACTTTGTCTCAAAAAATAAATAAAAATAAAGTCAAATTGCAAATTATTGCCCAACTCAGTTTTTATTGCATTAAGCATATCATCTCTTTCTGTGGTCTCAATGGCCAGCCTTGGGAGTGGACAAAGTAGGCAGCTACCTACATAAAGATTTAAAGGATACTAAAAGACCTCAACCTAAAAATGCCCCCCCCACATGAATTCTAAATCTAGATATTTTCCAAGGACCTCTTTGAAAAGAGACATCCTTTCCAACTCACTTAAGATAGGAGGTTACCTAAGAGGCATTATTTATCAGCAAGCTAATTAGTCTGTCACAGAAGCCACCTAACTCTAATATAACCTAAAAAAGGGCCTGAAAGAATGACACCAGGATGATGAGTTAATGCGTTGAAGGAGTGGATAAAAGAGAAGTTAGGAATTAAAGGAAGGAAAGATCCAGAACTTGAAGCACCATTAGGGAAGGCAAACCCTTGGGCAGCCTAAGGACTTAAGTAAGCATCTCCAGGAAAGAAGGTTCTAAAAAGGGCAGCAGATAGGAGTTAATGTTTAAGGGTACAGAATTTTAGCTGGGGAAGATGAAGAAGCTCTGGAGATGGATGTTGTGATGGTAGCACAGTAATATGAATGGACTTAATGCCACAAAGCTTTTATACTTAAAACAGTTTAAATAATAAATTTTGTTATTAAATAATAACATAATTAGTTTATGTTAAGTAAACTAATTGTAAGGGAAACAAAGGCGGCTGAGGCTGTTTTCACAAGTCCTTGACTTTAGTATGATACCCTCCAAGTTGACCTTCATGAGCCTGACCTCCTTGTATTCATGTTTCAATACACTGGATTGGAATAACTTGGGCAACCAGTGGGATATGTCAGAAATGACCTTCCAAGGCTAGGTCATAAAAGACATTCCAGTTTCCAACTGCTTGGATCCCTTGCTCTAGGGGAAGTGGGCTGCCGTGTTGTGAGGACACTCATAGCCTATGAGGCGGTCTAGTGATGAGGAACTCAGGCCTCCAGCCAACAGCAGTGTTAACTTGCCAACCATGTGAGAAGCTACCTTGGAAGGAGATCCTCCAGCAGCCCCTCTCATGAGAGAGCCCAAGCCAGAGCTAACTTGCTAAATCTCTCCCAAATTCCTGAACCACAGAAATGGAGATAATTGTTATTATTTTAAGCCATTATGTTTTCAGGCTGTATGTTATATAGAAATTGAAAACTAATACAGATAGTATGTGGACTTCTTTCATCATCTACCTGAGGTTGGTGGTGTCTTCAGTCATTTTTATAGATCTATGTGTTTCTGGATAATATACAGCTACTTAAAGATATTTTGTGGCTCCATTTAGATACAGCTGCATTCACCTTTATATATTTTGAATATCCAATAACTAACTTGAAAATATTTCCTGATATGCAGGGAGTGGGGGCATTGCTGAATTTCAGAAAGTTAAGAATGGTAAGAACTATGACTAATATAATACATCTTGACCAGATGCGGTGGCTCATGCCTGTAATCCCAGCACTTTGGGAGGCCAAGTTGGGCAGATCACGAGGTCAGGAGTTTGAGACCAGCCTGGCCAGTATAGTGAACCTTGTCTCTACTAAAAATACAAAAAATTAGCCAGGCGTGGGGGCATGCACCTGTAGTCCCAGCTACTCAGGAGTCTGAAGCAGAAGAATCACTTGAACCCAGGAGGTGGAGGTTGCAGTGAGCCAAGATTGTGCCACTGAACTCCAGCCTAGGTGACAGAGCAAGACTCTGTCTCAAAACAAAACATACTTTTGTTTTGAGACAAATTGTTGGATACTGTAAATGCTTTTCATTTAATTCTGTAGGTAAAGTGCTTAAAACCTGAAGGAAGGCCAGTGTTCCAGTGTTTTAAGTCTTCTTACTTTAACATGAATGAACTTCTTAAACATATTTATTTATTTATTTATTTTTAAAAAGAAGAAGCTGGCTGGGCATGGTGGCTCACACCTGTAATCCAAGCACTTTGGAGGCCAAGGCATGTGGATCACCTGAGGTCGGGAGTTCAAGACCAGCCTGACCAACACGGTGAAACCCCATCTTTTAAAAAAAAAAAAAGAGGAAGCAAAATAAAATAAGGGGACAAAATACACAAAGCCAACTTAAGAACTTTTTTTATTTTTTTTATTTTTTATTGGATTTTAGGTTTTGGGGTACATGAGCAGAGCATGCAAGACAGTTGCGTAGGAACACACATGGCAGTGTGCTTTTCTTTCCTTCTCCCCTTCACCCACATTTGGCATTTCTCCCCAGGCTATCCCTCCCTACCTCCCCCTCCCACTGGCCCTCCCCTTTTCCCCCCAATAGACCCCAGTGTTTAGTAACTTAAGAACTTTTTTGAGACAGAGTCTCAGTCTGTCACTAGGTGCCAGGCTGGAGTGCAGTGGCATGATCTAGCTCACTGCAACCTCCGCCTCCCAGGTTCAAACAATTCTTCTGCCTCAGCCTCCCAAGTAGCTGGAACTACAGTTGCCAGCCACCATGCCCAGCTAGTATTTTAGTAGAGACAGGGTTTCACCATGTTGGCCAGGATGGTCTTGATCTCCTGAACTCGTGATCTACCCGCCTCAGCCTCCCAAAGTGCTGGGATTATAGCTGTGAGCCACCGCACTAGGCCAAGAACTTTTTAAGGGCCAAATCCTTTTTTCTTGGCTCCGTATTTGTGTACCTACCTAAAATTCTAATCTCTGTATCTGTGAGTCTCCAGTTTTTCAACCCAAGCTTGATAAGTTATGGGACCTCCTCCAAATGTCTCAACAGGCTGGTCAGGCATCACAGCCTGCACACCACAGCCCCAGGGCAGCATCAGTGCAGTGAACTGTTCTAGCATGTTCAGCCTGTCAACTAGAAGAACCAAAGAGCACACAGTTCAGGGACTGGGTGATCTCAAAACTGAGGAAGAATCAAGGGATGTTGAGGAAGAATCAACAGATGTTGAGGAAGGAATGATCTTTAAGTTTGGGGGCTCTGCAGCCTACTCAGTCTGCAATGAAAATCTACTTGATCTTTGGTGGTTTTTATGGAAAGTATTCAAGAATATACAAGCATGCAGAATAGTATCATGAAACCGTATATACTAATAAGCCAACTTTCAAAACATTAAATCATGGGTGATCTTGCTTAATCCTGACTCAATTCCTTCTGTGTTATTCTAAAGCAAATCATGGACAGTATGAATCAGTTCTTTATTTATTTTTTTACCATAATCACATATCACTATCACACTTAAAAAATCATATCACCAATTCCTTAAGCAAATTTGTCTTGCACGTCAGCTACTCTGATAGTTGCCTCCTCAAAGGAGGAAAGCAGGTGGGATCCCGTCACAAGTGCAGTGAGCATGTGTAAACTGATGACTTAAAAGACATGGGCCTGTGTTCCTTGAGGGCAGTTTAAAAAAGGCCTAAATGATTTTTCTAAGGAAGGTGCGTATAGTAAGACACTCGTGGGGATAAAAGACCTCAGGGCCCAGGCTATGTATTCCGACTACGTAGTACACATATTCAAGTGTCTGATTTTGGCTGAGTTGTCATTCTTACTCAGTTCATGCAGAGCTTCATTTTCATCTTTTCCCAGGTTATTTTCTGATAAGAATGCTCAGTTTGACCAAATTGTGAAGATTCTGAGCTGGAAAAAAAAATCCAAAGTAAAAAGATTTTCAGGTAAATATAAATGTATTTTGAAGTATCCTTAGAGAAATTCTGAGTCCTTATCTTTTTTGCTAATGGTAATGCGAACCATAACTTGCCTTGGTTATTTTAATTATTTCCAAAGGTACTGGCATAGGTGTAACCCCCAACTCCCATGGTTATGACCAAATGTGCAAATAGTCATTGGTCCTAGGTTCTGATTACTAAATTATCATAGAGTCTAAAGCAGCATGGAATGGGGTTGTTATGTCATCATGGAAAAGTCATTTGGTGTCTCTAAGCCTCAGTGTCTTCCTCTATAGAATGAGGTAGTTGGACCAGATAAAATGTAAAGTTGCTTCAATTATAAAATGCCCTTAATCATGTGGGAGAAACAGGAACAACAACAAAAAATAAATGAAATGGGCTGGTTTTGTGTACCTCAACTTGGAAGATTTTATCGACATAATAGTTGCGATGTTAATAATAAAAGCATATTGTATTAGTATACAAATGGCTTCCTTATCTGTACAGACTCCCAGCACTTTTATAGTTTGACTTTTAAAGGGTTATACCACCCTTTTCCAAATCTAAATTTTAAAATATATCTGAATTACACATGTATAATTTATCCAGAAATATTCAGTAAGCTTCCCCATAATTATATGCATCCCTTTGGGAACTCTGAAGACTCAACTGTCATGTTAATGCACATTAACTTTCTCTTAACAGGGCAATGGGTTGGAATTAGAGGCCTAAGAACATTTAAGAAAATCTTTCTCATTTCTCAATCATTTATTTATTCATTCATTTAAATATTTGTTAGGCAGTAAATTCTATGACAGGTTGTGTGGCAAGTTTCAAGCACCTATTATTTTCTTCCTCTTCACTTTCTCTAAAAGTTACAACATCTTCAATTATTCTGAAATTCTCTCCTATTATCCATCAGTAGTTGATTTTAATTCTAATATGGGGAAAATTTATTTAAAAACAATCAGCCTATTATCTAGAAGTTTTTATAATCTTTTCCAATTTTCCTTAAATTTCCATTTGAGACATTTAGTGAGAATTAGTATAATAGTATCACATGTTCTGTTATACTGTCCTCATTCAGTTAGTGAAAACAAGTTACCTAGGATTTTCACTGCATTTGCAGACAAGCAGCAGGAGACTAATTGGATTTCTTCAAGGTTGCCAGGGTTCACTTGACAGAGACTTGACTATGTAATCCATTCCCTCTCCAATGTCAGACAAGTGGATCAAACGGAATAAATTCATCTTCTTCAGGTTTGTCAGACCTTCAGCTCAAAAAAGATAGAAAGGAATGCGTTAGAATACCAAGTTAATTTGATTTAAGCATAGATCAATGAACTGAAAAGAAAGCAAAGAATAATTGTGCAGAGTCATTCCCATGTTCCTCCTGTAAGTTAAGGTCACTTCCTGTAGTTAACTTACAGAGAGAGCTGTTTTTCTTTAAACTCTCACTTCCAGTCTCTTGGACCACCCAAAAATCACTTATATGGAGGTTATTCTGTTAATAGTGTGAGAAAAACTGTAGTAAATTTGTAGTCTTTTTAATGGGCATCAGTGTATACTCTTATCCTAATTCTTTTCATGGATGAAGGCTTCTAGGAGCACTCTCCTTTCAATCTGCTCAAAAATCTTAAACAGTGGGAGGCTGAGTTCAGAGGGGTAGCATGGAGATTTGGTTCCTTGGAGTGCTTCTAGTGCCACTGTCTACAGCCTCAAAAGTCTTGCCTGGGACTCATGACATGGGGCCTGCCTGATGCTTTAGAATGAAGACCACATCCACTGCAGCATATTTAACCAGAAGAGAGATTTACCTTATATCAACAGTACAATTGGAAACATTCTAAGATATCTCTCATTCTTAGGTCTAAAGCTAATGTGGAGTTTAGGATTGGTTAGGCCTCACTTTGTGTCATTAAAATATTGCCTTATTAAGGCCGGGCACGGTGGCTCACGCCTGTAATCCCAGCACTTTGGGAGGCCGAGGTCGGTGGATCACGAGGTCAAGAGATCGAGACCATCCTGGTCAACATGGTGAAACCCCATCTCTACTAAAAATACAAAAAATTAGCTGGGCACGGTGGCACATGCCTGTAATCCCATCTACTCAGGAGGCTGAGGCAGGAGAATTGCCTGAAACCAGGAGGCAGAGGTTGCGGTGAGCCGAGATCGCGCCATAGCACTCCAGCCTGGGTAACAAGAGCGAAACTCCGTCTCAAAAAAAAAGCCTAAGGGCTGGGCGCAATGGCTCACGCCTGTAATCCTAGCAGTTTGGGAGGCCGAGGTGGGTGGATCACCTGAGGTCAGGAGTTCAAGACCAGCCTGGCCATCATGGTGAAACCCCATCTTTAAAAAAAAAAAAAAAATTAAAAAAGAAAAATATATTGAAGAGAATAAAATTAAAACACAACCTACCAAGGTTTGTGGAGGCAGCTAATGCAGAGGGAAATGTGTAACTGTAGACACCTATGTTAATAAAGAAGGATCTCAAATCAAAAAAAAAAAAAAAAAAAAAAGCCTTATCTCACAGAGTTGAGAAAATTTAAAAATTAAAGCCGGGAGCGGTGGCTCATGCCTGTAATCCCAGCACTTTGGGAGGCCGAGGCGGGTGGATCACGAGGTCGAGACTATCCAAGTCAACATGGTGAAACCCCATCTCTACTAAAAATACAAAAATTAGCTGGGTATGGTGGCGCATGCCTGTAGTCCCAGCTACTTGGGAGGCTGAGGCAGGAGAATTGCTTGAACCCAGGAAGCAGAGGTTGCGGTGAGCCGAGATCGTGCCATTGCACTCCAGCCTGGGTAATAAGAGCGAAACTCCATCTCAAAAAAAAAAAAAAAGGAAGGAAGAAAGAACAAGGTGAAGGGAAGAGAGGAGCATTTTAGTGAGGACTCAAGTAGGGGGGAAAAAAAGCCAAAAAAAAAAAAAAAAGAAAAAAGAAAAAGAAACCCAAAACACGCAAAAAAATAGGGACATCATAGGAAAGCAGCTTTAACAGGAATTCTCCCTGGGCTGGAGGGCCTGGTTCCCTGTAGTAAGCCATGTGTTCTAGAAGTTTTCCTTCATGTTTTTTTGATTGGGGAAACACAACATCCAGTATAGAATGAAAGCATGCTTCCCCCAGTGTTTTCTTGATTCACATTGTTTCCTGTGTCCCATTTCATTTTGAAGTTTTACTTAATTATGAAACCATAGTATAAATTTTAAATTATTGTTTCCATGCATTTTTTTTTTTTTGAGACAGAGTTTCGCTCTTGTTACCCAGGCTGGAGTGCAATGGTGCACTCTCAGCTCACCGCAGCCTCCGCCTCCTGGGTTCAGGCAATTCTCCTGCCTCAGCCTCCCGAGTAGCTGGGATTAGAGGCATGCACCACCATGCCCGGCTAATTTTTGTATTTTTAGTAGAGACGGGGTTTCACCATGTTGACCAGGATGATCTCAATCTCTTGACCTCGTGACCCACCCGCCTCGGCCTCCCAAAGTGCTGGGATCACAGGCATGAGCCACCGCGCCCGGCCCATTTCTATGCATTAAATAAAAACATAGACCATGAGCCAGGGAAAGGGAAGTTAAAAAGATGTCATGGCCTCTGTTCCCGAAAGGCTTACAGTCTAGTGTTGTACAATTTGAATGAAATGTTGCTGAAGGATTGTAATGGGAGTGGGGAAAATGTCCAGGGAAACCAGTGTAGTCACAGGTACATAAAAACATCCTTGCCTTGTACAGACACAGTCAGTGTCAGAGTCTGAAGTTAACTATTCTTATTATAAAATTTACATTAATAAAAATTTGAGAACAGAAATCTGACCTAGTTTTATATCATCTTCTTCATCTTAATGTTGTTCATTATGAATTTTGTAAGGTTCTTCAAATCACCCAAGCTGTCAGTAAGACCACCTGTCAAAAGAAAAAAGATTGGACTCTGTTCAGCTGATATTTGCTATTTACTGTTAGTGTCACCTTTGTTACCAAGCAAAAGACTTCAGTGATCACCATGAGCAAAAAATGCTCATGAAATAGACATAAAAAATGTATTTTTGATAAGAGATAGGCATTGTAATTTGCCGTAAGCATGTTTTCCAAATAATAGACTAGATACTAATTTCCCAGATAACAGGGAAATTTCTAAATCCCTGGAAATTAAACAACACACTTTCAAATAATCATGCATCAAAGAAGTCTCAAGGAAAATTTGACAATATTTTGAAAAATATAAAAAATAAATAAAAATAGGCCAGGCGCGGTGGCTCACGCCTGTAATCTCAGCACTTTGGGAGGCCGAGGCGGGCAGATCACCTGAGGTCAGGAGTTCAAGACCAGCCTGGCCAACATGGTGAAACCCCATCTCTACTAAAAAAAAAAAAATACAAAAAATTAGCCGGGCATGGTGGCATGTGCCTATAATCCCAGCTACTCGGGAGGCTGAGGCAGGAGAATTGCTTGAACCCAGGAGGCGGAGGTTGTGGTGAGCCGAGATTGCACCATTGCACTCCAGACTGGGTAACTAGAGGGAAACTCCGTCTCAAAAAAAAAAAGACAAAAAGAAAATAAAAATAAAAAACAAAATATAAAAAAAGAAAAATATAAAAATAAAAACAAAACATCAAAATCTGAAGCTCTCCCCTCACACAGGGGTAGAAAAAAAAATTCGCAGCTAACACAGGGACAGCACAGCTAACACAGTGCTTACAGGGACTTTTACACATTGCATGCTTGTGTTAGAAATGAGGAAAGGTCTCAAATCAATAACGTAGGCATACTACTTAAGAAATTACAGAAAAGAGGCCAGGTGCAGTGGCTCATGCCTGTAATCCCAGCACTTCAGGAGGCTGAGGCGGGCAGATCACCCGAGGTCAGGAGTTCAAGACCAGCCGGGCCAACATGGTGAAACCCCGTCTCTACTAAAAATACAAAAAAAAATTAGCTAGGTGTGGTGATGGGCGACTGTAATCCCAGCTACTCAGGTCGCCAGGGCAGGAGAATCACTTGAAATCCGAAGGTGGAGGTTGCAGTGAGCTGAGATTGTGCCACTATACTCCATCCTGGGCGACAGAGCAAGACCCCATCTCAAAAAAAAGAAATTATAGAAAAGAGAGCAAAATAAAGGAAAGAAGAAAGGAAATAATAAAGATAAGGGCAGAAATAAAAATTATTATGTCTTTATTATAAAAATTACAAACAGAGACTAGGTCTCACTATGTTGCCCATGCTGGCCCGGAACTCCTGAGCACAAGTGATCCTCTGGCCTCAGACCCCCAGAGTGCTAGGATTACAGGCATGAGCCACCATGCCCAGCCCAGAATTCAAATTATAAACAGGTAAACAATAGTAAAAAAATCAATGAAGCTAAAATTTGGATCTTTGAAAAGATCAATAAAATTGATAAATTTCTAGCAAGACTGACAAAGAGAAGACACAAATTACCGGTATCAGAAACAAAAGAGGGGGCCAGATACAGTGGCTCAGGCCTGTAATCCCAGCACTTTGGGAGGCCAAGGTGGGCGGATCACGAGGTTGGGAGTTTGAGACCAGCCTGAACAACATGGTGAAACCCTGTCTCTACTAAGAATACAAAAAATTAGCCAGGCATGGTGGCACGCACCTGTAATCCCAGCTACTCAGAAGGCTGAAGCAGGAGAATCGCTTGAACCAGGGAGGCTGAGGTTGCAGTGAGCCAAAATTATGCCACTGCACTCCAGCCTGGGCAACAGAGTGAGACTCCATCTCAAAAAAAAACAAAAAAAAGAAATAAACATAAAAAGGGATATCACTACAGACACTGCAGATGTTAAAAGAACAGTGTGTATATATATATATGAACAGTTAGAGAATAATATAAACAAATCTACGCACATAAATTTGACAGCATATATGAAATTGCCCAATTTCATGTAGGCAGGAGGATCTGTTGAGCCCAGGAAGTTGAGGCTACAGTGAGCTATGATCATGCTACTGCACTCCAGCCTGGGTGACAGAACAAGACCCTGGCTCAAAAATAATTTTTAAAAAATCCAACATCCATTCATGAAAAATGACATGATCATATAAATGGATGCAGAAAACCCCTTTAACACAATCCAGCATCCTTTCATGACAAAAAAATTCTCAGCAACTTGAGACAAGACAGCTACAAGAAAGCTACAGTTAACATTATACTTAATGGTGAAAGTCTGAATGCTTTCTCCTCTAAGGTCAGGAACAAGGCAGGATGTTCATTCATATCACTCCTCTTCAACATTATACTACAAGTTCTAGACAGTGCAATAAGGCAAAAAAATAAATAAATAAAAGGAATACAGATTGGAAAGGAAGAAATTAAAATCATTCTTTTTGAAGATAAGGTGATCGTCTATGATTAAAAAAAAATGATAAGGAATCTACAACACCCCCAGCTGCAAACACCACACAAAAAAAATTCTCCTAAAACTGGCTTGGTGTATGGTGTATACCTATAACTTCAGCACTCTCGGAGGCTGAAGGGGAAAGCCCTTGAGCCCAGGAGTTCCAGACTAGCCTGGGCAACATAGACAAGAAGGAGAAAGGGGAGGAGGAGAAGAGAGAAGAGAAGAAGGGCAAGGGGAAGGGGAAGAGAAAAAATTAGTGAGGTGTGGTGGCACATGGTAATGGTTCCAGCTACTCAGGAGGCTGGGCAGAAGTTTTAGAAGATATAAACAAATTCTAGAATTTGCATGGAAAGGCAAGGGAGTTAGAATATAAAAAACAATTTTGAAAAAGAAGAAAGTTGGACCAGGTACAGTGGCTCACACTTGTAATCCCAGCACTTTGGGAGGCCGAGGTGGGCAGATCACCTGAGGCCATTAGAGACCAGCCTGGTCCAACATGGTGAAACCCCCTCTCTACTAAAAATGAAAAAACTTAGCTGGGTGTGGTGGCATGGGCCTATAGTCCCAGCTACTCGGGAAGCTGAGGCAGAAAAATTGCTTGAACCCAGGAGGTAGAAGTTGCAGTGAGCTGAGATCGTGCCATTGCACTCTAGCCTAGGTGACAGAGCAAGACTCTGTCTCAGAAAGAAAAAAAAAAAGGAATCCCATTTACAATAGCTACAAATAATATTAAACACATAGGAATTTTTTTTTTTTTTTTTGAGATGGAGTTTCGCTGTTGTTACCCAGACTGGAGTGCAATGGCAGGATCTTGGCTCACCGCAACCTCCGCCTCCTGGGTTCAAGCAATTCTCCTGCCTCAGCCTCCCAAGTAGCTGGGACTACAGGTGCACACCACCATGCCCAGCTAATTTTTTTTTGAGACGGAGTTTCGCTCTTGTTACCCAGGCTGGAGTGCAATGGCGCGATCTTGGCTCACCGCAACCTCCGCCTCCTGGGATCAGGCAATTCTCCTGCCTCAGCCTCCCAAGTAGCTGGGATTACAGGCACGCGCCACCATGTCCAGCTAAGTTTTTGTATTTTTAGTAGAGACGGGGTTTCACCATGTTGACCAGGATGGTCTCGATCTGTTGACCTCATGATCCACCCGCCTCAGCTTCCCAAAGTGCTGGGATTATAGGCATGAGCCACAGCACCCGCCTAACACATAGGAATTAACCAAAGAAGTGAAAGATCTCTGCAATGAAAACTGTATGAAAAAAACTGCAATGAAAACACTGATGAAAGAAATAGAAGCAAAATGGATTCCACGAAAAAAGGGAAAAATATTCCACGTTCATGGATTGCAAGAATCAATGTTGCTAAAATGTTCAGGCTGGGCACAGTGGTGTACTCCTGTAATCCCAACACTTTGGGAGGCTGACGCAGGTGGGTCACTTGAGGTCAGGAGTTTGGGACCAGCCTGGGCAACATAGGGAGACCCTGTTTCTATGAAAAATACAAAAAATTAGCCATGCAAGGTGGCGTGCACCTGTAGTCCCAGCTATTTGGGTAGCTGAGGCAGGAGGATCACTTGAGTCCAAGAGGTCAAAGCTGCAGTGAGCTGTGATCAAGTCACTGCAATCCAACCTGGGCAACAAAGCCAGACTCAAAAAAAAAAATAAAGAGTTCATACTACTCAAAGCAATCTACAGATTCAATGTAATCCCTATCAAAATACCAATGTTGGCTGAGCACAGTGGCTCACACCCATAATTCCAGCACTTTGGGAGGCTGAGGCAGGTGGATCACCTGAGGTCAAGAGTTTGAGAACAGCCTCACCAACATAGAAAAACCTTGTCTCTACTAAAAATACAAAAATTAGCTGGTCATGGTGCCATATGCCTGTAATCCCAGCTAGTCAGGAAGCTGAGACAGGAAAATCACTTGAATCCAGGAGGCGGATGTTGCAAAAAGCCAAGATCATGCTGTTGCACTTTAGCCTGGGTAACAGAGTGAGACTCCATCTCAAAAAAACAAAACAAAAACCAATGGCATTCTTCACAAAAATAGAAAAAAATAATTCTAAAAATTATATGAAACCACAAAAGATCCAGAATAGCCAAAGTTATCCTGAGGGAAAAAACAAAAAACTAGGCTAGGCTCCATGGCTCACACCTGTAATCTCAGCACTTTGGGAGGCTGAGGTGGGCAGATCACAAGATCAGGAGTTCAAGACCAACCTGGCCAACATGGTGAAACCCCATGCCTACTAAAAATACAAAAATTAGCCAGCCATGGTGGTGTGTGACTATAATCCCAGCTACTCAGGAGTCTGAAGCAGGAGAATTGCTTGAACCCAGGACACAGAGGTTGCAGTGAGCCAAGATTTACGCCACTGCACTCCAGCCTGGGTAACAGAGTGAGACTCCATCTCAAAAAAAAAGAACAAAATTGGAGGAATCACATTACTTGATTTCAAATTAGACTACAGAACTATAATAACCAAAACAGCATGGTACTTGCATAAAAACAGACACAAAGATCAATGGAACAGAATAGATAATCCAGAAACAAATCTACACACCTACAATGAACTCATTATCAGCAAAGGTGGCAAGAACACATACAGTGAGCCAAGATCATGCCACTGCACACCAGCTTGGGCAACAGAGCAAGACATAGTCTCAAAAAAAAAAAAAAAGAAAATTAAAAATTAAAAAAAAAAAGGAATATTTTTTTTTTAAGAAAAAAAGGAGAACAATCCAAGATGGCTGATCACTAACATCTCGGGATTGCAGCTCCCAGTGAAAGCGCAGAGAACGAGAGGACGCCACACTTTCAGACAAATTTTGGTTGCTCACGGAGCAGAAGATTCCCAGTGGAGGAGCTCCACGGGTCGCCAGCGCGACTCTTGTGGCCGGCGCAGCGGTTGTGCTGGCACCTCGGCGTGGCAGCTCTTGGTGCAGAGTAAACGGGACTGGTTCCCCTTCTGACCAAGGTTTGGAGCTCCGGGAAGGCAGAGTCGCCTATTACGGACTCAAGAAGGAAGCCAGACTGGAGATTCCCAGGCAGAAAAGCACCATCAGTCTTGATGCCGCTGCTTTGGCCGGCGCAGTGGGTTGCTCATATTTCGGCCCTGGGAATTAACAACTTGGACGTCCAGTCAGAGACCTAATTTGAAAATTGGTAATTACAAAGATGACAGGTGGATAAATTTACAATCATGGGAAGAAACCAGCGTAAAAAGGCTGAGAATACTCAAAATCAGAATGCCTCTCCCTCTAAAGAGGATCACAGTTCCTCATCAACAAGGGAACAAGACTTGATGGAGAACGAGCGCATCCATTAACAGAATCAGGCTTCAGAAGATGGATAATAAGAAACTTCTGTGAGTTAAAAGAACATGTTGTAGCCCAATGTAAAGAAACTAAGAACTTTGAAAAAAGGTTTGACGAAATCCTAATGAGAATAGACAACTTAGAGAGGAATATAAGTGAATTAATGGAACTGAAGAATACAATGCAGGAACTCTGAGAAGTATGCAAACACTCGAATTGTTCAAGCAGAAGAAAGGATATCAGAGGTAGAAGTCCAACTTAATGAAATAAAACAAAAAGACAAGATTAGAGAAAAAAGGGTAAAAAGGAATGAGCAAAGTCTCTGAGAAATGTGGGACTATGTGAAAAGACCAAATTTACATTTGATAGGTGTACCTGAATGCGACGGAGAGAATGAATCCAAGCTGGAAAATATTCTTCAGGATATTATTCAGGAAAATTTTCCTAAACTAGCAAAGCAGGACAAGATTCAACCCCAGGTAATACAGAGAACACCACAAAGATATTCCTCAAGAAGAGCAACCCCAAGGCACATAATCATTAGATTCACCAGGGTTGAAACGAAGGAGAAAATACTAAGGGCAGCCAGAGAGAAAGGTCAGGTTACCCACAAAGGGAAGCCTATCAGACTTACAGCAGATCTCCCAGCAGAAACTCTACAAGCCAGAAGAGAGTGGGGGCCAATATTCAACATCCTTGAAGAACAGAACTTTCAGCCCAGAATTTCATATCCATCCAAACTAAGCTTCACAACTGAAGGAAAAATAAAATCTTTTATGAACAAGCAAGTACTCAGAGATTTTATTACCACCAGGCCTGCTTTACAAGAGCTTCTGAAAGAAGCATTACACATAGAAAGAAACAACCAGTATTAGCCTTTCTAAAAATATACTAAAAAAGTAAAGAGCATCAACATAAACAAGAATTTACATCAACGAATGGATAAAACAGCCAGTTAACATCAAATGGCAGTAATCCTAAATTTAAATCGACTACATCCCCCAATCAAAAGATACAGCCAAAACCCAATGGCATGTTACATCCAGACCCATTTCACATGCAAGGATACACAAAGACTCAAAACAAAGGGATGGAGAAAGATTTACCAACCAAATGGAGGGCAAAAATAAATAAACAAATAAAAAGCAGGAGTTGCGATTCTCGTATCTGATAAAATAGATTTCAAAGCAACAAAGATACGGTGGTAAAAGGATCAGTGCAACAACAAGAGCTAACGATCCTAACACCCAGATACATAGAGACTTAGATTCAATGAGACAGAAAATTAATAAGGATATCAAGGACTCGAACTCAGATCCGGAACAAGTAAACTTAATAAATATTTATAGAGCCCTCCACTTTAAATACATAAAATATACATTCTTGTCAATACCACATCACACCTACTCATAGGTTTAAATGAAACATTGATTGGCCATTATTAATACCCATTCTTTTTAGAATAAAGCAACATTTCCGTTTTCTCTCCCTCTTTTTCTTCCTCTTTCTTCCTCTCTTTCACTCTTTTTTTCTTTCCTTCTCTCAAAAAAAGAAAAAAAAGAAATTGACTTGTAGACCTCCAGATCCAGGTCGGTAATGTCTCCCTCATTGCTTGATTTCCTTCCTTCCCTTCTCTCCCTC
Source organism: Callithrix jacchus (assembly GCF_049354715.1). Lineage (NCBI taxonomy): Eukaryota > Metazoa > Chordata > Mammalia > Primates > Cebidae > Callithrix > Callithrix jacchus. The sequence continues at coordinate 82,750,149 of NC_133515.1, read as the reverse complement.
CCTCCCTCCCTTCCTTCCTCCCTCCCTTCCTCCTTTCCTCCCTTCCTGCCTTCCTCCGTTCCTAAAAAATATAAAATAAAAAGAAAAAAAAAAAAGAGGCCTGATGAGCCTGGAAAATTTAACAAGACCCCATCTCTACAAAAAACTTTTTAAAATTAGCCAGGTGTGGTATCATGCATCTATAGTCCCAGCTACTCAAGAGGCTGAGGTTGGAGGACCAGCCTGACCAACAGAGCAAGGCACCCTGACTGGAAAAAAAAAGAAAAAATGCCCGAGAGAGCCCCCTCATCCCTTTCACCCTGTGAGGATACAGTGACAAGATGGGCAATTATGAACAAGGAAATGAGCCACCAAATTTGCCAGCACCTTGATCTTAGACATCGCAGCCTCCATAACTGTGAGAAACAAATTTCTGTTGCTTACAAGCCACCCAGTCTATGATATTTTATTACAGCAGCCTAAACAGACTAAGACACATGGATTCTGTATTTTAGGATATAGACATTTCTGGGGGTCATTTTTCTGCTTATCACATATACCCTTTGTTAGAATCAGGAACTTGTATTCGTAATTTGCTGAGTGTTTCTGTCATGACACATATTGTTTAGTACGTGCCAACCACTCTGTTTTACACATGTCATTTAACCTCATCTATGAGGTAATTACCATCCCCCACTTTACAGAGGAGTAACTGAGGCTTAAAAAATTAACTCGCCTACAGTAATATAACAAAGTGAAAAATAAGATTTGAACAGAAATATGTTAAAACCAAAGCTTAAACTTTTAGTAACTGTTGTTAAAATATACTGCAGATTGAATGCTATTCACTTTTTGCATAAGGTCATTTACTTACTTTTTAACAGCTTTGTGGAGACATAATTCACATACCTTACAACTCATCCACTTAAAGTGTACAGTTCAATGGCTTATAACGTATTCACAGTGTTGTGTATCCATCACTACAATCAATTTTAGAGCACAATGACCTTTGCCTGTAATCCCAACATTTTGGGAGGCCTAGGTGGGAGAATCGCTTTAGCCTAGGAGTTCAAGACCAGTCTGGGCAATGTGGCAAAACCCCATCTCTACAAAAAATACAAAAAAATTAGGCAGGCAGCATAATGGCACACACCTGTAAGTCCCAGCCACTTGAGAGCCTGAGGTAGATCACCTGAGCCTGTGCAAGTTGAGGCTGAGGTGAGCTGGGATTGAGCCACTGCACTCCAGCCTGGATGACAGAGTAAGACCCTGTCTCAAAAAAAATTTTTTTTTTTGAGACGGAGTTTCACCCTTGTTACCCAAGCTGGAGTGCAATGGCGTGATCTTGGCTCACTGCAACCTCCGCCTCCTGGGTTCAGGCAATTCTCCTGCCTCAGCCTCCTGAGTAGCTGGGATTACAGGCACGTGCCACCATGCCCAGCTAATTTTTTGTATTTTTAGTAGAGACGGGGTTTCACCATATTGACCAGGATGGTCTCGATCTGTTGACCTTGTGATCCACCCGCCTCGGCCTCCCAAAGTGCTGGGATTACAGGCTTGAGCCACCGCGCCTGGCCAAAATTTTTAGAACATTTTTTGTTAGACCCCAAAGAAAACCTGTACTCCTTAGCTGTAGCCTTAATCTAGTTTCCGTCTTTATGGACCTTTCTATTCTGGACATTTTATATAAATGGAATAATAATATGTGGTCCTTTGTGACTGGCTTCTTTCACTCAGCATAATGTTTTCAGGATTCATCTATATTTTAGCAAATATCAGTACTTCATTCATTTTTATTGCCAAATAATATGACATTGCATGAATATACCAATTTAAATTATTCACTTATCAATTGATAAACCTTTGAGTGGCTTCCACTTTTTGTCTGTTATGAATATTGCCACTGTGAACATTAGTGTGCTTGTGTCCACACAAGTTTTTGTATGGCCATGTTTTCATTTCTCTAGGAGTGCAGTTGCTCAATCATACGGTACATCTACGTTTAACCATTTGTGTAACTGCCAGACAGTTTCTAAAGCAGCAGCTACATTTTGTATCACAAAGAGAAGTGTATAAGGGTACCAATTTCTTTTTTTTTTTTTTTTTGATGGAGTCTCCCACTGTTGCCCAGGCTGGAGTGCAGTGGTGCCATCTTAACTCACTGCAACCTCCGCCTCCCAGGTTCAAGCGATTCTACTGCCTCAGCCTCCTGAGTAGCTGGGACTGCAGGAATGGGCCACCATGCCTGGCTAATTTTTTTTTTTTTTAGATGCAGTTTCGCTCTTGTTGCCCATGCTAGAGTGCAATGGCGCAATCTCGGCTCACCGCAACCTTCGCCTCCCGGGTTCCAGCAATTCTCCTGCCTCAGGCTCCCGAGTATCTGGGACTACAGGCAAGCACCACAATGCCCAGCTAATTTTTGTATTTTTAGTAGAGACAGTGTTACACCATGTTGACCAGGATAGTCTCGATCTCTTGACCTCATGATCCACCCACCTTGGCCTCCCAAAGTGCTAGGATTACAGGCGTGAGCCACTGCACCTGGCCAAATTTTTGTTAATTTTAGTAGATATGGGGTTTCACCATATTGGCCAGGCTAGTCTTACTCCTGACCTTGTGATCCACCCTCCTTGGCCTTCCAAAGTGCTGGGATCACAGGTCTGAACCACTGTGCCTGGCCAAGGGTTCCAGTTTCTTCACATCCTTACCAACACTTACTTCTATCTTTTAAAAATTACAGCCATCCTATTGGATGTGACATGGTTTTGCATTCATTTATTCTTGTGTTTATTCACTCCTTTAAAAAATAAGTGAGCAGATAAATAGCATAATGGCATGTTTGTGATGCATGCTAGGAAATTAATTACTGGGGTACTATCATAGAGACTAATATGGTGGTCAAGGAAACTAGGAAAGGGACATTTAAGCTCAGATCTCATGGATGAATGGAACCATCCCTGAACAGAGGAACAGTGTTCTAGTCAGAGAGGAGCAAGCACAGAGGCCTTGAGGGAGAAAGAATTTAGCTTGGCCAGGCACAGTGACTCACACCTGTAATCCTAGCACTTTGGGAGGCCGAGGCAGGTGGATCACGAGGTCAGGAGTTTGAGACCAGCCTGACCAACATGGTGAAACCCCATCTCTACTAAAAATACAAAAATTAGCCAGGTGTAGTGGTGCATGCCTGTAATCCCAGCCACTGAGGCAGGAGAATTGCTTGAACCCGGGAGGTAGAGTTGCAGTGAGCGCAGATTGCACCACTGCACTCCAGCCTGGGCGACAGAGCAAGACTCCATCTCAAAAAAAGAACCTAGCTCATTCTAACAACTGAAAAAGAGCCAGGATGATTGATTACAAGCAGAAGAGGGGCATGAGATGAGGCTGGGGAGGTTGGCAGGAGAAAGAAGTTTAGATTTCACTCTAAAAGCAACAGAAAGCCACTGAAAGTTTCTACACAGAGAGGAATGATGGTGCTGGAGTTTTAAAGAATCACTTTAGCAGCTGCACTGTAAAACCAGTTAAGAGGTGACTGCTATTTAGGTGAGATAATAGTCATTTGAAACAGAGTAGTAGCCATAAAGATGAAGAGAAGTGCTCTCAAGTTCTTTTTGAGAGGCAGAACAAGCAAGACCAGAGGAAGGGGACTTAAGAGATGAGTGAAAGGGAGGAGTCAGCAATGTAATTCAAGTTTCTGGCTTTAAGGACCAGGTGAAGGAGGATGCCATTTACCAAGATACAGAACCAACAAATTAAGAATGAATTGGCATACAAATCCTTATGTACTAGTCAACAATATGCGTAAATAAATCCTTGAAGCTTTCAATTCAGTTTTTCTGTAGTTATTGCCCTTTCATCTAAGTGTGCACATCAGGTTCCTGGCTATAAACATAAAGTTAATTAAATGGAGTTTATTTACCTTCAAACTACAATTTGTTACATTATATTCTTCTCTTGCTAGTATTAATTCAAAATTGAAGGCACTTCCTTTCATTCATATCCAGTGTCTCTTCCACCCACTCAAGATTCTGTCCATTTTTCTAGTACATAGAAGTATGATCATTTAGTTAAAACAAATAACATGAAACTTAAAACGATAAAATATGTAACACCCACTAAATTAGTCAGTGTTTCTAAGGGGGAATGAGAGTAGGGAAAGAGATACTCCTATATTTGGCCAGTGGAGGCATAACTTGTTGCTACCTCTTGCAGGACAAGTTAGCAATATGTATTTAAAAACCTGAAACATTTATTCCTCAGTTATTCCTCTTTAAAATTTTCATCCTAAGAAAATACATGTGACTGTTTTAAAAGGTATAGCAACAAGGCTGTTCATCATGGTACTCTCTATGATTATGAAAATTTGGAAAGAAAATATCTAAAGATAAAGAGTTTGCTTTTATAAAAACTATAATACAGGCCGGGCGTGGTGGCTCACGCCTATAATCCCAGCACATTGGGAGGCAGAGGCAGGTGGATCACGAAGTCAAGAGATCAAGACCATCCTGGTCAACAAGATGAAACCCTGTGTCTACTAAAAATACAAAAATTAGCTGGGCATGGTGGTGCTCACCTGTAGTCCCAGCTACTCGGGAGGCTGAGGCAGGAGAATTGCTTGAACCCAGGAGGCGGAGGTTGCAGTGAGCCGAGATCGTGCCATTGCACTCCAGTCTGGGTAACAACAGCAAAACTCTGTCTCAAAAATAAATAAATAAATAAAATAAAAACTATAATATAATCCATTAAATTAAACAAAAGGAGCCGGGCACGGTGGCTCAAGCCTGTAATCCCAGCACTTTGGGAGTCCAAGGTGGGTGGATCACAAGGTCAAGAGATCGAGACCAACCTGGTCAACATGGTGAAACCCCCGTCTCTACTAAAAATACTAAAAAATTAGCTGGGCATGGTGGCGCGTGCCTGTAATCCCACCTATTCAGGAGGCTGAGGCAGGAGAATTGCCTGAACCCAGGAGGCGGAGGTTGTGGTGAGCCAAGATCGCGCCATTGCACTCTGGCCTGGGTAACAAGAGCGAAACTCCGTCTCAAAATAAATAAAATAAATAAAATTAATTAATTATTAATTAATTAAACATAAGGCAACATTCAAAATGTGGTAGAAAAATACATGATGTTGATCTGAAAAGTCTGTTAAAGAGAAGAAAAATATATGGTGATATTAGAAAATGCTAATGTTTCGGGGCACAGCGGCTCATGCCTGTAATCCCAGTACTTTGGGAGGCCAAGGGGGGGCAAATCATTTGAGGTCAGGAGTTTGAGACCAGCATGTTTAACATAGTGAAACCTCATCTCTACTAAAAATACAAAAATTAGCTGCACATTGTGGCATGCGCTTGTAATCCCAGCTACTCAGGAGGCTGATGCAGGAGAATTGCTTGAACCTGGGAGTTGGAGGTTACAGTGAGCTGAGGTCGTGCCACTGCACTCCAGCCTGGGTAACAGAACTAGACTCCATCTTGGGGCAGGGGGAAGAAAATGTTAATGTTATAAAACAATGTCTATGAAAGAATATATTTTATGTATAAAATGCTTAGAAAATGGACTGTAAGGATTTATACCAAGATGGTAACAGTGGTTAATTCTATAGGTAATATAATAGGGTGATTTTTTTTTTTTACAATAAGTATGTATCAATTAATTCTAAGATAAGAAAAAGTTATAGGCCAGGAATGGTGGCTCACGCCTGTAATCCCAGCACTTTGGGAGGCTGAGGTGAGCAGATCACCTGAGGTCAGGAGTTCAAGGCAAGCCTGGCCAACACGGTGAAACCCCATCTCTACTAAAAATACAAAATTAGCCAGGCATGGTGGTGCATACCAGTAATCCCAGCTACTCGAGAGGCTGAGGCAGGAGAATAATTTGAACCCGGGAGGCAGAGGTTCCAGTGAGCTGAGATCGTGTCATTGCACTCCAGCCTGGACAACAAGAGCGAAACTCCATCTCAAAAAAGAAAAAGTTATAAACATAAAAAGAAAACAAAACAAGCAGTGAGTTTTCCACTTAGGTTTGAGTCATTTCAATGATCATAGTTAAAGTTGCTTAGTATGAGTAAACTAGCCCATTTAAACAATATTTACAACATGAAAGTGAGGTTGGCAAAATAAATATAGCATATGTACCACTCCTTGAAAGTCAACAAACCCATTATTTAAGGAACCAAACAGGACATGAATTCCTGAAACAAGATTCCAGAAACAAAAATCATGGTCTGAAAATATTCTGAACTTCCCAAAGTCTGGACTGAAAAAATGGAGACCTAAAATGAGGATATATTCTCAGTAACAGAATGGTTAATTAGAATGAAGCAGCACCAGCATAAGTACATCAAAAACTGCTCTATTGGCTGGGTGCGGTGGCTCAAGCCTGTAATCTAGCACTTTGGGAGGCCGAGGTGGCAGATCACCTGCGGTCAGAAGTTCGGCACCAGCCTGGCCAACATGGTGAAACCCCTCTCTACTAAAAATACAAAAATTAGCTGGCCATGGTGGCACACGCCTATCATCCCAGCTACTTGGGAGGCTGAGGCAGGAGAATTGCCTGTACGTGGGAGACAGAGGTTGCACTGAGCTGAGATCATACCACTACACTTCAGCCTAGGTAATGGGGAGACTCCGTCTCAAAAACAAAACAAAACAAAACAAACAAAACAAAACTGCTCTTTTACATTTTGTCGTGACTGCTGCAAGTTAATTGCTAAGATGTCAAATTCAGTTGATAACCAGAGCTGTATAAAGTGACCCATTAACTTGTGCAGAGGCAAAAAAACAAGAAAAACCAACCCACAAAACAAAGCAAAACAAAATTAGGCCTTAAAGAGGGGAATAATGAACTCCGAAGAGTAGCAAAAAGACAATGAGGTTTTATGGCATTGTAGCTGAGACTCTGGAATCAGATTACTGGGCTTCATGTGCTGGTTCTATATCTTAGAATCTCCTATATCTTTGGCAAGTGACTAACTTTTTTTTTCTGCTTCATGTTCCTTATTTGTTAAGTGGGAAAATAACAGTACCTACCTCATGAAGTTTTCATGAGGATTAAATCAATTAATGTTAACTATTTACATTAGTAAGTGCCATGTAAGTATTAGGTAAGCATTATGTAAGTGTTACTATTAATCTTATATAACTAATTGGAGTTTCAGAAAGAGGGGAGACAGAAAATAGAGTAGCAGAAAGGCTAGAAGAGATAATAATTAAAAATTTAAAATGATGAGTTCGTGTCCTTTGTGGGGACATGGATGAACCTGGAGACCATCATTCTCAGGAAACTGACACAAGAACAGTAAATGAAATACCGCATGTTCTTACTCATAGGTGAGTGTTGAACAATGAGAACACATGGACACAGGGAGGGGAGCACTACACACTGGGGTCTGTTGGGGGAAATAGGGGAGGGACAGTGGGGGGTGGGGAGCTGGGGAGAGATAGCATGGGGAGAAATGCCAGATATAGGTGAAGGCGAGGAAGGCAGCAAATCACACTGCCACGTGTGTACCTATGCAACTATCTTGCATGTTCTTCATATGTACCCCAAAACCTAAAATGCAATAAATAAATAAATAATAAAAAAATAAAATGAATCCAAATCTTGAAATGTATATTTCAGCCATCATTTTAAAGCTATTTGTTTGTGACCAAAAAAAATACTAATAAACAAACAAACAAAAAACCTGTCACCTCATTTGAGCTGATAAGCTTTTTGTTACCAGGCAACATTGTATTTCAAGGACACTAGTTTGTATTTTGAAAGCTGCAAATCAAGTGTGACATCAGCCAACAAAATATTATAACCAAATACATCTACTTACTGTATTTATGAATATTCTCTCCTGGTTTACCTGTTTCTGGTCAGAGCCAACTTCATGCCTAGGAACTATATCTCTTTTATAAATAGAATGCAAAAGCTTCTAAGCTCTGTACGGATTATCATATCTATTAGGTGAGTACAAGAATAAATTTTCTAGTAAAAATAACAAAGCAGTTGTAACTTTTGAACCTAATTAAAAAATACACCAATCCTATGAATAAGGAGAGAGAATAATACAAAATGCCTGCTTCATTTATTAATATTAGGTAGGCAAAATTAGCATTTGGATATTAAGAGGAATGTCAAAGAATGCTACTGGATTGAGGAGTTTTACATTAGTGAAATAATTTGAAAGAAAGGATTTTTATAGAATTAATTCCTGTCAGCTTATCCAAACATTTGGACAAAAAAGATTGTAGGCAAATTATTAACACTTCAGGGTTTTTCTTCAAGGTTTCCTCAATACACTAAATAGGATTTCTGAGCAAATATGTATTTCCATGTTCTTTTGCATCGCATTAAAGACCACTACAGCGAGTGGTTTCTCACGTTCTTCTATCCGCTAGAGAGAAGAAAACAACTCAACTCCAATTCTGCAATGTTTTCCTGGCAGACCATCAGCACAGTCTACACAATTATTTGACATCTTCAAAGATTTCATTTTTGAAATTTGAGAATTTTGGATAATGAATCAGTAAAATGTATTTAATGTAATTTCACAAATCATTATCATACATTAAAATACTATGCTGCAGTTCTGTTCCAAACATTTAGATGGGAATGTTCCCTTTATGTTGAATATCCCCATTTATCTTTGAAGTTTCCTTAGTTACCCACATATCAATGAAATTTAATAAGATGTTTTCAAAGACAGTTAGAAAGCAGACATAACATCTCATAATAATATTATCAGATAGTACACATACTGAACACTTTGCAGAAAAATTACTGCCTAAATCAAGTACTACAGGCTTAAAATTGCTTTGACCCTTCCATATGGTGAGACAGATGGTTTAATGAGCAATTTCTGTAGCTTTTCTCATTTGCAATTTAAACATTTCCTATTTTATGGTACAAATGTTTTTTCAGTCATTGATTCAACAAATATTTTCAGATATCTTTCTGCATCAAGAATGTAATGATGCCAGGCGCGATGGCTCACGCCTGTAATCCCAGCACTTTGGGAGGCCGAGGTGGGTGGATCACGAGGTCAAGAGATCGAGACCATCCTGGTCAACATGGTGAAACCCCGTCTCTACTAAAAATACAAAAAATTAGCTGGGCATGGTGGCGCGTGCCTGTAATCCCAGCTATTCAGGAGGCTGAGACAGAATTGCCTGAACCCAGGAGGCGGAGGTTGTGGTGAGCCAAGATTACGCCATTGCACTCCAGCCTGGGTAACAAGAGCGAACTCCGTCTCAAAAAAAAAAAAAAAAAAATAGAATGTAATGATTACCAAAACCTAATGCCTGTTCCCCAAGAGTTCATAATTTAGTGAAAGATTATGAAGCTATACATACATGTTATGTGCTTATTTTCTTCCCGTATTAGAATCTTATTAGACTATTTAAATCACCCAAAAGCCCCCGACTCAGAGATAACCACAGTTAAATTACTGGGATATTTAAATATGTGATGTGTAATATTTATTAGGTTGGACCATTTGAAGTCATTGTTTTTGTTGCTTACGCAATCTGATACCGTTCAACCTAATAACATTTCCACTGTATGTGTGACCCACAGTTTTCTGCAGTAGAATATTGAAATTATTATCAATACTTTTTCTAATAAGTGGTGCTAATAAATTATGGTATATTTCATACGTGGTCACATCAATCTTTATGTATATCTTTCCGTTCTTTCCCCAAGAAAAAATCCCTGCAAGCAAAATATCTAAAGAATATGTGTATTTTTACAAATTTTTGAAATTTATATTTTCAAATTGTGTTGATGATTTTTTGCTCAGACTATTTTTTCCATTTCAGTTTGACACATGGTGTTTTGAAAATTAATGGCTGCTTTATCCATTTTCCCCATGGTTTTCTATTATCTGTCAAATCAATTTTGGTCATTTATGTTTTACTAAAAAATTTGTACTTCACTCTTGTTTGGCCTTTCTATAAAATATAGAATCCTCATCGTATTTTCTTTATTGTTAAGGGAAAAATATCCAAAATATATTGTTATATTCCTCACACCATCATTGCTAATACATTGCTTTTCTCCTTTGTTTTCCTATGTGTCTTGCTAAGGATTGGTCTATTTTAATGACCTTGTCAAAGAAAAAATATTAAATTAAAAATGGCATTCTGCTTTTTAATGCTAATTTTTACATTAAAATAAAAATTAAGAACAAAAGAAAGACAACCAACTGGCCAGGAGCAGTGGCTCAAGCCTGTAATCCCAGCACTTTGGGAGGTCGAGGTGGGTGGATTACGAGGTCGATCGAGACCATCCTGGTCAAAATGGTGAAACCCCGTCTCTACTAAAGATACAAAAAATTAGCTGGGCATGGTGGCGCGTGCCTGTAATCACAGCTACTCAGGAAGCTGAGGCAGGAGAATTGCCTGACCCCAGGAGGCGGAGGTTGCCGTGAGCCGAGATCACGCCATTGCACTACAGCCTGGGTAACAAGAGCGAAACTCCGTCTCAAAAAAAAAAAAAAAAAAAAAGACAACCACCTTGAGGTTCAGGTTACCCAACTAATTTGAAGCAGTACAAACAAAAATAAAATCATACCATACTTATGTTGGTATCCACACCTGGCACATAGAGAGGCAAAGACATATTAAAAGTAACCAAAGAAGAGTGGGCGCGATGGCTCACGCCTGTAATCTCAACACTTTGGGAGGATCACTTGAGGACAGAAGTTCAAGACCAGCCTGGCCAACATGCCAAAATCCTGTCTCTACTAAAAATACAAAAATTAGTCAGCCATGGTGGCAAGTGCTTGTAATCTCAGCTATTCAGGAGGCTAAGGCTCAAGAACAGCTTGAACCCCAGAGGCAGAGGTTGCAGTGAGCTGAGATAGAGCCACTGTGAGACAGAGTGAGACTCTGTCTCAAAAAAAATAAAAAAGTTGATTATAACTAATAAGAAAATAAAAATAGAGGGTATAACTTCCAAAGTAGTAAAAGGAAAAAATAATTGATATAAAGAAATAGGAAAACAAAACAAAATTTAATTTAAAAGGCAGAACAATCTGGGTGAGGTGGCTCATGCCTGTAATCCCAGCACTTTGGTAGACAGAGGTGGGCGGATCACAAGGTCAAGAGATTGAAACTATTGTGGCTAACAGTGAAACCCTGACTCTACTAAAAATACAAAAATTAGCTGGGTGTGGTGGTGAGTGCCTGTGGTCCAAACTACTCAGGAGGCTGAGACAGGAGAATACTTCGAACCCAGGAAGCAGAGGTTGCAATGAGCCAAGATCACGCCACCGCACTCCAGCCTGGGCAACAGAGTGAGCCTCCGTCTCAAAACAAACAAACAAACAAAAAACCAAAACCAATAAAATGCTCTTTACAAAACAACATCTAGACTGTAAGGCTATGGAAAGGTTAACATAAAAAGATGGGCAGATGGGAAAGATGTTCTCCTTTTCCTAATCATTCTATTTAAAATTGCAATTCATGCCTTCTCCTTGCTGGCAAATACTTCCTAGATTGTCCCTTAAATGTGGGCGTTCCTGAGAGTTTCATTGTTGGCACTTTTCTCTCACTCAGCACACTCTTCCTGGTCAATCTCACCCATATTGACATAGGTAATTACTAACTACGCACTGATGCCTATCATGCTATGATAACTCAGAACCCTACCGTGAGCACTGGGTCTTTATAAGGCAAAGAATAACTAGATAGCTTAAGCTACATCTTTTTTTTTTGATACGGAGTTTCGCTCTTGTTACCCAGGCTGGAGTGCAATGGCACGACCTTGGCTCACTGCAACCTCGCCTCCTGGGTTCAGGCAATTCTCCTGCCTCAGCCTCCCGAGTAGCTGGGATTACAGGCACGTGCCATCATGCCCAGCTAATTTTTTTTTTTTTGGTATTTTTAGTAGAGACGGGGTTCCACCATGTTGACCAGGATGTTCTCGATCTCTTGACCTTGTGATACACCTGCCTCGGCCTCCCAAAGTGCTGGGATTACAGGCTTGAGCCACCGTGCCCGCCAAGCTACATATTCTTAAATTTATGATGCTCAAAACTTTCCCTCCCACCAGCCTAGTGCCTCTTCTTCTATTTCTTCACTTGATTAATAGCACTTTTCACCACTGAAGTAAAAAAACCATATAGTCACCTTAGCCTCCTCTTCAGATTCTTCACTCTCAATCCCTTCCAACTAATCACTAAGTCCTGGGATTTTTAACCTTAATACCTGTAATATCAGTTTCCTCTTTCCCAGCCCCGGTGCTGCAACTCTAGTCCAAGGCTTACTTTAAAAAAATTTTTTTTAAGATGGAGTTTCACTCTCTTGCCCAGACTGGAGTGCAGTGGCGCAATCTTGGCTCACTGCAACCTCCACCTCCTGGGTTCAAGTGATTCTCCTGCCTCAACCCCCTCAGTAGCTGGGACTACAGGTGCATACCAACACGCAAGGCTAATTTTTGTATTTTTAGTAGAGACAGGGTTTCACTATGTTAGTCAGGCTGGTCTTGAACTCCCGACCCCAGGTGATCCGCCTGCCTTGGCCTCCAAAGTGCTTGGATTACAGGCGTGAGCCACCACGCCCGACAAAACCTGCCTAACTCTAAAATTATTTACCCATCCACTTAACAAAAACAGAGGAAATGGGTAAAGAAAACGCCAGGAAAGATGGGACTTAAAGGAACAAAAATAACCAAAGAAGAGAAGAAGGCCTGAGACTTCCACGAATTACAAGCGAATTTCCTGTCCTGGGTAAACTTCCGGAATCAACAACAGGAAGGCCCAATTAGAATTGTCCTCCGAGAGCCAATGGGAGAGCACATTACAAAGAGCCAATCCCAGCGGCGCTGTCACTGTTATGGTCCTGTCAGGGCGCCGGCGTCGTGGTGCTTGGGTGGTCGCCACCGAGAGGACTTTGGTGGGGCAGTCTCAGGACAGCTCAGCGGCTAACTGTGCCCATCTGCGTCCTCGCTCCCAGCTCGCACATCCGGGCTCGCAGGCCGCACCGTAGGGCGAGCGTGTGGGTCGGCGCCGCGGCCGCCTTGGGATCTGAGCTGAGTCGCAGCTTCCTCTACCGCGGCCGGCTCGGAGGGGCCGCGAGATGCAGCCTCCGGGCCCGCCCCCGGCCTACGCCCCCACTAACGGGGACTTCACCTTTGTTTCCTCAGCTGACGCAGAAGGTGAGGCTGAGCCCCAGGAAGGCCCGTCACCCGGAGGACGCCAGGGCCCGACGCCGTGGGGTCTTTCCGGTGCCGAGGCGGTCGTGGCTGGGTGGGGACGGGCAGGAAGCTGACTGGTGACTGCTGCTCACTGCGCCTGTCGGGCGGTCCGAGAGGCCCCAAAGGACGGAGGGAGGGGTGTAGGGAGCCGACTTTAAAAGCATCAAGTTACTCGGTCTCCCTAGCTTTGCCCACACCGTCTGGTGGCTGGTTTTTCTGGGTGGCTTATTCTCTCCAAGTGGACCCACGGAACCCTAAGATTTTGTTTCCGGAATTACTCGCCGTTACTCAGAAAAAGGACAGATTGGCCAAGGGAGATCTCAAAGAATCTGAGAAAAAGGAAGGAGGGCTGTTTTCTTCTGTTGTGTATCAATAGATAACTTTTTGGGGGTGTATGGGATCAGATTATCCACTGCAAATAAGGGGAGATAACTTTTTGGAGGGATCTGGTATCATATTCGGCACTGCAAATACAAACTAAGTGGTTTTTACGAATTTGATGTCTTGCCCGAGTCTCCGTTTTTCTCCCATTTTGTAATGTTTCACCTAGGTAATCAAAGAAATTGACCAAGGTATATTGGAGACTTCTCGTAGTCCAACAGTGTGTTCCCAGTAGCTCCTACAGATTTCCTTGTACGATTCTGAGGAAGCGATTGTGCTAGCGATACTTTTCTACGGCATAGGAGAATGCTTTCCTCCTTTTCTCAGTTCCCTACCCAACTCATAATCGGGTCTTATTCTGCTAGTCATTTTCAAATTTTACTTTTATTAGACTTTGTGCCTAATATTTTCCAGTGACCCTTAACTGCCTGCTATGGAAAAGTAAATTATGTTTACAGAAATTTCAGTCTGAAAAAGAACCTAGATTTTCCTAAGAAATTTTATGGTGTATCAGTATAGTTTATTTTCCCTTTTGTTTTGTTTTTCTTGTTGTGCTGTTTGAGTGGCATTGCTTTTAGAAAATAGTACTGGTCATAATTTAAAATGTACAGTAAAATTTTTGTCTATCAAAGGGAACATAGCTGATACATTTATTTTTTTCTTTTTCTTTTTTTTATTTGTTTTGTTTTTGTTTTTTGTGATAGGGTCTCACTCTGTTGCTTAGGCTGGAGTGCCAGTGGCTTGATCATAGCTCACTGTAACCTCAGACTTCTGGGCTCCAGTGATCCTCCTGACTCAGTCTCCTGAGTAGATGGGACTGCAGGTCTGCGCCACCATGCACAGCTAATTTGTAAACTTTTTGTAGATCTCACTGTGTTGCCTAGGCTTGTTGCAGACTCTTGGCCTCCCAAATTGCTAGGATTACAGATGTGAGCTACCAGCCAGCCATAAATTTTTTAAACTGATATACACCAACCCAAAATATTTCAGTTTCATCTACATTTGGTAGCATGATACTTAGGGAAGTATATCAACTTTAATTTCCCAGGTTTAAAAAATTGTTTCCATTGAGTATCGGAACATGATGTTTGTTCAAACTCATGTTTCTATGTTATTCAAACTTCTCTGTATTTTCTCAGAAGACATATAGCTCTGTATATCCAAGGAGATATATGTGTATTCAAAATAATACATTCATACAATATGATATTGTACAGTTTAAGTTTAGAGTATTTTAAACATACTACTCATTTGCTCTTCTTTTCTTTTCTTTTTTGAGACAGAGTTTCACTCCCCTTGCCCAGGCTTGAGTGCAGTGGCTTGATCTCAGCTCACTGCAGTTCCCCGCCTCTTGGGCTGAAGTTGATTCTCCCCCATCAGCCTCCTGAGTAGCTGGGACTACAGGCGTATGCCACCATGCCTGGTTAACTTTTGTATTTTTTGTAGAGGCAGGGTCTTGAACTCCTGGGCTCAAGCAGTCCACCTACCTTGGCCTCCCAAAGTGCTGGGATTACAGGGGTGAGCCACCATGCCTGGCCTTGTTTGTTCTTTTTTTATATATATATATAATTTATTTATTTTACTTTAGGTGCATACTATATCTGGCATTTCTCCCCATGTTATCCCTCCCCACCCCCCATTGTCTCTCCCCAACCCCCCCCCAACTGTCCCCTGTGTGTGATGCTCCTCTCCCTGAGTCCACCTGTTCTCCTCATTCAACACCCACCTATGAGTGAGAACATACAGTGCTTGGCTTTCTGTTCTTGGGTCAGTTTGCTGAGAATGATGGTTTCCAGATTCATCCAAGTCCCTACAAAGAACACGAACTCATCGTTTTTTATGGCTGCGTAGTATTTCATGGTGTATATGTACAACATTTTCTTTGTCCAGTCTATCATTGATGGGCATTTGGGTTGGTTCCAGGTCTTTGCCGTTTGTTCTTTTTTTTTTTTTTTTTTTTTGAGACGGAGTTTCGCTCTTGTTACCCAGACTGGAGTGCAATGGCACAATCTCGGCTCACTGCAACCTCTGCCTTCTGGGTTCAAGCAATTCTCCTGCCTCAGCCTCCCAAGTAGCTGGGACTACAGGTGCGCGCCACCATGCCCAGGTAATTTTTGTATTTTTAGTAGAGACGGGGTTTCACCTTGTTGACCAGCATGGTCTCGATCTCTTGACCTCGTGATCTATGTGCCTCGGACTCCCAAAGTGCTGGGATTATAGGCATGAGCCGTTTGTTCTTTATAAGACTCCCAGTGAACTTTATTATTCCTGAGACTAGCTGGGCGTGGTGGTTTACACCTGTAATCCCAGCACTTTGGGCCGAGGTGGGCAGATGACTTGAGCTCCAAGCTTCAGACCAGCCTAGGCAACATGGCGAAACCCCATCTCTACAAAAAAATACAAAAAATTAGCCATCCGTGATGGTGCGCACCTGTGGTCCCAGTTACCCTGGAATCAGCTACTCTGAGGATCACTTGAGCTTGGGAGTTCTAGGCTGTAGTAAGCTGTGATTGTGGCACTATGCTCCAGCCTAGGCAACAAAACAAGACCCTGACTGAAAAAAAAAAAAAAAGAAACTGAGGCTTAGAGAGGTTTAGCAATTTCCACATGATAGATCTAGAATTAAGAGCTAGTCCACAGCCAGATGTGGTAGCATGTGTCTGTAATCCCAGCTACTCAGCAGGCTGAAAGCAGGATGATCACTTGAGCCCAGAAATTTGAGGCCACCCAGGGGAACATAGTGAGATCTCATCTCAAAAAAACAAAAGAGCTAGTCTGCTGTCTCCTCAAGTTTCTTTCTGCTGCCTCTTTCTTATATTTTTCTAAATTAAATTGTGTATCTGAAGTATAGATGAATCCTGGATTTGCATCCTGGTTTTACCAATTACTATCCATTGTGATCTTGGGTGAGTTACAAGTTACTTACCCTTTTCCTCATGTATACATTGGGAATAAGAATACCCAACTGCCCAAATATTTTGCAAATGTAAAGCATTTACTACTATATCTGGCAGAGTCGAGCGTTGAACATGGGTGAGTAATGATGTTGCTGCTTTGGGTAGTGTCAACTGACCCCACACTTATTTTTGTATTGTTTTCCAATATGAACATTTTACTATACAACTCCAAGTCTTTTCCCTGGTTTCTACACGTCATATAAATTCTTGCTTCTCCCTTTTTATGCTGTTTTTCTAACCATGAATATTTTCAGCTTATAGATGTTTTCTGTGTATATCCTTCCTTCTGGTATCTCTCCAAGTCCCTCATTCTTACTGATACCTATCCTTCCTATTTGTCCACACATACCCTTTGTTCTAAAATGTGCTTTGGTGGTTTTTTCCCGTGTGATTCTGATTTTCATGCTTAGAATGTCTTTCTCCTCCTAGCCTCAAGTTAAAACCTTAGACCGAACTCAAATGCTCTTTCCTTAGTAAGACTCACTTCAGCTGTCCTTCAGAAACAGAAACTTCCTAATATTTTCTACACCCCAGGCTGTCATAGAACCTGTAGTATAAATATCACAGAAGAATTATTTCTTGAATAAATTTCTTTTGCCTTCATTTATCTCGTGTCTTTTTTTTTCTTTTCGGCAAGAGTTTCGCTCTGTTGCCCAGGCTGAAATGCAGGTGCAGTGGTGCAATCTTGACTCACTGCAGCCTCCACCTCCCAGGTTCAAGCGATTCTCTCCTGCCTCAGCCTCCCTAGTAGCTGGGACTACAGGCTTGCACCACCACACCTGTATTTTTGGTAGAGACGGGGTTTCACCATGTTGGCCAGTATGTCTTTATTTGATAGGATTTCAAACTTAGTACCACTTTAGATGGTATAACCAGAAAAATTACTGGATTTAGGCCAGATTGGCCTCTTAAAGTAGCTGTGTGGTATTGAGCAAGTTACATAGCTTTTATAAGCTTCCATTTTGTCCCCTGTAAAATGAGAAACACATTTATAAGAAATTTTGTTAGAATTATTTAAGGTAATATGTATAAAAAGTAAAATTCATTTAGTACAATTAAAAGGATGTGAAGTCAGATACGGTGGCACAGGCCTGTAGTCTTAGCTACTTGGGAGACTGAGCCTGAGGAGGGGCTTGAGCCCAGGCATATGAATCCAGATTGGGCAACACAGCAAAACTCTTAATTTCTTTAAAAAAATTGATAAATAAAAGGACATGAACTGTGCGTGAATGAGGGCGTAAATGAATAAATAAATGAAGAGTGAAATCCAGACTGAAATATTCAAGTCTATAAAACTACATCTTATAATCCCAGCACTTTGGGAGGTCGATGCGGGTGGATCACAAGGTCAAGAGATAAGACCATCCTGGTCAACAAGGTGAAACCCCATCTGTAATAAAAAATACAAAAGTTAGCTGGACATGGTGGTGCGCGCCTGTAGTCCCAGCTACTCGGGAGGCTGAAGCAGGAGAATTACTTGAACCCAGGAGGCGGAGGTTGCGGTAAGCCGAGATCATGCCATTGCACTCCAGTCTGGGTAACAAGAGCGAAACTCCGTCTCAAAAAAAAAAAGTATCTAAAAGCAATAATGAAATGCATGTGTATAAAAGAAAGAATGTAATGATATTGTTTTTTTATACATAAATACATATATACATAACTCTCTTGGCCTGATGCTGTGGCTCACACCTGTAATCCCAACACTTTGGGAGGCCAAGGTGGGCGGATGACCTGATGTCAGGAGTTCGAGACCAGCCTGGCCAACACAGCAAAACCCTGTCTTTACTAAAATACAACAATTAGCTGGGCATGCTGGCACATGCCAGTAATCTCATCTACTCAGGAGGCTGAGGCAGGAGAGTTGCTTGAACCTAGGAGGTGGAAGTTGCAGTGAGCTAAGATTGTGCCACTTCACTCCAGCCTGGGAGACAGAGCAAGACTAAATGAATGAATGAATGAATGCTGGGTGTGGTGATGTGCGCCTGTAATCCCAATTTAGGAGGCTGGGGCAGGAGAATCACTTGAACCCAGGAGGTGGAGGTTGCAGTGAGCTGAGATTGTGCCACTTCACTCCAGCCTGGGAGACAGAGCAAAACTAAATGAATGAATGAATGAATGAATGCTGGGCGTGGTGGTGTGCACCTGTAATCCCAATTTAGGAGGCTGGGGCAGGAGAATCACTTGAACTCAGGAGGTGGAGGTTGCAGTGAGCTGAGATCACGCCACTGCACTCCAGCCTGGCAGCAGAGTGAGACTCCATCTCAAAAAAAAAGCATGAAAAAAAAAAAACACTCTTTGTAGCTGTTAGAAATAGACTTTTAGTTAAATTCCACCTCTCTCATTTCAACTTAGATTAAGACAAAGAAGTAGCCAACTATTTTTAAGAGAGTATTTTAACTACACAATTATATGATAACATCTACAGGTATTATTTTTAAATTTTAGGTAATGAATTCAAATCTTATATTTTATCTGTGAGTAAGCTTCTTTATAAAAATCTTTTTAGAATTATATAATGTTTAACCTGGAAAGAACTTTGAATAGGAAACTGGGGCCCAGAAGACATGAATGATTTGCTGTATTAATTAGTAGCTGAGCTGGGACTTAGCTTCAGAATGTAAACGTTTGTCAGAATTAATTGCAGGCGTTGTCATAAGCAGACTAGGATGTGACTCATAGAGTATTGTGCAAATTAAGCAGCTCTTTGTACTGTATATGAAAAACATAGGTTGGTTTTTTTTCCCCCCCCAATAGAGTCTCACTCTACCACCTAGGCTAGAGTGCAGTGTCAGGATCTCAGCTCACTGCAACCTCTGCCTCCTGGGTTTGAGTGATTCTCCTGCCTCAGCCTCCCACATAGCTGGGATTAGCGGTGTGCCCCACCATTTTTGGCTAATTTTTGTATTTTTAGTAGAGATGGGGTTTCACCATGTTGGCCAGACTGATCTTGAACTCCTGACCTCAGGTGATCCACTTGGCCTCCCAAAGTGCTGGGATTATAGGCATGAGCCACTGCACCCAGCAGTTTTTTGTTTTTTTAAGGAAGCTAACTTTGGTATTGGTTGGGCATGATCTCCAGAGAAGTATCTGTCTGTGTTAGAGTGTTCTGGTTTGCTGTTTCCAAAAATATTTTTCTGAAATACTACTATAATCATGTGACTTGCACTGACAGTGTTGATAGTTGTTTATTAATGTATATTGTCTGTTCCTACAAATGTGCTTTTTCTTTTTGATCCCTATATGACCTCAAGCAAATCCTTAACTATTTTCCATTTTTTTCAACTAGAAAATGTGGCATTAGTACTACCATGATTATCTGTAACCTCTAAGATGCTGTGCAGACTCTACATGGAATTTATTTTTTTAATGTGGATAACTAAATCTCTTTATGTCTTGTTATCGCCAACCTAAAAATAAAAACAAAAACAAAACATAGCCCTTTATTTATTTTTGACGAAACTAAAGATGTATGATGTAATTATATGAAGAAAGGGAAATGTTGGCTGAAATGACAGGGGACTCTTACTCATCAGATTTATCTGGAACTAAGCATTAATATATGAAGCACTTAGCATAGATATGTGATGATTTAAATGAAAGAATGTGTGAATAAATACATGAAGAAGTAGAGAAAAAAAACTACAGATTTTTTTTAGTAAGTAAATTGTCTTAACAGTTTGCATATATACATATGTAATGCCTCTGAAAAGAATTTATTCAGTTACTTTGTTCTGAGGCATATGGGTGTATATAAGAATGAAGGAATACAAATGATGTCATGTAATATATTTTGCATGTATTTTCCATTGAAATCTTAAAGAATTACTGTTTAAGTCTAGATTCTGGTACCAGTCTGGCTAATTAGCTGTGAAATTTTTTGTGTCTTTTCACTTATTTTGTCTTTCATTTTATTCTTATAAAGTAAATGATGGCTTTTAGATGTCTATCAACTATAAAATTTGAAGATTATATGCAATAGCAGATGTTCATGGAGATCTTCAAATGATAATTATTTTAGTTGAATATCTGCTCACTTTGGTTAAGATTCACACATTGTACCCAGTTCATATAGTTTTGTCCTCTTTTCTCCTAAGATCTCAGTGGTTCAATAGCATCGCCAGATGTCAAATTAAATCTCGGTGGAGATTTTATCAAAGAATCTACAGCTACTACATTTCTGAGACAAAGAGGGTATGGCTGGCTTCTGGAAGTCGAAGATGATGATCCTGAAGATAACAAGCCACTCTTGTATGTAAAAATAATAATATGTATTTTTTGGTTTTTTTTAGAGCTAATCTGTGGGATGATTATATTCTTTCTTGTTATTTAGCGAGAAAACATTAACCTTTTTGGTCAAAAACTATAGGAGTTGTCAATTTTACTAGTAATTTAAAAAACTAAAATAATGAGAGAATAGTTTTTAACAAGTTAAAAGACAAAAATTAAAAGAATGGTAATCCTCAGCTGGGTGCGGTGGCTCACTCCTGTAATCCCAGCATTTTGGGAGACTGAGGCAGGTGGATCACTTCAGGTCAGGAGTTCAAGACCAGCCTGACCAACATGGAGCAACCCTGTTTCTACTAAAAAAATTGAATCTAAAGAGCTTTTAAATAAAAAAAAGAAAAAGAAAAAAATACAAAAGATTATCCGGGCATGGTGGCACATGCCTGTAATCTCATCTACTTGGGGGGCTGAGGCAGAAGAATCGCAAGAGTGGTAATTCTGTAACACACACACACACACACACACACACCCCTGCTCCAGCTTACCTGGGTCTGTCAGCTATCTGAAGTAATCATGCAATTTTAAAAAGCAATGCTCTTAGGTACTTGCTGTTGAAATTAAGTTTCAGACAAATTAAGATTTCCAAAAAGATTACCTCTCCAAAATCTCTTCAATATAGAAATTCTAGAGCTACCACTGGGAGGAGAGCTACATATAAAGAGGTTTTCACATTTTTTATAATACCTGAAATTTTATGATTATCTGGAGATAAAAGTAAAGAAATGAATAGTTTTGAAAAGAAGAACCTATAGCTTTGCAAAATTGAGGCATTTCCAGGTTCTTCTTTGTATTATCAGTAGAGTAAGTGCTGAAACATCCTGTGTTTCTTAATGTTAATATACCATGTATCAGCCAGGCTCAGTGGCTCACATCAGTAAATACAACCCTTTGGGAGGCCAAGGTGGTTGGATCACTTGAGGTCAGGAGTTCAAGCTGAGGCTGGCCAACATGGTGAAACCCCATCTTTACTAAAAATACAGAAAAATTAGCAGGGCATGGCGGTGCACGCCTGTAGTCCCAGCTGCTGGGGAAGCTGAAGCATGAGAATTGCTTGAACCCGGGAGACAGAAGGTGCAGTGAGCCGAAATCGCGCCATCACACGCCAGCCTGGGCGAGAGAGCAAGACTCTGTCTCTAAATAAATAAATAATGCATATATCATCAAATCTAAGACACTATTGATTATAAGATGAGGTTATTTTACATATTAATTAAACAAAAAAGTACATAAGACAGCATAAAGCTGGGACATCAAAGGGCTATCTCCTCATTAGTGTGAGGATGAATGGGAAATAACCCACGACACAGAAAAAGATAGCAAGGAAATTTACTTCATTTTGGCAGTGGATAAGATGTTGAAAGAAGGAATTTTCCCAGAGAATGCAAAACCCACACTAGTTTTCATATAGGTTTCCAATCTGAATTAGGCCCAAAAAGTCTCAAGCAGAAAATTTTACTTAGTTTTCTTAAATTGATATTGCCGACTGGCCGTGGTGGCTCATGCCTGTAATCCAAGCACTTTGGAGGCCAAGGCGGGCGGATCATCTGAGATCAAGAGTTCAAGACCAGCCTGACCAACATGGTGAAACCCCGTCTATTAAAAAAAAAAAAAATGATATTGCCTCTAGACTGGCAAAAGGAAACGTAAATATTGGAAACACTTGATGTCACTCAAGGCTTACGATTGTAAGACACCAGCGATTGAGATACGTCCCACATTTAGAGATGTTGGAATTTTAAAAATGTACACCTTGGAATTAGTGAAATGTGGTACTTCAAATGCAAATGTTTTGTTGACCTGTGGAGATCATACTGTCTTATTTAAAGTTTTCTTAATTTTCTTTTTGCAATTGTTTTAGTATTCAGAAATGTCTGCCTTTTGAGAATTTTTATTTTAAATTATAGGGAAGAATTGGACATCGATCTAAAGGATATTTACTACAAAATCCGATGTGTTTTGATGCCAATGCCATCACTTGGTTTTAATAGACAAGTGGTGAGAGACAATCCTGACTTTTGGGGTCCTCTGGCTGTTGTTCTTTTCTTTTCCATGATATCATTATATGGACAGTTTAGGGTAAGTATATCTTATTTTATACAAATTCTAAATATTTTGAGAGTTTCAAAAATTAAATATAAAATATTAACTCTATAATATACTATACTATTGAGAAATGTTTTACCTTTACCCATTATTTCTCACTTGTTCATTTCTAAAACTTTTCCATAATTAAATAAGTGAGGAGTACCTTAGATTAATGTTTTCAAACTTTTCCATGTCATGATTGACATAGAAAGTATTAATATTTGTTTGGCACACTGGGGTAAAATGGATAGAACCACTCCCAGCTGACCAGAAGTCACCAGAAGGGCTGCTCATGCCCCTTCTGATTTTCCCAAGAGATGAAGAGTTTGAAATGTAATACTCCTATTTGTATTTCTACCTTTTATTCATTCATGATTCTGTTCTTAAAATGACCATTACTTTAAATTAATTATGAGAAGGATTCTGTCAGTATTTGTTTTTATACTACTACTGATATTTTAATCACTGTGTCCTACTTTCAGATACTTTATCACCAAAACACAACATATATGCATCACTCCCTCATGCCAAGTTTAAGGATTTGAGGGAGTAAAAAGTTACTGTTTACCACAGGGATTTGGAAATGAATGAGTTTCTGATGACTGCTCTAATAAATTGCCACAAGATTAGTGGCTTTAAACAACACTGATTTATTGTTTTACAGTTCTGAATGTCAGAAGTCCAAAATAAGTCTTAAAGGACTAAGATCAAAATGTCTATAGGGCTGGGGCTTCAGGGCAGAATTTACTGCTTGTTTCTTTAATTTCCAGAGGCTGTCAGCAATCCTTGGCTTCTGGCTGTATCACTATGACCTCTCTTTCCATCGTCACATTGCCTTCTCCTCTATTGTACTTAAATCTCCCTCAGTTTCCATCTTTTTTTTTTGTTTTTTTGAGACGGAGTTTCACTCTTGTTGCCCAGGTTGCAGTACAACGGCACAAACCTGGCTTACTGCACCCTACACCTCCCAAGTTCAAGCAGTTCTATTGCCCCAGTCTCCCAAGTAGTAGGGATTACAGGCATGCACCACCATCCCCAGCTAACTTTGTATTTTTAGTAGAGATGGGTTTCAACATGTTGGTCTAGCTGGTCTTGAACAACCTCAGGTGATCACCCTGCCTTGA
Source organism: Callithrix jacchus (assembly GCF_049354715.1). NCBI lineage: Eukaryota > Metazoa > Chordata > Mammalia > Primates > Cebidae > Callithrix > Callithrix jacchus. Next base: position 82,726,155 of record NC_133515.1, on the reverse strand, counting down.
CCTCCCAAAGTCCTGGAATTACAGGCATGAGCCACAGCACCCAATCTCAATTGCCATCTTTTAAGGACAATTGTTATTACATTTAGGGCCCACCAAGTTAATCCAGAATAATCTCTCCATCACAAGATACTTGATGCATTACTATACTATTCTTACTAATATTTACCCTAGATTAGTAGTTTATATCAGATAGTCTGTTAAAAGTGTTGTAAAGACCATTGAAGGAGGTGAATGGGACTCTGGTCTCCTGCCTATTATCAGTTCTTCATCTAGAAAATCTCTAATTTTATCTGTTTTATATAATCTTTCATTTTAACAAAGGGTTCTAAGGTTAAAAACAGAAGGTTACTATACCATCATAGGGTGTCAGTTTGGATTTGCTTGATGTTTTCTCATGAGTGAATTCTGATTATGCATTTTTGGCAAGAATGTCACAGAAGTGACATTTTGCCTCTCTCTGTATACTAACAGGGAGTATGTGATACTGATATGTCTTATTACTGGTGATGTTAACCTTGATCACTTGGTTAGGTGATGGGGTAGTATCTTCAATTTATCCATTATAAAGTCACTATTTTTCTCTTTGTAATTAATAAATATCTTATGCAGGTGCTTTGCAACTAGGCAAATACCCTGTTTCTCATCTAACTTTAGCTTACTAATTTTAGCATCCATTGGTAGATCTTGCATGCAGTAATTATTACTATAATGTTTATGGAATCATGAGTTTCCTGTTTCCCTCATTCATTTTACTTTTTGAGTTAGAATCCAGTACTGTCATCATTTATTTTATTACTCAGATTTTTCAAGTTTTAACCATTGGGAGCTCCTTCAGGTTGCCTTCTGTCTCCTTTCAACATATCCCATTCTTTTTTTGAGTACTTCTTTCCTTCTTACTTCACACAGTGTTCTGGGCTAATCTCATATTTTGCCTGCCCCAGCCTTGGAATCAACCATTTCTTTAAGGAGTCCTCTTTCTTTTAATTAAGAAATAATATTTAGAAACCAGTTTCTGGGGCTAGGCATGGTGGCGCACTCCTATAATCCCAGCACTTTGGGAGGCTGAGGTGGGAGGATCACTAGAGCTCAGGAGTATGAGACCAGCCTGGGCAGCATAGTGAGACCTGGTCTCTATTAAATAAGTAAATAAACAAACAACATAGCAAGACCTTGTCTCTATTAAATAAAATCATAATTAAATTAATAAATAATAAAAAAACCAGTATCTGGGCAATAAATGTGTTTATGTGGCTACTGGTGTATTATTTCTTGACCATCCAGCAGACAGAGCTTGAAAATATAAATATATATATGTATCATTACACTGAGTTTGAGTAGTTAAGATTGTCTGAAATGGCTTCCATATTTCTGTTACTTATATAAATACATAATGTAAATTTTAAAGACTTCCAGAGAAGATTGGTAACTTGCTTCAGAAATAAATTTTTCTTTTACCTCCTGCTGTAAGTCAGGAGGTTAGTACTAAACATTGTTTTGTTCAATAATCTTTTATCATAGATTTTAAAATACCGAGGTTTCTTTCTTTCTTTTTTTTTTTTTGAGACAGAGTCTCGCTCTTGTTACCTAGGCTGGAGTGCAATGGCGCGATCTCGGCTCACTGCAACCTCCACCTCCTGAGTTCAGGCAATTCTCCTGCCTCAGGCTCCTGAGTAGCTGGGATTATAGGCACGCGCCACCATGCCTAGCTAATTTTTGTATTTTTAGTAGAGATGGAGTTTCACCATGTTGACTAGGATGGTCTCGATCTCTTGACCTTGTGATCCACTCGCCTCAGCCTCTCAAAGCGCTGGGATTACAGGCGTGAGCCACCGTGCCTGGTTTCTTTAGGTAGTTAGTAATTGCTAGAACTTTAATTTGAATGTAAAATTGTATTACATATTGTATTCGCCTCCCAGTTTCAAGCAATTCTCCTGCCTCAGCCTCCCAAGTAGCTGGGACTACAGATGCGCACCACCACACCCCGCTAATTTTTATATTTTAGTAGAGATGGGGTTTCACTATGTTGGCCAGGATTGTCTGAATCTTTTGACCTCATGATCTGCCTGCCTCGGCCTCCCCAAGTGCTGGGATTACAGGCGTGAGCCAACGCGCCCGGCCTTATACACATCGTATTCTAATTAAGTTTTGGAACGATACCTGAGAGCTCACATAACCTCTCTATGACCTGAACTTGAGTGTGCTAAACTGTCATTTGTGGCAGAGAATTGAGTTCCTGGAAAATTATCAGCTTATTTTATATGAAAATATTAATTGCATGATTTTTCCCTCTAAGGTGGTCTCATGGATTATAACCATTTGGATATTTGGTTCACTAACAATTTTCTTACTGGCCAGAGTTCTTGGTGGAGAAGTAAGTAATTAATTTTGAAAATGACCTTTCTTTTTTATGGTGAGTTTAATTTTTGATACTGTATATATCATCATTAGCTATACAAGAAAATAACTGTTTCTTGTTCCAGAATTGCTTATGCTAGTTCCTTTAAGATGATCAACATATTGTAATTGTGCTTACTCAATCAATGGTACATGAAATGAGGAAAAAGAAAATATCCCCTCCCATTTGTGAAGTAAATGCAGCCTATTTTTTATTTATGAATTTTTTATTTTTAGATGGAGTCTTGCTTTGTCACCCAAGCTGGAGTGCAGTGGGGCAATCTTGGCTCACTGCGACCCCTGCCTCCCAGGTTCAAGCGATTTTTCTGCTTCAGCCTCCCAAGTAGCTGGGATTACACATGTGCCAGCACGCCTGGCTAATTTTTGTACTTTTAATAGAGACGGTGAAACCCCTCTACTCAAACTCCCAATCTCAAGCGATCTGCCCACCTTGGCCTTCCAAAGTGCTGGGATTACAGGAGTGAGCCACTACACCCAGCCAAAATTTATTTATTTATTTTATTTATATATTTATTTTTATTTAATTTTTTTAAGATGAAGTTTTGCTCTTGTTGCCCTGGCTGGAGTATAACGGCACAATCTTGGCTCATTGCAACCTCTGCCTCCTAGGTTCAAGCAATTCTCCTGCCTCAGCCTCCTGAGTAGCTGGGATCACAGGCATGTACCACCATGCCTGGCTAATTTTGGGTTTTTAGTAGTGACGGGGTTTCTCCATGTTGGTCAGGCAGGTCTCGAACTCCTGACCTCAGGTGATCTGCCTGCCATGGCCTCCCAAAGTACTGGGATTACAGGGATGAGCCACTGCGCCCAGCCTATTTATTTATTTGAGATGGAGTCTTGCTCTGTCACACAGGCTAGAGTGCAGTGGCGAGATCTCAGCTCACTGCACCCTCTGCCTCCTGGATTTAAGCGATTCTCCTGCCTCAGCCTCCCAACTGGCTGGGATTACAGGAGCCCATCACCTCACCCAGCTAATTTTTTTTTTTTTTTGAGACAGTGTCTTGCTCTGTCTGCAGGCTAGAGTACAGTGGCACGATCTCGGCTCACTACAGTCTCCACCTCCTGGGTTCAAGCAATTCTCCTGCCTCAGCCTCCCAAGCAGCTGGGACTACAGGTGCACAGCACCACACTTGCCTAATTTTTTGTATTTTAGTAGAGACAGAGTTTCACCATGTTGGCCAGGATGGTCTCAGTCTCCTGACCTCTTGATCCATCCACCTTGGCCTCCCGAAGTGCTGAGATTACAGGCGTAAGCCACGGTACCCAGCCTAATTTTTGTATTTTTAATAGAGACACAGTTTCAATCATCTTGGTAGGCTGGTGTTGAACACCTGACCTTGTGATCCACCCACCTCAGCCTCCCAATATGCTGGGATTATAGGTGTGAACCACTACACCCAGCCTTATTTATTTTTTTCAAGATAAAGTCTCACTTTGTTACCCAGACTAGAGTGTAGTGGCACAATCTCAGCTCATTGCAACTTCCACCTCTCAGGTTCAGGGGATTCTCCTGCCTCAGCCTTCCAAATAGCTGGGATTACAAGCACACACCACCCTGCCTGACTAATTTTTGTATTTTTAGTAGAGACAGGAATTCACCATGTTGGTCAGGCTTGTTTTGAACTCCTGACATCAGGTTATCTGCCTCAGCCTCCCAAAATGCTAGGATTACAGGCGTGAAGCACTGCACCCAGCTGAAATTTATTCTTATAGAAATTCTCAAACTTTTTGATGTCAGGTTGTCAAAGAGATTTGTAACAATAAACAATTTACATTTTAAATATATTTTTCTTTAAATACATTTAAAGAAAAATAACTATATTTTTCAAAACAAAAGAGAACAGTAGCCTTTTGTTACCTTTTTGTAAGTAGCTTTAATGTCTGGCTTAATGGAAATTGGATTCTAATATATGCTTTTTCCATTCAATCTGTTAAGATACATTGTTTTGGCTAAAGTAGCTGAAGAAAATAAGGCCTTATACAGGTATACAATTGGAAAGGGAGAGTATTTTAATAACCTTTTCCAATGATTGTGAATGTTCTCTGATACTACACCAAAATTCAAGGCGCTGGTCACTGTGACTCGTACCTGTAGTCCCAGCACTTTTGAAGGCTGACACAGGAGGATTATTTGAGCCCAGGAGTTCCAAGACCAGCCTGGACAACACAAGGAGACCCTGCCTCTATAAATAATTTTAAAATTAGCCAGGCATGATGGTGTGTGCATGTGGTCCCAGCTACCAGGGACTTGCAGGAGGCTTACCTGAGCCCGGGGGGTTATGGCTGTGGTGAGCTGTGTTCATGCCACTACACTCTAGCCTGGCTGACAGTGAGATCTTGTCTCAAAAATAAATAAATAAGGAGTTTTGAGCTAGGTGTGGTGGTACATGCTTGTAGTCCCAGCTACTTGTGAGACTGAGGTGGGAGGATTACAGAGGATCACTTGAGTTCAGGAGTAGTTGTTGTTTTTTTTGTTTTGTTTTTAAAAATGAGTTTCTTTTTTCCCTTCTATTTCTAATTTCAGAAGTGAATGTTAGCTATATATGCTCAATCCAGCATCTTAACAAAATTCTTGAATAAATTTAGAGTAATATCTGTGAAGCTTTAATACTCTGCATACAGAAATTTAAAATAATTCTAATAAACACTTAAAATTGTATTTGTTTACATATTATTTCTTATGTCCTAGACAAAACCTAGTGTAATATTTACATGAAAATTTTATACAACAGTTTTGTTAATTCAAGACTTTTGATGTAGGATTTTAGGGGCCTAGATTTTAATTTGAATACTGACACTTTACTAGCTTTGCTTAATCAATTTATTCGCAATAGGTACAATAATGTCTATTCATAAGGTTGTTATTTCATTTGATTTCCAAAGCATGTTAAACCCAATTACAGAGCTTGGCATAAAGTAGTCACTAAAAAATATTTTTCTCTTAAATCTCTTCTGGTCACCTTCCTTTCCTTCTGGTCTTCATTTGGAACATCCATGTTCTCTAGACCTTGGATTTTTCGTGTGAATGGGATGGTTGTAGTTCCTTTAAGTAATTCTATAATTTAAGGGAAATAGTGACAAAATATAGTGTAGAGATATACTGAAGGTAGTATGAAACTCAAGAGAGAGATAAATGCTGTAAATGTAGATTTGGGTATTATCAGCAAACTTATGATAATTGTAACCGTGTTGGTTGGTGAGACTGTCCAGGAACTTGGGAGACTATATGATAATTTGAAATAGTAAGTATAATAGTTTATTATTTCTTATTCTCACACTTATTTAAATACAGCAAGGAATATATGGTGTTCAGTTGTGATTAAAATGAGTATCTTGATTTCTATGATATTTATTTGAAATTTTCAAAATTCACAGGTTGCATATGGCCAAGTCCTTGGAGTTATAGGATATTCATTACTTCCTCTCATTGTAATAGCACCTATACTTTTGGTGGTCGGATCATTTGAAGTGGTGTCTACACTTATAAAAGTAAGTTAAGGATTATGTATTACATAAAGTAGTTTACTGTTTTCTAATGTCAAAAGTGTATGAGGCCTCTAGCTAGGAATGTTGTAATATAAAGCTATTTATCAAACAGTTGGTAGTATCTTGGAAGTTATCTTCCTTACTGATTTTACCAATTACATTTCTTTTATTTATTTATTTCTATTTATCACGAGATATTCCCCTTTGTCTGGAGGGAAAAATAAAGAGTAAATCAGGTTTCAGGATATAACAGTCAAGACTTTTTTTTTTTTTTTAAGATGGAGTCTTGATCTGTCACCAAGGCTGGAGTGCCTCACAGGTTCATGTGATCCTCCTGCCTCAGCCTCCCTAGTAGCTGGGACTATAGGCATGTGCCACCATGCCTGACTAACTTTTTGTTTTTAGTAGGGATGGGGTTTCCCCATGTTGGCCAGGCTGGTCTTGAACTCCTGACCTCAGGTGATCTGCCTACCTCAGTCTCCCAAAGTGCTGGGATTACAGGCATGAGCCACCACACCTGGCCTGATCAGCATTTTTTTATTTACTTATTTTATTATTTTATTTTTTTGAGATAGAGTCTAACCCTGTTGCCCAGCTGGAGTGCAGTGGCACAGTGGATTTTCCGTAATGCAGAGCAGGACTTCTTTGTGTTATTTATGTTAAATGAACATATATACACACATTTAAACATTTATTGATAATATTAAGTATTAATATATAACTTAATTGGAATTTATTAATGTTAAACAACTTTGGGAAATAAATGACTTCTTTGACACATATATGTGTATTACACAGTGAATATAATTTTTTTTCTTTATGGAAAACAGAACCGTTAAAGACTGTGACTTTCAGAGCTACTGTTATGTAGCCTCCACATGAAAGTATTTGGTTTTAAGTAGCTGAGCCACTTGAAATTATTACTAATTGCAATATAAAATAAATAATGATTCCTGTTAGAATTTGGAAACTAGGCCAGGTGCGGTGGCTTATGCCTATAATCCCAGCACTTTGGGAGGCTGAGATGGGTGGATCGTGAGGTCAAGAGATCAAGACCATTCTGGCCAACGTGATGAAACTCTGTCTCTATTAAAATTTTTTTAAAAAGCCAGGCGTGTTGGCTCACGCCTGTAATCCCAGCACTTTGGGAGGCTGAGGCGGGTGGATCACGAGATCAAAAGATCAAGACCGTCCTGGCCAACATGGTGAAACCCCATCTCTACTAAAAAATATAAAAATTAGCTGGGTGTGGTGCCATACACCTGTAGTCCCAGCTACTTGGGAGGCTGAGGAAGGGGAATTGCTTGAACCCAGGAGGCGAAGATTGCAGTGAGCCGAGATTGCACCACTACACTCCAGCCTGGCAACAGAGTGAGACTCTATCTCAAAAAAACAAAACAGAAAAAGCAAAAAAAGAATTTGGAAACTATAAGCTAATACTGATAATAAGCATTGGGTATTGAAAGAGTGTGGTTTTTGGAACTAATCAGTTCTAAATTCAAACCCTAGTCTGCCACTTACTTGCTGCCTGGTCTTCCAAGGTATCTTAACTTACTCTCAGTTTGTTCTCAACAGTGGTAAACTTAGCAACTATATTTTAGGGCTAGTTACAACGAGTTTAAAGTATATATAGTGCTGATAGGCATGGTGGCTCATGCCTTTAATCCCAGCACTTTGGCTGAGGCAGGTGGATTACTTGAGCCCAGGACTTTGAGATCAGCCTGGGCAACATGGTGACACTTCATCTTGTTGTACCCAAGAGAGTCAAGGAATGTGCCACACTTTGAAGTTGAATTATGAGTCCTTTATTAAGCCGGTGACCAAAAGGTGGCTAATGCCCAAAATTCTATTGGCCCTGAAGAAAAAGTTAGGTGGTCTTTTATACCTTAGTTTTAAACCTAGCTGAAGCAAATTTTTCACGAAAGCAGACTAAGCAAAAAGTTAAACTGATACATGAGAAATAAAACACTACCAGGTGCAAGGGACAAAGCTATCATAAAAGACATACAACTTACAGATAATGGGGGCTCTGGGCGCTCAACTGCACCTGCATTCCCAGGTTCTGCTGGTACCACTTAACTTGGCCTCTTATCAACAAATGCATTCCTGGGTGCCCAGTGTCAGCCTGCCCCAGTTACATATGATAATTATATACTTAATGGTGAGAGAAAACTAAAATGAAGAAGCCAAGGTGGAGTCTGTCCAGCTCAAGAAACTAACATAAAGCCTGAACAGCTTTTAGTCTGAGAAAGTTTTATCTGGCAAAAAGCAGGTTATCACAATCTCTACAAAAAAATTAGCCAGGTGTAAGGGCATCCTCCTCTTTCATTTGTAGGACATCAGGGAAAAAAATAAAAATTAAAAAAAATTAAAAATAAATTTAAGAAATTAGGTGTGCTGGCAGGTACCTGTGGTCTCAGTTCCTTGGGAGGCTGAGGTGGGAGGATTGCTTGGGCCCATGAGGCCGTGGCTATAGTGAGCTGTGATCACATTGCTGCACTCCAGTCTGGGTTGTCAGAGTGAGACCCTGTCTCAAAAAAATAAAGTATATATAATGCCTAGTATAGTGCTTGGCACAGAGTAGGCACTCAAGCTGTTGTTTTTACAAATATAAAATAGGTCAGGTATGGTGGCTCACTCTCATCAATCCCAGCACTTTGGCAGGCTGGGGTGGGTGATCACTTGAGCCCAGGAGTTCAAGACTCGACTGTCTCTCCAAAGGTACAAAAATTAGCCAGACGTGGTGGCATGCTCCTGTAATCCTAGCTACTCAGAAGGCTGAGATGGGAGGATGCCTGAGTCTAGGAGGTCGAGGCTGCAGTGAGCCGTGATCATACCACTGTACTCCAGTGTAGGTGACAGAGTGAGACCTTGTCTTAATAAAAACCCAAATTATAATATTTAAGGATCATCTTTGTGTTTAAACTGTTTAAACACTTTAGAGACTAAAGAAACCTTGCTTTCCTCTTCATTTCAACCTTAAAATGTTTTTTTTATTGGCATTATTAGAACTTAGTTTAAAAGTCTTAACACTGAAGCAGCTAGCCTCATGCTGACATTTAATTATTTTAGCCTTAGTGAACATACACTCATTTACAATCACTTCCGCTGTATGTTTTTTCATTTGGAGTAAGCTTGTTTCTGAGACTACTTCCAAAATGGTTAAAACCCTTCTCTTGTCATTTTTAATCATATAATTCAACTGAAAGTTGAACCTTAATATTCTTTACACAACATATAAATGTACCATACAATGGAAAAATCTATTTTATATCATTAAAAATTTAGAGTAAAATTGCTTTTAAACTTCAGACTATTTTTACCAAAATATTTTGCTGACCACTTAATCTTCTGTGGGTAGTGAGCTATTATGCGTGTTTCGTATTTCAGTCTGAGGTTTGTTGAGAAATATGTTGCAAAATTCATCAGTTAACTAGCATTAGGGTATATAGTTTAAGTGCACTAATTTTATTTAACATTAAATCTCCGTAATACTTACCGCTCTTTAACCATTTATAATGAAAAAAACTTAATCATGAAATAAAATGCAGTTCGATCAAATTTCTTTTTATATATTTCCCTGTACTTTTGTGTATGTTCTAATTATTTTGTAGCGTTACTTTTGTTTTTCAAGTTTAACAAACCCAGTGGAAAGCTGAACCACACCAAATACATTTTTAATAAGTTTGCCAGTATTTATTTTTTACCTATATACCAGTGATTCTTAACTGAGGTCGATTTTGTCCCCCAGGGGACATTTGTCAACATCTGGAGGCATTTTTGAGGAGGAATGTTACTAGCATATAGTGCATAGAGGGCAGGGATGCTGCTGAACATCCTTCAGTGCACAGTATAGCTCCCCACAGCCAAGATGTTTATGCAGCCTAAAATGTCAATATTGCAAGGTTTAGAAACTCTGCTTTGTGCCAAGTCCATTCCTATTATAGTTTCCTTGATTTCTCTTGAAGTTTTCCCTTAATTTTATGCTGTAAAATATGTTAGGTGACTACATCAATAAGTACTGCATAAATTTCCAGTAGAAATAATGTAAAAGTACCTATGTGTATAATCCAAAAACTTATGATATACTTTATTTAAACTCCTGACCAAAATGTGATTTTTTTATTTTGTTTTGTTTTGTTTTGTTTTGTTTTGTGACAGAGTCTCACTCTGTTGCCAGGCGCCAGGCTGGAGTGCAGTGGCACAATCTCGGCTCACTGCAACCTCCACCTCCCGGGTTCAAGCAATTCTCCTGACTTAGCCTCCCAAGTAGCTGGGATTACAGGCGCATACCAGCACACCCAGCTAATTTTTGTATTTTTAGTAGAGACGGGGTTTCACCATGTGGGCCAGATGGTCTCAATCTCTTGACCCTGTGATCCGCCCACTTCGGCCTCCCAAAGTGCTGGGATTACAGGCTTGAGCCACCATGCCCAGCGTGATCTTTTTTTTTTCTCCTTTTTATTCAACCCTGTATTTCTACCTTTTCCTGGGGAAAAAACTTAATAAATATTGAGACTTAATAAATACTGTATAAAATTTTCACTTAATCGATTTTCTTACTTAGAAGGAAAAAAAGGAAAATTTCCTACTTTGTAGGAATTAGTTTTTGCTCAGTAATTTGGTGTAATAGTAGTTTTTTCACAAGTTGCCTAATCATAATCACCAGGGAACTTATTTAAAAGACTGATACTGGATCTTTTCGTTAGAAATTATAATTCAAAGAAAAAGAAAAAAATAATAAGTTATAATTCGGCAGAAGTAGAGTCCCCCCAAGTCTCGCTTTATTAGGTATCCCAAGTGATTCTTATGATTAGTTTGATAAGACCAAATTTACAAAAGAAAAGACGACATTTATAGAAGTCAAGGAGTAAAGCAAAGATGAACATTCTTATTAAATTGTTTTTAACATTTGTAAGAAGTTTTACTATTTAACAAAATTGGTGGTTGATTTTTTTTTTAATTTTGTAAACACTGTTTTTATTCTGTGATATCCAAAAAGTTAATTGACTTGCTAATATACTACCTTTTGTCTTTTTTCCTTTTTTTTTTAAAGCTGTTTGGTGTGTTTTGGGCTGCCTACAGTGCTGCTTCATTGTTAGTGGGTGAAGAATTCAAGACCAAAAAGCCTCTTCTGATTTATCCAATCTTTTTATTATACATTTATTTTTTGTCTTTATATACTGGTGTGTGATCCAAGTTATACTTGGATAGAAAAAGATGGTGTTACATTTGTGTGTAGGCTGGGAATTCTTGCTGAAGGAATTGATGAAAACCTGTTGCTGGTAAAATTTTACATGTTCCAGATGGAAAGGGAAGTTTAAGTGCTTTTTAAAACAATTTTTTTGTATTTAATTAAGCAATTGCAGTTACCTGGGATTTTTGGGTCAGAATTTTAAATTCTGTTTGATTCTCCATATTCCAGCAAATAAAATACAAAAGGATTGTGTTTTTAAGATTGTGTCAATATTCACCTAAAAACTTGTGCCAAAAGCACCTGGATTGGTAATTACATTTCACTTGAAGGGTAAATTTGACAATGTCCTGATAATCTAAAGTACAATTTTTTTCTTTAAAATGTTTTCTCCAGCATCACAGATATATATTTATATTTATACATATATTTATGAAATAATTATTCACAAAATATATTTCTGAATAGCTTAAACATTAGGATATTAAATCTGATGCTTAAACTTTTTTTCATTTGGCCATTAATCTTTTTTGTTTAAAAATTTAAATTTGTTTTTAAAATTGTATATAATTTTTTAAACCTCACACATGCTTCAGTACTTTCTTGTTAAGAAATCTTAATAACTACTAAAATTGATTTTAATAGTTGCTGATATATATTTGGTTTGTTTGGGTGTACTTTTTAAAACCATTTTTGAATGTCCAAACATCTGATTTAAAGTTTCTGTTTATTTTTCTGTTCAAAGGAGCAAAAGGTATAATGAATATGGCATTCATTAAAATCATAATTCTGTACAAAACAGTAATATTTGGAGCATCAGTAAATATTTTTAAGTGGTGCTTCTAAATCATAAAAGTTGCAGAAAGAGACCTTCAAAATCTTGTGGTCTTGAACAATGTTATATGGAGTAGAAAAAAATAAAATACTTCCCACTTGTGTGTTTTTTTTTAATAGCACCATGCCCTGTATTACTTGATATTTTAACAAGTATCAGGTACTCTCTAACAAATGTACAGTTTTTGCTAAGGGAAATAGTAAGAAATAATTTTATCAGTGAAATTTTGGTTGCAAATAACTTCATAGGTTTTTAGATATGCCTTTAGTTAATATTACTTTGTAAAGTCTTTTAAACATTTTATTTATGTCTATAAAATAGCAAATGTCTGTTAACTGTTAGTAAATTATTGTATTATCCTTTCTGGTCTCATCTGGAAGAGTTTGCTGCTGTCCTCCATGTGATAACATGGCGACTTCTTGGTGTGTATTTCTTTAGCAAACTTATCCATCAGGAAATACCCAGCACCTCTGAAGCAAGCCTACAAATGAACATGTTATCAAGCCCACCCCTCTTCCTTTCCCCGATCCCAAAAGGAAAGAAAAAGAAAAACTGATTTTAAGCTGCAGAAAAAGTGTAGAGCACTTTTGAGCTAGAAAAATGTAGAAAATTATAGGTACTGATTTTTTTTTTTCAAAACAGATGAGAATCACCAAAGGGATAGGACTTCTAGAAGTTAGAATAACATGAAGTGATCAGGAAAAATCTAGGCCTACAGAAGCAGCAAATGTAAGATAAACATTTGTTATACTTCAGAAATTGCTGACGTTAGTACTTTGTTATAATAGAGAATTATATTTGATGTTCATAGTGTTGACCCTGGAATCTTTCACAAAAAGCTTGAGGGTCAGGACCAGGAGGTAGAATTTTACAGGCCATTAAATGAATGTATTTTAGGATCACCTCTATTAAAAAATGGTTTTTTAAAACTGTTACTGTTTTAAGGTATGAATTTAAAAAAAAATCACTTATATGGATCATGTTTACTCCTAATGATATAAGATAAAATTAGGTATTTTTGTTCTAAAAAGGTATTTTAAAATAGCATTTAATCTTGGGAACTATCTTATTTTAGGGTATCTATAAAAACAAATTACATTGTTTCAAACTCAACAAATACCATCTTTGTGTGCTAATGAGCAATAGTTAGAACAGATTGTCAGTTTAAAAACATGATTTGTAGATGTGTGCAAGACACAGTACTACCATGGCTAATAATGGTAAGATGACCATAACAATGTCCTCTCCTTGAATTTTTCATATATTTTCTGAGTCATACTGATTTTTTAAATCATGATTTCAAACGTAATTATTAGTTCATTAGAATTTTTGAAACAGAACTGGCCAGATAATCTGTGTATCCTATGTCTCTTCTAGTTGCGTGTGAGTAAATATGTGTCTTTTAAGTGTTACCAGTTATAGTACTCCTGATGAATGGTAATCCTCCAAAAAATAAGTAGGAGACATGCTTGCTTCTTTTTCAAGTTGACTGTTAAATAATTGAAAGTTTGATAAAAAATTAAAGTCTATATATAATTAAGCATAGTTTTAAAAAGTTTACAAAGATTTGTAAAGTTTAGGAACCATTTGAAACCTTATTTCTAAGGTCTGTAAGACAATTTTATATGTAGTAATGTGTCCATTTGCAGGAATTCCCCAAATTCTCATATAGCCATTGAGCACCCCAATCCAAAATTCAGTACTCCAGATAAGAACATTTTTTAGTGCCGATGTGATACTTCAAAGGAAATGTTCATTGGAGCATTTTGGATTTCAAATTTTTGATTAGGAAAGCTCAACCACTATATGTTTCTGCAAATCTGAAAAAATCTGAAACCTGAGAAACTCTGGTTCCAACCATTTTGGGTAAGGTACCCTCAACCTGTATTAATATATATAGACTTCTAAATTAGTGAAAATTTGCATTGACTTAAAATACAACGTAAATATTTTTGTTTAAGTATTGTTTAAAATTTAGTCATTTTTAAAATTTTTGATGTAACAAAACAGTGAATAAAGCTTCTACAACTTAATAAAAATATTTTTTATAGTCAAGAAAATTAGTTGAATATTTTTAAATATTCATTTTTGCTAGTGCACATTTTAGGCTTTAGGGAACTGTGACACTTGTTCTTATTTTTTTGGAGATGGAGTCTTGCTTTGTCGCTCAGGCTGGAGGGAGTACAGTGGCACAATCTCACTGCAACCTCTGCTTCCTGGGTTCAAGCGATTCTTGTGTCTCAGCCTCCCTAGTAGCTAGGATTACAGACACCCGCCATCATGCCCAGCCAATTTTTTTCATTTTAAGTGGAGACAGGTTTTCACCATGTTGGCCAGACTGGTCTTGAACTCCTGACCTAAGGTGATCCATCCACCTGCCTTGGCCTCCCAAAGTGCTGGGATTACAGGTGTGAGCCACCATGCCCAGCACCTTTGTTTTTAAAATAGTATCTTATTTTCATACAGTTCTTTCGGACTATGGTATCACATTCTGAAACAATTCTTAACAGAGCTAAAACTCACTCCCAACAATTCTCTGCACTGTCATATGTACACAGAGTAATACTGTTTTATTATTCTCCTTCATAAATGGTTTAATTGAAACTTTGAGCCTTATACTATAAAATTTCCCTTATAAACTGAATTACAGCCAGGCACGGTGGCTGAGGTCTATAATCCCAGCATTTTGGGAGGCCAAGACAGGAGGATTGCTTGAACCCAGGAGTTGAAGACCATCATGGGCGATAGTGAGAACCTGCCTCTAATCATCATCATCATCATCATAATTTAATTTTTAAAAACCTCTGAATTAGAAGTGCTCCATTCCTCATTTGTATACAGTCGTTCCTCTGTATACAAAGGGGATTGGTACTGGAACCACCGCATACCAAATTCCACACATACTCAAGTCCCACAGTCTTCACTGCAGAATCCAAGTGTACAAAAAGTAGGCCCATGATTTAAATGGGTTTTACATCCTGACACTACTGTTAATTTCAATCCTAGTTTGTTTCAAAAAAAAAAATTGTATGTATGCCTGGGTACAGTGTCTCACCTGTAATCCCAGCACTTGAGGAGGCTGAGGGGGGAGGATTATTTTGAGCCCAGGAGTTCAAAACCAGCCTGGTCAACATAGTGAGATCCCATCTCTACAAAAGAAAAATTAGCTGGGCATGGTGGCACTTCCCTGTGGTCCCAGTTACTTAGGAGGCTGAGGCAAGAGGATTGCTTGAGCTTTGGAGGTTGAGGCTCTGCAGTGAGCCGTGATCACACCACCGCATGCCATCCTGGGCCACAGAGTGAGACCCTGTCTCAAAAAAGAAAAAAAAAATTTTAATTGCATGTAAGTTGACCCACAGTATTCAAATTTGTGATGTTCAAGGTTCAACTGTAATTTCCTAGCAGAATTTTGTATGTTTAAGAATCTGTTGATACTCTTCAAGTAAATCCCTAAATTATAACTTTGACATCAGAAAGGCTAGACATTCTTACATTTTTGCACTGCAAAACATAATATATCAAAACTCCCATGCTGATTTGTTGTGGAATCGTGCCTGTGAGTAACCATGGCACTCCAGCCTGGGCAACACAGTAAGACCTCATCTCTTAAAAAAAAAAAAAAATACGGTCGGCCGCGGTGGCTCACGCCTGTAATCCCAGCACTTTGGGAGGCGGAGGTGGGTGGATCACGAGGTCAAGAGATGGAGACCATCCTGGTCAACATAGTGAAATGCCGTCTCTACTAAAAATACAAAAAATTAGTTGGGCGTGGTGGCGAGTGCCTGTAATCCCAGCCACTTAGGAGGCTGAGGCAGGAGAATTGCCTGAACGCAGGAGGCGGAGGTTGCGGTGAGCCGAGATCGCGCCATTGCACTCCAGCGTGGGTAACAAGAGCGAAACTCCGTCTTAAAAAAAAAAAAAAACAAAACAAAAATACATTCTGAAGTAAGTTTTACTTATGAATAAATACATTTTATTTATAACAAACTGGTGAAAATTTTAGACCCAACCATGTCTTTATGGTTACAGTGATACAGAAAGAAATGGTTTGTTCCCTATACACAGCATATGTTATTAAACGTGAAACTTAGGATTAGTTTTCTCCTTAAAAATTCTTTTGATAATGCTGAGGTTGCAGTTTGGAGTTTACGTTAGAGAAAGAATGTAGAGAAGATTAAGATGGCAGTGGTAAAATGTTTCCCTACTTTACATTTTATATTGGCAGTACCCTGGTTTCAACTTTTCTATTTTCAGCAAGATATTTGCAGGCTTTTACTTTGAAGATATTTGGTTTATAGTAGTCCATGCTATACTAATGTTGTTACTAAGATAATTAAGTTAGATACTAATATGAAAAAGTAGAATATTTGTGTAAATATTTTGAAGTTGTAATTAATGTATATACAAGTTGTTAATACTTATGACAAAAGGAAGCATTCTCTCCAGTAATAATTTTGTTAAAACTAAAATAATAAGTAAATTAAGTTCATCAAGAATAAAAACCTTGGTTTTTATGTAATAGTTGCCACTGAGCAATTTTTATTAAAAAACAAAAGTATTTACACAAGAAGAAGTGAAATTACACAAAATGATAATGGGGAGAAATTTCTCATAGTGATAAAGGGGAAAAGATAATGTAAAAGCAGATTGCTGCTGTTCATATAAGCACTTGTTGAAGAATAAATGATTACGTTCCATATTTTTTGCTCTATTTTATACCTCTCACTTTGGTGGAACTAGTTGTCTATGTAAAGTATTTTTTAAATAGTAAGCACCATTTGATAATAAAACAACCTATATGTTTTATAATCCTTATGGAGAATTATCTCCTATGATCATTATAGTCTCTTCGTGGAAAACAGTAAAAATACTCATGTTTATGATGACGGGCCTAGGTACTAAGTTTCTCAGTCTTTTTTTTTTACCAAATAGTACTTAATAAAATCTTTTACCTTATAAAAATATATTTTCAAAGTATGGTGCTAGTGGTGGCCTGAATAATAAAACATTGAGAAGAAACAGCATTTGAATTTTGCACTCTGAATGTGAAGTGACAATAGATATTAATCAAGTATTTGTTAACCCATGTACTATGCTGAGTGTAGGGATACAATAATATGCAAAAAAGACTCCCCATATACACACACCCTGACTTTAATCAGCTTATTTTGCTGGGAACTCAGCCAAATAATTTCACAAATTGTAAAACTGTTGCAACAAATGAGAAAAAGAGGCCTGTGATGGTAAGCAAGTAAATAAAAGAAGCCTTCCTTGAAGCAATGATGTGTAAACTGAAATTTTAGGGAAAAGTAAAAGTTAACTAGGCAAAGTAGGTAAAGAAGACTATTCCAGATAGAAGGAATTACAGTTTGTGAGTGCGCTTGGGAAAAATAAAAATATATAAAAAGAAAGCCACTTTGGCTGAAATTTAGTAGTTAATGAAATTAAACAGGTAAGTCAGCATCATACCTGACATTCTAGGCCATTCTTCTTTCTTTGTCAGAGCCGTTTTTTTTTTTTCTTTGAGATGGAGTCTTGCTCTTGTCACCCAGGCTGGAGTACAGTGGTGCAATCTCGGCTCATTGCAACCTCTGCCTCCCAGATTTAAGTGATTCTCCTGCCTCAGCCTCCCAGGTAGCTGGGATTACAGGCGCCCATCACCACACCTGGCTAATTTTTTTATTTTTAGTAAAGACAGGGTTTCACCTTGTTGGCCAGGCTGGTCTTGAGAACTCCCAACTTCAAGTGATCCACCCATCTCAGCCTCCCAAATAACTGGTATTACAAGTGTAAGCCACCACACCTGGCCTGTCAAAGCTTTTGAGTAGAAATATGGTATCAGAAACATGCTTTTTTTTTGGATGGAGGGTCTCGCTTTGTCGCCAGGCTGGAATGCAGTGGTGCGATCTCGGCTCACTGCAACCTTTGCCAGCCTCCCAGGTTTAAGCAATTCTCTTGCCTCAGCCTCCTGAGTAGCTGGGATCACAGGTGCCCACCTCCACACCTGGCTAATTTTTGTATTTTTAGTAGAGATGAGGTTTTCACCATGTTGGCTAGGCAGGTCTCGAACTCCTGACCTCAGGTGATCCATCTGCCTCAGCTTCCCAAAGTTCTGCAATTACAGGCATAAGCCACTGTGCCCCGCCAGAAACGTGCTTTTATTCGTTATTTTTATTTATTTTTTTTTTTTGAGACAGAGTTTCGCTCTTGTTACCCAGGCTGGAGTGCAATGGCACGATCTCGGCTCACCACAACCTCCGCCTCCTGGGTTCAGGCAGTTCTCCTGCCTCAGCCTCCTGAGTAGCTGTGATTACAGGCACGCACCACCATGCCCAGCCAATTTTTTGTATTTTTAGTAGAGACGGGGTTTCACCATGTTGACCAGGATCATCTCTATCTCTTGACCTCGTGATCCACCCGCCTCGGCCTCCCAAAGTGCTGGGAGAAACGTGCTTTTAATACTAAAGGCCAAGATATGCAATTATACTTTTGACATATATTCAACAGAAATGTGTGTACATATACCACAAGAGACATGTACAAGAATGTGCACAATAACATTATTCGAATAGCCAAAAATGGAAACATGTCCGTCAACATAGAATGGACAAATAATTTGTATAATTATACAATGGAATCTTATACAGCAATGAAAATAAATGAACTGGTCAGGCACAGTGGCTCACGCCTGTAATCCCAGCACTTTGGGAGGCCAAGGCAGGTGGATCACAAGGTCAGGGGTTCAAGACCAGCCTGGCTAGGGTGATGAAACCTCGTCTCTACTAAAAATAGAAAAATTAGCCAGGTGTGGTGGTGGGTGCCTGTAATCCCAACTATTCAGGAGGCTGAGGCAGGGAATTGCTTGAACCCGAGATGCAGAGGTTGCAGTGAGGCAGGAACACAACACTGCACTCCAGCCTGGGTGACAGAGTGACACTCCATTTCCAAAAAAAGAAAAATAAATGAACTAAAGCCACGTACAAGAACATGAAGAATTTTACTATTAAGTTGAGTGAAAGAGACAAACATAAAAGAATTTGTACTGTATTATATGACATTTGAACAGGCAAAATTAAGCTATAGTGTTTAGGGATGCGTACTGAAATGCAAAGTCCTTTAAAACAGCTTTAGCAATGTATAATTTACATACCATAAAATTCATCACAGGCCTGGCGTGGTGGCTCACCTGTAATCCCAGCACTTTGGGATACAGAGGAAGGCAGATCCCAAGATCAAGAGCTTGAGACCATCCTGGCCAACATTGTGAAACCCTGTCTCTACTAAAAATACAAAAATTAGCTGGGCGTGATTGCGCATGCCTGTAGTCTCAGCTACTTGGGTGGTTGAGGTAGGAGAATTGCTTGAACCCAGGAGGCAGAGGTTGCAGTGAGCCGAGATCGCACCACTGCACTCCAGCCTGGCAACAGAGCGAGACTCCGTCTCAAAAAAGAAAAAAGGCTCGTCCAGAGATAGTGAGTTACCTCAATTGATTGTTCACAGTCAGTTACAGATCGAACTCCTTGTTCTACTCTTTTTCCCTCCTTCTCACAACTGCACTTGACTAGTTAAAAAAAAAAGAGAGAAAAATAAAATTCATTGTAAATGCAGTTTGATTTTAGTAAATTTGTATAGCTGTACAACTCTCCACAATCAGTTGGCAAAGTAATTTTCATAAAAAGCAAGGAAGTGCCCACTGTAAAGTCTTAGTAGTTACACTTAATGGGAAGGCAGAAGGGCTGTGTTTGGAAATGGACAATGAGGACTTCTTTCACGGGTGTTTCGTTTTTAATAATTCATTAAGCTGTGTGTTTGTTTTATATACTTTCCTATGTATGTGTTACAGTCTGTCATTTTAAGTGTTTTTAAAAATTGTTTGAGCCAGGCTACACATTTAACAGTGAATTACCAATTTACATGTTAATTTTTATTTATCATTATGTCATAGCTTTCTTTTCATGTTATACAAACTCACAACCATCTCTTCAGAGAAATCTTTGAAAATTTAATTTAACCATGTGGCTCAGCTAATCTCTATTACACCACTGCTTATTTCATTCATAGTACTTAATACTCTGTATAATTTTTTAAAATTCCTTCACTATAATGCAAACTCTGTTAGGGCAGGGACACTTTCTGACATGTTGATCAGTGTAGCTGCAGTACTTTTGTTGAATTAATATGTGAATCTGGTAATTCAATCCTGAATCCAAACCGAGGTCCAGTGGATATCAAAACCTGTAGTCTTAATTATTAATCTTTCATAGAATCTTAAAGTTAGGCAAAACTTTGGAGATTATTTACTGAAGCTAATTATACCTCATTATACAGATGTAGAAACTAAGGCCTAAAACTCAATAGTAAAATTACTGAGCTACAAAGTTGGAATAAGGGCTTAAGTCTTCAAACCCCAAGTTTAGTGCTCTTTCCACTGCTACATGGAACAGCATTCATGCCACTTGGATAGCAACATTCCACCATAATCCTTCATATGGATAATAGATAATTGAAATCTTTCCTTTTTAATTTTCTTGTGAATTTCTTGGTTTGTCTTTTGTTTTTGTTTTGAGACAACATCTCAATCTGCTACCTAGGCTGGAGTGGAGTGGCATGATCATGGCTCACTGCAACCTTCACCTCTTAGGCTCAAGTTGTCCTCTCGCTTCGGTCTTCTGAGTAAGTGAAACTACAGACACATGTCACCACACCTAGCTAATTTTTTGTATTTTATGTAGAGATGGGATTTTACCATGTTGCCCAAGCTGATCTTGAATTCCTAAGCTCAAGCTATTCTCCTGCCTAGGCCTCCCAAAGTGTTGGGTTTACAGGTGTGAGCCACAGTGCTCAGCCTTTTAAATTCTGTTTTGCTTTAATTCACTCTTTGTTTTAGACTTGTAGTTGCTACACATTAATATTAAATAGTTAAGGCTCCAAGGGCTGTTGTTAGGGTTAAATGAACTAGTTAATTAATATAAAGAACATAGAATCGTTTTGACATACAGTAAACATTGGCTCTTATTATATTAGCTATTAAATACTGAAGTCATTTAGATCAGTGAAGCGAGTTTCAAGAATTATACTCAATTAATTATACATGATGAAGGTGATGTCAAATTGGTATAAAAAGATGGAATATTAAATAAGTGGGGATACTGTATCAGATAGGAACATATTTGGTTGCAAGAAACAAAAATCCTGTGATCAGTAGCTTCACTGTGAATTTACTTTTTCACATAATAAATCCAAGGGTACATAATCCATAACTGATATGGTAGTTTAACAGTATTATTAAGAACCCAAGCTCCATTTATCTCTCTATTCTGCCATCTTTGGTGAGTGGCTTTCATCTTCATTGTCTCAGAAAAGTTATTTCACCTCTAACTATTACATCTACATTTCAAGCAGGAAAAAGATGAAACTTAAGAGACCAAATTCAGCATGTCAGTCAAAGGTGTCCTTGTTTAAAATCTCTGGAAGCCCCACTTAGTGGCTTTCATCCATGTCTCATGGAACAGAACTGAATCACATGGCCACCACTTGCTGCAAGAGAGTTGGGGAAAGTTTTTTTTTTTTGAGATAGAGTCTCTCTCTGTCCCCCAGGCTGGAGTGCAGTGGTGTGATCTCAGCTCACTGCAACCTCCGCCTCCTGGGTTCAAGCAATTTTCCTGACTCAGCCTCTCAAGTAGCTGGGTTTACAGGTGCTCACCACCACACCTGGCAAATTTTTGTATTTTTAGTAGAGACGGGGTTTCACCATGTTGATCAGGTTGGTCTCTAGCTCCTGACCTCGTGATCTTCCCACCTCAGCCTTCCGATGTGCTGGGATTACAGGCTTGAGCCACAGTGCCTAGTGGGGAAAGTATTTTACACTGGGACATTCCAGCCCTGAGTGAAGTCAGGGATCTGTTACTAAGGAAGAATGGATGCCAGGTAAGTAAGTAGCAACGTCTGACAAAGACATGATAGGCCAGTCTGAAAAATATAAAACTGGATGTATACCTCACTCCTTATACCAGAGTACTTTACCAATACATGATGTATCAAATATTTTAAATACTGGAATAAGCTTCTCAAACAATCTTTGAAAAAATGGTGCTTTCAAACCATTAGATAAAACACAGAAGCCAAAGGAAAAGCGATCAAGACACTTAAAGACCTATCATTTTAAATGATTCTACAAGAAAAAGATAAACAACAAATTGGGGAAAAACATTTGTAGAACATATGTAGACAAAGGACTAATTTTCTTAATAAAAAAATTTATTAATCAGTATCTTTAAATGGACAGGAAATACATGGGTAATCATATATAATGTATGTAATATTAGTATTTATAAATCAATAAAACAGACTAGGGATATAAATCAGCAATTCAAGGAGAGGGAAAAAGGCCAACTAATATATGTAAAGATGCACAAATTCGTTTATGATTAAATGTGAATTAACAACATTGGCCTCTCGGATTGCCAAAACTTTAAAAGATTAATAATATCCAGTATTGGTTGGGATTATAAGCAGATATGATATTTCACTGATAGAGACCAGCATGACTGTCTCATTTGTTAAAATATTGAAATGCATCTGTGTGAATGGTAAATAGTATTATTGTAAGTACAGCAGCACTAAAATTAATAAATTATGTAAATATGTATTCATCTTTTGTGACAACTATTGATAACCTTTTTGTTGTAATGACATCTAAGAAACATTTGCAACATCTGCTAGCTTGGCCTGCATCATGGTAAATAATGTAGCTGCCTTGTGTATTCCCTATGAAGCATTCCTTGCTCTTAATGGTTGCTACTGCTTCTAAATATTTTTAATCTAGTTTTTTATTTGGTTTTGCTGTCAGTGCATTGTGATTCTTAGGTAAAAAGTAAGTAAAGTGGCCGGGTGCAGTGGCTCACACCTGTAATCCTAGCACTTTGGGAGGCCGAGGCGGGCGGATCACCAGGTCAGGAGATCGAGACAATCCTGGCCAACATGGTGAAACCCCGTCTCTACTAATGTACAAAAAAATTAGCTGAGAGTGGTGGTGAGCACCTGTAGTCCTAGCTACTTGGGAGTCTGAGGCAGGGGAATCCCTCGAACCTGGAAGGCAGAGATTGTAGCAAACTGAGATCACACCACACTGCACTACAGTCTGGCGAAAGACGGAGACTCTGCCTCAAAAACAAAAGGGTGTTTTCATATTTTAAAATTGAGAAATTTATAACAAATATTTGAAAATGAACACCCCGGGCCCGGCGCGGTGGCTCACGCCTATAATCCCAGCACTTTGGGAGGCCGAGGCGGGTGGATCACGAGGTCAAGAGATTGAGACCATCTTGGTCAACAACGTGAAACCCCGTATCTACTAAAAATAACAAAAATTAGCTGGGCATGATGGTGCAGGCCTGTAGTCCCAGCTAGAGGCTGAGGCAGGAGAATTGCTTGAACCCAGGAGGAGGAGGTTGCGGTGAGCCGAGATCGTGCCACTGCACTCCGGTCTGGGTAACAACAGCGACTCCGTCTCAAAAAAAAAAAAAAAAAAATGAACACCCCAAACTATTTGACACTATTTTCTGTGAATGCTGAATATATATACACACCCTATAGCCCAGCAACTCATATGTTTACCAAGTTACATATACAGTGCTGTGTAATGGAATTTTCTGCATTAATGGAAATATTCTATATTCTGTGCTGTTCATAAAGCTACTAGCTACAAGAGTGCTTGAAATATGGCTAATCCAACTGAGGTACTGATTTTCCATTTAGTTTTGCTTAAAGAGCCACATGTGGCTTATGGCTACTGTATTGACAGCAGAGAGTGTTCATTGCAGTATCATTCATAATTATATCCATTCATACCCAAAACTGGAAACGAACATAGAGAAATTACAGTGTATTCACACAATATGTGAAAGATGTATAACTGCACATAAGAATATGAATGAATCTCGCCCTGGCATGGTGGCTCACGCCTGTAATCTCAGCACGTTGAGAGGCGAAGGTGGGCAGATTGCTTAAGCCCAGGAGTTTTGAGACCAGCCTTGGTAACATGGCGAAACCCCATCTCTACAAGTAGAAAAAATTAGCCAGGCGTGGTGGCATACGCACCTGTAGTCCCAACTACTCGAGAGGCTGAGGTGTGAGGATCACCTGAGCCCAGAAGGTCGAGGCTGCAGTAAGCTGTGATTGCACCACTGCACTCCAGCCTGGGCCACAGAGTAAGACCCTGTCTCAAAAAAAAAGAAAAGAGCCGGGCGTGGTGACTCACGCCTGTAATCCCAGCACTTTGGGAGGCCGAGGCAGGTGGATCACGAGGTCAAGAGATCGAGACCATCTTGTTCAACATGATGAAACCCTGTCTCTACTAAACATACAAAAGATTAGCTGGGCATGGTGGCGCGTGCCTGTAGTCCCAGCTACTCAGGAAGCTGAGGGAGGAGAATTGCCTGAACCCAGGAGGCGGAGGTTGCGGTGAGCCGAGATTGCGCCATTGCACTCCAGCCTGGGTAACAAGAGCGAAACTCTGCCTCAAAATAATAATAATAATAATATGGATGAATCTCAAAAACATAATATTGAATAGAGGAAGACACACACAAAAGCATATACTTTATGATTCTATTTATGTAAAGTACAAAAACAATGTTAGCTTGAGTGGGAAGGAAGTAACTGAAGAAGGGTACAGAGATTTGGGCTTCTAAGATGTTTGCATGTTCTATTTCTTAATCTGAGTGCTAATTACATGGGTGCAGTTAGCCTGTGAAAAATTTATCAAGCTGTAGACTTATAAAATGTACACCTTTCTGAAGGGATATTATGCTTGAATTGAAGTTATAAGTTGGAGACTGCATCTCAAAAAAAAGTTTTAAGTTGGAAACACAGAATGAAGTGTCAGCAAAGTGTTAAGTTTAGCATTGTTTTAAATGTTGTAAATGTTCATATTTTTATACCGTGGAAGAACATGATAATGAACCATAGCTTGGCTTATGTCTTGAAACATCCTGAAATGTCTTTGATACTGTGCAAGAATTAATACAAATAAAACATGATTTTCATCTCTGAAATGAAAAACATGACATTGCAAGTAAAGTGAATGTTAAATGCTAGTAGTTATCAAAAATTGTGTTGAAAATGTTGAGTTTTTTTTTTTTTCTTTTTTTTTTTTTAACTCATTCTCCGTCCAGCTTTGTTCCCTTGCTGGTGAGGAGGGTTTTTTTTTTCTATTTTTTTTTTTTTTAAGATGGGGTTTCACCATGATGGCCAGGCTGGAGTTGAACTCCTGACCTCAGATGATCCACCCACCTTGGCCTCCCAAAGTGCTAGGATTACAGGCGTGAGCCACCACGCCCCGCCTTTTTTTTTTTGGAGACGGAGTCTTGCTCTATTGAAGTGCAATGGCGCAATCGCAGCTCACTGCAACCTCCGCCTACTGGATTCAAGCGATTCTTCCGCCTCAGCCTCCTGAGTAGCTGGGACCACAGGCCCATGCCACCATGCCTGGCTTTTTTTTTGAGATGTAGTTTCACTCTTGTTACCCAGGCTGGAGTGCAATGGCGCAATCTCGGCTCACTACAACCTCCGCCTCCTGGGTTCAGGCAATTCTCCTGCCTCAGCCTCCTGAGTAGCTGTGATTACAGGCACGCACCACCATGCCCAGCCAATTTTTTGTATTTTTAGTAGAGACGGGGTTTCACCATGTTAACCAGAATGGTCTTGAACTCCTGACCTCGTGATCTGCCTACCTCGGCCTCCCAAAGTGCTGAGATCACAGGCATAAGCCACCGCGCCCTGCTATTTTTTGTTTTTAGTAGAGACAGGGTTTCACCATGTTAACCAGGATGGTCTTGAACTCCTGACCTCGTGATCTGCCTACCTCGGCCTCCCAAAGTGCTGAGATCACAGGCATAAGCCACCGCACCCTGCTATTTTTTGTTTTTAGTAGAGACAGGGTTTCACCATGTTAACCAGGATGGTCTCGATCTCTTGACCTCTTGATCCACCCGCCTCAGCCTCCCAAAGTGCTGGGATTACAGGCGTGAGCCACTGGAGTCTTGCTCTGTTGCCCAGGCTGGAATGCAATGGTGTGTTCTTGGCTCACTCCAACCTCCGCCTCCTGGATTCAAGCAGTTCTCCTGCCTCAGCCTCCTGAGTAGCCGAGACTATAGGCGTGCACCACCATTCTCGGCTAATTTTTTGTATTTTTAATAGAGACAGGGTTTCACCATATTGGCCAGGCTGGTCTCGAACGCCTGACCTCGTGATCAGCCTACCTCGGCCTCCCAAAGTGCTGGGATTACAGGCATGAGCCACTGCACCCAGTCCTAGTGTTGACAGTGTTAAATGCATTTTTCATCCAAAAAGCAATCATGTTCATTTAAAACTCATGCTTTAAACAAAGATTTGCAATCATCAATGAGAAAATTAAGAGGATATATAAATGTTTCAGCAGTAAAGAATTTGAAATAGTGGGCCAGGTATGGTGGCTCACGCCTGTAATCCCAGCACTTTGGGAGGCCAACGCAGGTGGATCACAAAGTCAGGAGTTCAAGACCAGCCTGACCAACATGGTGAAACCTCGTCTCTACTAAAAATTTAAAAATTAGCTGGGCATGGTGGCACATGCCTGTAATCCCAGCTACTCAGGAGGCTGAGGCAGGAGAATTGCCTGAACGTGGGAGGTGGAGGTTGCAGTGAGCCAAGATCATGCCACTGCACTCCAGCCTGGGCCACAGAATAAGACATCGTCTCAACAACAACAACAACAAAAAAAAAATTTGAAATAGTGACTAACTAGCCTCCCAAAGTGCTACAGGCATGAGCCACCTCATGTGGCCAAAAATATTTTTAGAAATTTAGCCTTATGAAAATTATTTTAGCAAAATGTTAATTTTTTGTTTAGGTTTTCAAGAGGATATGTTTTATTCATAAATGAGTTTGACAAAAGCTAAAAGTGATTGAACATATAAAACTAAAAGCATGAAAAAAAGCCATAATTATTTAAGGAAGTACAATATGGTATTTGAAATAGAATATAGAGCCAACTCTAAAGAAGTTATTATCTAATAAAGTGTATATTAACATTTTTATATATTTCCTTTTGGGGATAGCTAATTTTATGTGTAAACTTAACTGGGCCACAGATTGCCCAGATGTATGGTCAAATATTATTCTAGGTATTGTTGGATGAAATTAACATTCAAATTGGTAGAGAGTAGACTGGTCTCCCTAATGTGGATGGCCCTAATCTAATCAGTTGAAGGCTTAGGGGAAAAAAAATGCTAATTTTCCCCCATGAGTAAGACAGAATATCTCCTGCCTGATTGACTTTGATTTGTTTTTTTTTTTTTTTTTCCTGCCTTCAGACTCAAACTGAAACATTAGCTCTTCCTGGATTTTGGACCTGTTGGTCTTCAGATTCACCTTGAAGATCCTGGGACTTGTCAGCATTTATACTTATGTGAGCCAATTCCTTATAATAAATATCTTTTGGCCATACAGGGTGGCTCACGCCTGTAATTCCAGCACTTTGGGAGGCTGAGGCAGGCAGATCACAAGGTCAAGAAATCAAGAACATCCTAGCCAACATGGTGAAATCCCGTCTCTATTAAAACTACAAAAACTAGCTGGGCATGGTGGCACGTGTCTGTAGTCCCAGCTACTTGGGAGGCTGAGGCAGGATAATTGCTTAAACAAGGGAGGCAGAGGTTGCAGTGAGCCAAGATCTCACCACCGCACTCCATCCTGGCGACAGAGCAAGACATCATCACCAAAAAAAAAAAAAAAAAAAAAAGGAAAAAAGAAAGAAAATGTACCTAGGAGTAGAATTGCTGGGTTCTAGGCATTCACGTCAATATCAGTTGCCAAATTGCTCTCCAAAGTGAATACACCAAAATCCCTCTTACCAGAACGTTCTTTTTGATTCACCAATTCAGTGAAAATGCTTGGCATTCTCAGGATTCTTAACTTTCGCCAATCTAATGGTATCTCGTGGTTTTAATGTCCTCCATTACCAATAAATTGGAGCATCTTTTTAAAAATTATTATTAAAAAAAATTTTTTTGAAACCAGCTTGTTTTGTTGCCCAAGCTGGAGCCTAGTGGTGTGTATACACCTGACACACCTGACAGCAACACCTTAACTGAAGCATAGCCTGAGAATGACCCTGTATGGCAGATGCGCATGGCAGCAATAACAACCTAGGAAACTAGGGTTACAATGTGGAGATTGCTGGGGTGGAGGGTGCTAAGCGAAGGTGCTATGTAAACTGCACGCTTTTTACAAGCAGTGACAATTCTGCGCAGCCCAGTGCCACTGCACTCTCTATGTGAAAGTTCCCCCTGGTTAAACCCTATGTCTCCTTTGCTGGCTCTAAGTTCTTCTTCATCCTCTTGAACCTGGTGTCATCCCTACTGGAGTCAATAGGGGTCCAGCAAGACAGCCTGATCATAGCTCACTGCACTGTGGGCTCAGGCAGTCATCCCACCTGAACCTCCCAAGTAGCTGGGGCTATAGACTCATGCCACCATGCCCAGCTAATTTTTTTATTTTTTATTTTTTGCAGAGACAGTGTCTTACTATTGTTGCTCAGGCTGGTCTCTAACACTGGTCTCAAAGCATCCTCCTGCCTCAGCCTTCCAAAGTGCTAGGATTACAGGCAAGAGCCACCATTCCTGGCCACATTAATTTTTTTCATTTTCATGATGTCATTCCTAAAATTAAGAATATGTGTCTCAGGCCAGGCGCAGTGGCTCATGCCTGTAATCCCAGCACTTTGGGAGGCCAAGGCGGGCAGATCACCTGAGGTAGGAGTTCAAGACCAGTCTGACCCACATGGAGAAACCCTGTCTCTACTAAAAATACAAAATTAGCTGGGAGTGGTGGTACATGCCTGTAATTCCAGCTATTTGGGAGGCTAAGGCAGGAAAATTGCTTGAACCTGGGAGGCACGGGTTGTGGTGAGCTGAGATCTTGCCATTGCACTCTAGCCTGGGCAACAAGAGCAAAACTTAATCTCAAAAAAAAAAAAAAAAAAAAAGAAAATATGTCTCAGGCCAGGGGTGGTGGCTCACACCTGTAATCCCAGCACCTTGGGATGATGCGGCCAGCGGATCACTTGAGGTCAGGAGTTTGAGACCAGCCTGGCCAACATGGTGAAACCCCATCTCTACTGAAAATACAAAAAATTATGTCTTGTTTGTGTTCAGCTACTTGTTTCTGCTATGACAAAATCTTCCAAAGATAAAATCACACTGGTATCAGATCAATATAGTCTTGAGCAAGGCAAGTGCTTTCTGTACAGATGGTATTTAAAATGTCCAAATATCTTACTGTGAAGTATTTAATTAATTTTAAAGTAATATATTTTCCTTGGCCTTATCTAAAAATCCATGATCCTGTTTAGCTTCTACTTAAAATAATATAGCAGTTCCCTTGCTTTGCATGAGTAGATTGAAATTTGAGTAAGCAGCAGGAGGTGGAGCCTTAGCTTAGCCTGAGGTGAGCAATAAACACATCCAGTGGATTGCAAGGCCAACCCACCAGAAGCCTATTTCCTGAAAATAGACTAAAAATCCTTATAGGACTAAACTCATCCTTAGGTAATAGAGCCAGGCATGGCAAGTCTGATGCAGTTGCAAACCTTTAGTCTTACAAAGGGGAAAGCAATTCTGTGTGAAGTCTGTTACTTAGATTTGATATCCAGTCCAGCAGTACACTCTCAGCCCCCTCTTCTCTCCAGGTAGACCGCAGAATAAGACATTAAGCTAAAGAACTCAATAGGAATCTTAGGTCATATAGGATAAACTTCCTTCTAAACCCTTTTATCTTCAAAAATTTACGCTAACAGGGGAGGCCTGGAGCTAGACTGTCCATCTTCCAATCTTAGCCTTACCACTTAACCAGGAGACCTTTGCCAAGTTATTTAACTTCTTCTAAGACTCAAAACTGAGAACACGAGAACAATAAAAGTAATTATGTAATAGGGTTGTAATGAAGACTAAATGTTAATGTATGTGTCTGCACTTATGTATATAGGTATAAAAGTGTACAAATACATTTATTTCTCAGTTCTCTCCATTCATAGGGCCCAGTAGCAATGAGAACACGTAACATCCAGATCTTGGCTTCTAAATCCCTTCTCCCTTAAAAATAACCACGACTCTAGTTCAGTATTCCTTTGACAAAAAAAAAAAGATTCCTTGAAGAAATGCTTGGTTCCTAGATGGGTGCAGAAAAAATACAAGATGAGCCTGGAATATCACTTCGTGCCATGGCATAGATCACAAAAGCCTGTTTGAAGAGCCCCTCATTGGCCAAATCTGGGACCATTTGAATATCAAAACAAAAAATGAAGGCAAATAAATATATCCTGTTGAATAAAGAACAAGACCCCAGTGAGATGGATGGATGGAATGGATAGACAGACAGACAGACAGACAGACAGAGTGCATGAGAGTGAGCTATAGGAGATATAGGGGTAGCAAATGTAGTAAAATGGTAACAATTGATGAATCTGGGTGAAAAGTATCCAGGAGCTCTTTGTACTATTCCTGCAACTTTTCTGTCTGAAATTTCTGTCTGAATTAAGCCAAAATAAAACATTCAAAAATGTTAAATATATGTAAAAGAGCTTACAATGTTGCCTGGCACATAATAAGGAGTATATGTGTGTTTGCTGTTATTATATGGGTAACTTCCAACCAATGGTAGGTTGGAAGCCTAGGTTAGGTGAGGGTAAAGAAATGAAGGTAAGTGACATTTTCCTTAAATTTATCACAAGTCTCGGGACTTGTAATAGTTTAGTGCCTGATGTAGCCTGGATATTTTTATTTTGAAAGAATCTAAAAGCATATTATCTTAAAGTGGAAAGTAAAAAATAGCGTTTTATTTGAAAAGAATGGAACTATTTTGTGGGCAGATACAAGCATACCATCTGGTTAACTCAAGAGAAATCCCTAAGAGCTTAGGTTCCTTTTTTTTTTTTAGATGGAGTTTCACTCTTGACCCCTGTGCTGGAGTGCAGTGGCACAATCTTGGCTCACTGCAACCCCCACCTCCCAGGTTCAAGCGATTCTCGTGCCTCAGCCTCCTGAGTAGCTGGAATTACAGCTGTGCACCGCCACACCCAGCTAATTTTTGTATTTTTAGTAGAGACAGGACTTCACCATGTTGGCCAAGCTGGTCTTAAACTACTGACCTCAAGTGATCTGCCTGCCTCGGCCTTCCAAAGTGCTAGAATTACAAGCATGAACCATTGCTCCCAGCCACAAGCTTAGATTTCGTATTTTTATTAGTTGTTTATGATTTAAGATAAACCTCCGTAACATAAAAATACAGAACTGTATTTGTTCTGCAATTCATAAGTTATTTGGAAATGCCACTCAAAATCCCAGTTATCTAAGAATCAGACTTCCTTGTGGTTTCTATTTCTCAGGTTCAAATATTCAATGACATATAAGACAAATTCATCACATAAAAAATAGGCAAGATTGGCATAGTAGTATTATCTCTAAAATTAAATAAACTAGTTCTTTAAAAATATGATCACATTGGCTGGGCATGGTGTCTCCCTCCTGTAATCTCAGCACTTTTGAGGCTGAAGCAGGCAGATCACCTGAGGTGGGAAGTTCAAGACCAGCCTGACCAACATGGAGAAACCCCATCTCTACTAAAAAAAAAAAAAAAAAATCTGCCGGGCGTGGTGGTGCATACCTGTAACCCCAGCTACTCGGGAGGCTGAGGCAGAAGAATCATTTGAACCTGGGAGGCAGAGGTTGGGGTGAGCCGAGATCGTGCCATTGCCCTCCAGCCTGGGAAACAAGAGCGAAATTCTCTCTCTAAGTAAATAAATAATTAAAGTAAAGTAGATCACAGTGATTCTCAACCAGGGACAGTTTTACCCTTGGGATATTTCAAAATGTCTGGAGACATTGTCCCAACTGGGAAGGGGAGGTAAGAGGGGAGGGGAGGTTACTGTCATCTAGTGGTAGAAACCAAGAATGCTGCTAAATAATGTTACAATGCCCAGGACAGCCCCCCTACATCAAAGAATGCTAAATGAACATATCTTCTAAAATTCCAAGCAGGGAAAGTACTACTAGGGATGGAATAATGCTTTTAGGTCTGTCTTTATACGGACTATTACCATCTAGCCTAGTGCCTGATACATGGTATCTATTTAATTTATACTCATTTAATGAATGAATGAAGAATTAATGCTACTCTTAGGCTGAGCATGGTGGCTTAAGCCTGTAATCCCAGCATTTTGGGAGGCCAAGGCAGGAGGATCACTTGAGGCCAGGAGTTTGAGACCAGCCTGGTTGACATGATGAAACCTTGTCTCTACTAAAAAATACAAAAGTTAGCTGGGCATGGTGGCACACGCCTGTAATCCCAGCTACTCAGGAGGCTGAGGCAGGAAAATCACTTGAACCCAGGAGGTGGAGGTTTCAGTGAGCCCACATTAAGCCACTGCACTCCAGGCTGAGCAACAAAGCAAGATTCTGTCTCAAAAAAAAAAAAAAGAATTAATGCTACTCTTATTCTATGAGTATTTTTATGTTTTTCCCTTCATTTATATGTGCCCTAAAACTGTACCAGAACCTGCCACCTGCTACCTTTGTCTCAAAATATGGCAAGGGAAGGACCTAGAGGTAGATTTTTATATAATTTTTATATAAGAAAATATAGGCCAGAATAATTGGGATTACAGGTATGCACAATCACACAATTAGATCTATTTTCTTTTCCCTTCCTTCCTTCCTTCTTTTGTTCCTTCCCTCCTTCCTTCCTTCCTTCCTTCCTTCCTTCCTTCCTTCCTTCCTTCCTTCCTTCCTTCCTTCCTTCCCCCCATCTCTTTTTTTTGAAAGAGTTTTGCTCTTGTTGCCCCCCCGGTTGGAGTACAATGGCACAATCTCAGCTCCGTGCAACCTCTGCCTCCCGGGTTCAAGTCATCCTCCTGCCAGAGCCTCCCAAGTAGCCAAATAGCTGGGATTACAGGCATATGCCACCATGCCCAGCTAATTTTTGTATTTTTAGTAGAGATGGGGTTTCATCATATTGGTCAGGCTGGTCTCAAACTCCTGACCTCAGGCGATCCGCCCACCTTGGCTTCTCAAAGTGCTGGGATTACAGGCATGAGCCATTGTGCCTGGCCTCCATTTTCTTTCTTTCTTCCTTTCTTCCTTTCTTTCTTTCTTTCTTTCTTTCTTTCTTTCTTTCTTTCTTTCTTTCCTTTCTTTCTTTTCTTTCTTTCTTTCTTTCTTTCTTTCTTTCTTTCTTTCTTTCTTTCTTCTTTCTTTCCTTCTTTCCTTCTTTCCTTCCTTCCTTCCTTCCTTCCCTCCTTCCCTTCTTTCTTTCTTTCTTTCTTTCTCTCTCTCTCTCTCTTTCCTTCTTTCTTTCTTTCTTTCTTTCTCTTTCTTTCTTTCTTTCTTTCTTTCTTTCTTTCTTTCTTTCTTTCTTCTCTCTCTCTCTTTCTTTCTTTCTTCCTTTCCTCAGAGTGTGTTCTGTCACCCAGGCTGGAGTCCAGTGGCACGATCTTCTCACTGTAACCTTGCCTCCTGGGTTCAAGCAATTCTCATGCCTCAGCCTCTACACCCAGCCTATTATATATATTCTCTTTTTCTTTTTCTTTTTTCTTTTTTTTTTTTTTTTTTTTTTTTTTGAGACTGATTCTCACTCTGTCATCCAGGCTGGAGTGCAGTGGTGCGATCTTGGCTGACTGCAACCTCCATCCCCCTTGTTCAAGTGATCCTCCTGCCTCAGTCTCCCAAGTAGCTGGGATTACAGGCATGAGCCACCACACCCGGTTTCTTATATCTATTTTCAATCAACTTGGTCCTTTCATTTTTATTAGATATTTTAAGAGATTAATATTCACACATAGTAAAAAATTAGCCAGTCTAGAAAGACAATGAAATGGCACAGCCCCTACTTCATTCTTTCCCCACTCCTCACCCTAGTGCTGCCTTGCGGCAAGTCATTTTATTTTTGTTTGCAGGTAGTCACTTTAAAACTCTGAGTAATATTTCCAAGTTAATTTGTTTTGTTTTGGGGACAGAATCTCTCACTCTTCACTCTGTTGCAGTGGTGTGATCATGGCTCATTGAAGCCTTGAACTCCTGGGCTCAAGAGATCCTCCCACCTCAGCCTCCCCAGTAGCTAGGACTACAGATGTGTGCTACCATACCAGGCTAAGTTTAAAAAAAGGTTTTTTGTTTTTTTTTTGGTAGAAACAGAATCTCACTCTGTTGCCCAGGCTGGTTTCAAAGTCCTGATCTTGAGTCATCCTCTTAGCTCAGCCTCTCAAAGCACTGGGATTATAAATGTGAGCCACCACACCCAGCTTCCTATGTCTTTTTATTTGTTTGTTTTTGGCTTTGTTTTGAGAGTCTTGCTCTGTCACCCGCAGGATCTTGGTTTACTCCCCCTCCATGGTTCAAGTGATTCTCCTGCCTCAACCTCCGGAATAACTGGGATTAAAGGTGCCTGTAACTATGCCCGGCTAATTTTTGTATTTTTTAGTAGAGAGAGAGTTTCAGCATGTTGGCCAGGCAGGTCTTGAACTCCTGACCCCAAGTGATCTGCCCACCTCAGCCTCTCAAAGTGCTGGGATTACAGGTATGAGTCCACCATGCCCAGCTGCCTCCTATGTTAGTATTTCTCCATGCATCTATTTTAGACATGTATTTACTCCTACCATTGGAAGGCAAGGACTTACTACTTAGGCTACCCTCTGTCCTCCCCATTTTTAATAGTTATATTATCTTTAGTTATAATTTATTTTTTTGAGACGGAGTCTTGCCCTGTCACCAGGCGGGAGTGCAGTGACACAATCTTGGCTCACTGCAACCTCCCCCTCCTGGGTTCAAGTGGTCCTTCCGCCTCAGCCTCTCAAGTAGCTGGGACCACAGGTGCGTACCACCATGCCCGACTAATTTTTTTGTATTTTTAGTAGAGACAGGTTTCACTGTGTTGGCCAGGATGGTCTCGATCTCTTGACCTCATGACCCTCCCACCTCGGCCTCCCAAAGTGCTGGGATTACAGACATGAGCCACCGCGCCCGGCATCTTTAGTTATAATTAATGATTTTTTTTTTTTGATTTGGAGTCTCGCCATGTCGCCCAGGCTGGAGTGCAGTGGCGTGATCTTGGTTCACTGCAACTTCCGCCTCCTGGGTTCAAGCGATTCTCCTGCCTCAGCCTCCCAATTAGCTGGGATTACAGGCATTTGTCACCACACCTGGCTAATTTTTTGTCTTTAGTAGTGATGGGGTTTCACCATGTTGGCCAGGCTGGTCTTGAACTCCTGACCTCGTGATCCACCCACCTCAGCCTCCCAAAGTGCTGGGATCACGGGCCACTATGCCCGGCCTATAATAATGAAAATTTTTATGACTTAAGGTAAGATACTTAAACTCCTGCTTCTTGCTCATGAACTTTACAGCAGCTCTTGTCTATCCACTATGTAGGATAAACCCATTCTCACATCCTCCTTCCATTCTCTCCTCCTCTTTTTCCACCCAACCTCTGTCAGCTTCATTTTTGCTTTCTGGCTTTTAGTTTTATAACATCAAGGTCAACGACAGCTACACCGTGTTCTGTAACTAAAAATAAATATTCGGTGTTTTGTCTACAACCGATTCTAAACTTTGAACAGCAGTAAGCAACATTTGCTTTGTTATCGCTATGTAAATATTACTCAGCGCAGACACAGGAGGCACACCAGGACATTTTCTCCTTCATGGTCCACTTTTTGACACTTGTGTCACCTAAAGGAGAATATATCTTTCCTTAAATTCTATCAATGTTAATTTAAAAAATGAGGCCAGGGCTGGGTGTGGAGGCTCATACCTGTAATCCCACCATTTTGGGAGGCCAAGGAAAGCAGATAACCTGAGGTCACAAGTTTGAGACCAGCCTGGCCAACATGGTGAAACCCTGTCTCTACCAAAAAATACAAAATTAGCTGGGCGTGATGGTGCACACCTGTATTCCTAGCTACTTGGGAGGCTGAGGGCACGAGAATCACATGAACCCAGAAGACAGAGGTTTCAGTGAGCTGAGATAGCGCTACTGCACTCCACCCTGGGCGAGAGTGAGACTGTCTGAAAAATAAATAAATAAATAAATAAAGCCAGATCTTAGTTTGCTTCATATCTGGACTGTGGTATTCTTGTGAATTTTTTGGATTTTCCTATAAATGTTATTTGCCTTTCTTTTCCCTGCTGAAAAGAAGAAAGATGTGTGTCTTGGCCCGGTACGGTGGCTCACGCCTGTAATCCTACCACTTTGGGAGGCCGAAGTTAGTGGATCACCTGAGGTCAGGAGTTCAAGACCAGCCTGGCCATCATGCTGAAACCCCATCTTTGATTTTAAAAAAATTTAATAAAAAAATAAATTAAAAAAAAAGAAACATGTGCCTCTTTTATCCATCTACAACATGAAATGCATGTAGAATGAGAGTTCTTGATTACATGCTCCTTGGAGTCCATTGACAATCTATGCACACAGATTGCTTTCCAGGTCAGCCACATCTTGACATTCTTCTTCACTGCTTTCTTGGTCGGTTGCCTTGTTTCTTGAATCCATGTCTTCATCTTTCCTGATTTTTGCTTGAATCCATCAATATGTTTTTACAAGGATTTCTTGTTTTCTATTTTAGAACATGTCCTTGATTATCTTTTCTGAAAAAAAAATTATGTGATATCCACCCATGTGAATTTCTTCTATTTTGAATATTCTCCCTTGTGAATTTATCTTCCAACTTCCTTCCTAGTTTTCTTACAAGAGAAGCACCAATATTCTTCTTTAAAGCACCAATATTACAGTGGCTTATGCCTGTAATCCTAGCACTTTGGGAGGCCAGGGCAAGAGGATCACTTGAAATCAGGAGTTCAAGGCCAGCCTGGCCAATATGGTGAAACCCTATTTCTACTAAAAATGCAAGAACTAGCCAAGCATGGCAGCATACACCTGTAGTCCCAGCTACTCAGGAGGCTGGGAGCAAGAGAATTGCCTGAACTGGGAGACAGAGGTTGCAGGGAGCTGAGATCACACCACTGCATTCCAGCCTGGGCAGCAGAGTGAGCCTCTGTCTCAAAAATAAAAGGTAGGCATATATTAATTCTTTTTTTTTTTTTTTTAAGAGAGAGAGCCTTGCTCTGTTGTCCAGGCTGGAGTGCAGTGGTATGATTTCAGCTCACCACAACCTCCACCTCCCAGGTTCAAGCGATTCTCTTGCCTCAGCCTTCCGAAGAGCTGAGATTATAGGATAACAAGACCCCACCCTGACCATGCCCAGCTAATTTTTATTTTATTTTATTTTTAGTAGAGATGGGGTTTTACCATGTTGGTCAGGCTGGTCTCAAATGCCTGAGTTCAGGTAATCCACCTGCCTTGGCCTCCCAAAGTGCTTGGATTACAGGCATGAGTTACCATGCCCAGACATTTTCTTTCTTTTTTTTTTGAGACTGACTCTCGCTTTGTTGCCCAGTCTGGAGTGCAATGGTGAAATCTTTGTTCACCACAACCTCCACCTCCTGGGTTTAAGTGATTCTCCTGCCTTCGCCTCCCAAGAAGCTGAGATTACCAGCATGCAGCAGCACACCTGGCTAATTTTGTATTTTTAGTAGAGACAGGGTTTCTCCATCTTGGTCGGGCTGGTCTCGAACTCCTGACCTCTGGTGATCCACCTGCCTTAGCCTCTCAAAGTTCTGGGATTATAGGTGTGAGCCACCGCGCCCAGCCCAGAGGATATTTTAAAAAGAGAAAAGTCCTGGGTATCAGTGGGAAACTAGAATCTAAAACCAAGAGTTGGATAGTATTAGTGCCCACTGCTGGAGAGTGAAGATTTGAAGAATAAATGGAAGACAAGTTCCCCAGCTGCAAATAAATAAATAGTACAGGAAAAGGGGATCGACTAGTCAATGAAGACACTGCAGGTTTGTATGCAGATGTGATTTTCAAAACATTTAACAACCAGGGGACAGTGAAGAGCTAATCAGAACTGAGGCTGACTATGGCTCTGGATCCAGGACCTAGAGATCCCTGTTGGACTGGACATTAATATTTAGTGGTTGCATCATATGGAGAGTCTAGGTGGCCCCCAGGTTGGAGGTTTAGAGTGAAGGAACACTGGGGTGTCCAGGATGATAGCTGTTTCAGTTTTTAAAGCACCTGTACATCTATACTGGTGTGTCCTGGCTCTCTGAGTTGGTCTTCAGCCTAGAGCACTTGTAGGGATCAGACACCCAGGTATTTTTTTTTTTTTTTTTGAGACAGAATTTCTCTCTGTTGCCCAGCCTGGCATGCAGTGGCATGATCTCGGCTCACTGCAACCTCCACCTCCCAGGTTCAAGTAATTCTTGTGCCTCAGCCTCCCAAGTATCTAGGATCACAGGGGTGCACCAACACGACTGGCAAATTTTTGTATTTTTATTAGAAACGGGTTTACACCATATTGGCCAGATCTCAAACTCCTGCCCTCAGATGATCCTCCCACCTCAGCCTCCCAAAGTGCTGGGATTACAGGCATGACCCACCATGCCTGGCCCTAGGTAATGTTTTAACCATCTACATACGAAGTTGGCCTCCAAGTTTATTAGGCAAAAATCCTTTTTTTTTTTTTTGAGGCAGAGTTTTGCTCTTGCTGCCCAGGCTGGAGTGCAATGGCGCGATCTCAGCTCACTGAAATCTCTGCCTCCCAGATTCAAGCAATTCTCCTGCCTCAGCCTCCTGAGTAGCTGGGATTACAGGCATGTGCCACCACACCCCAGCTAATTTTGTATTTTTAGTAGAGACAGGGTTTCTCCATCTTGGTCAGGCTGGTCTCGAACTCCCGACATCAGCCTCCCAAAGTGCTGGGATTACAGGTGCGAGCCACCGCGCTAAAAATCCATTCTTTAGAAACTGAGTCATGGCCAGGTGTAGTGGCTCACACCTATAAACCCAGCACTTTGGGAGGCCCAGGCAGAAGGATCACTTGAATTCAGGAGTTAGAGACCAGCCAGATAAACATAGGGAGATCTTGTCTCTATAAAAATAAATAGATGGGGGGTAGGGAGTGGGGGGGGGGATTTAAAGAAAGAAAGAAATTGAGTCACTAGAGAAGAAACTCAGTTTCAAAAGGAAGGTCAAGCCAGATGCTGAGAAACTTAGAACAAAGGTCAAGTCAGGACAAGCAGCAAAGCCAGAAGGCTCCTGAATTAGAGCTCTGCGTATCTTATCAGCCCAGGGCCAAGGTTGGGATCAGAGTGAAGGGCAGACCAGGATCACTGGGGGGTGGGGGAGAGGTGATTAGAATAACCTCAATTAGAACATATGGCCTAGGTAGAACATTTCACTATATACATAATTTTTCTCTGAAATCTTACTGATTGTACCAGCCACAGGTTGGTGCAAGAAACAGAAACCACTGGAAGTATTTTAAGCATGAAGGAATTTATTGTAGAGATTTATGTACTTAGAAAATCTTTGAAAGGGCCAAAGGAGTAGATTCTAGGCAGGGCCTTTAGGAATGACTCCTAGAACAACACTGAACTGACTGACCAAAGGAGCTGCCTCTGAGGCCACTACTTGGAGTAAATGAGTTCAAGACCACAATACCATGGATGCATTCCAGGGTTTGCTCTTGTTGCCACAGCAACTGCACCCCAACCCTCAGGAAGCTGGAAAAGGAACATTGAAGGAGGTGCTATAAAAACAAAACCTCACATTTCCACGACCTCACCTGCAGCAGAAAAATAAGCAAAGGAACAGGAAAATAGCTTCCACCTCACTTGTGTCTTCCAAATCTCACCCAAATATGTCTAATTGGTGGAAGCAATTCACATCTCAAACTGTACCTGCAAAGGAGCCCGAACTGTGGATTTTAGTGTTCGACTTCTGCAGCACAGGAAGATATCCTGGAGGAGGGTAGAATGCAGGTTGAGGGAACCAATTCATATTATCCACTAAAATAACAGACAAATTTAAAGTGCAAAAAAATACACTGAGTGGGAACAGGAAGGACCACTGAAGGTATCTGCTAGAGGCCAGATGCTGTGCAGGGTGTTGAATTCAAAATCAGACATTTTTCTAGGGCATTTATAATCACTGTGATCTTGAGTTGCTTTTTTTTTTTTGAAACAGCATCTTGCTCTGTTGCCCAGGTTGGAGTGCAGTGGTGTGATCTCAGCTCACTGCAACCTCCACCTCCCGGGTTCAAGTAATTCTCCTGCCTGAGCCTCCTGAGTAGCTGGGATTACAGTTATGCGCCACCACACCCAGCTAATTTTTGTATTTTTGGTAGAGATGGGGTTTCACTGTGTTGGCCAGGATGATCTCGAACTCCTGAAGTCATGATCTGCCCGCCTTGGCCTCCCAAAATCCTGGGATTACAGGCATAAGTCACTGTGCCTGGCCAGATGAGTTGCTTTTAATAGTCAGTACAATACCAGGCCTCGCCCCGGTGGCTCTCACCTGTAATCCCAGCACTTTGGGAGGCCATAGCTGATGGATCACTTGAGGTCAGAAGATCGAGAGCAACCTGGCCAACATGGTGAAACCCCATTTCTACTAAAAATACAAAAATTAGCTGGGTGTGGTGGTGTGCACCTGTAATCTCAGCTACTAGGGAGGTTGAGGCACGAACAGCCCAGGAGGCAGAGGTTGCAGTAAACTAAGATTGTGCCATTGCACTCCAGCCTGGGTGACAGAGCCAGACCCTGTCTCAAAAAAAAAAAAAAAAAAGTCAGTACCTTATTGGTCAATCCTTTCTGTGTTTAGAAGACTTATTGAACAATTTTATTTTGTGACTAGATAAGACACTTAGTGGTTCAAAATCTGAAAGGTTCAGAAGGTTTTACAGTCACTGTCCCTCAGCTACTCAGTTACTCTCCCTAGAAGTAAAGAATTATATACATATATATATATATATATTTTTTGAGATGGAGTTTCGCTCTTGTTACCCAGGCTGGAATGTAATGGCGCGATCTCGGCTCGCCACAACCTCTGCCTTCTGGATTCAGGCAATTCTCCTGCCTCAGCCTCCCGAGTAGCTGGGATTACAGGCATGCGCCACCATGCCCAGCTAATTTTTGTATTTTTAGTAGAGACGGGGTTTCACCATGTTGACCAGGGTGGTCTCAATCTCTTGACCTCGTGATCCACCCACCTTGGCCTCCCAAAGTGCTGGGATTACAGGTGTGAGCCACTGCGCCTGGCCCGTCGCTGTTTTTTTTTTTTTTTACTTTCTAACAGAGCTTGGAGATTACTTCATATTACTACAGAAAGAACCTCCCCATTCTTATTTATGGACACCTAGTATTCCATTGCATGACTATATACCATAATTTATTTAAGGAGGCCACTAGTGATGAACATTTAGATGGCTCTTCTTCTGCTGTTACAAATCATGCATCAGGGAATAATCTTGTATGCGAGACTTTTTTTGCAGGGGGACAGGGTCTCACTCTGTGCCCAGGCTGGAGTGCAGTGGCATGCTCTTTGCTCACTACAGCCTTGACCTCCCAGGCTCAGGTGATCCTCCCACCTCAGCATCCCAAGTAGCTGACACTACAGGTACATGCCACCACGCCCAGCTAATCTTTTGGTATTTTTTGTAGAGATGGGGTTTTGCCATGTTGCCCAGGCTGGTCTCCAACTCCTGGGCTCAGGTGATCCACATTTCTCAGCCTCTCAAAATGCTGGGATCACAGGTGTTAGTGACTGTGCCCGGCCTACATATGCCATTTCACAAGTCTTTAGGTATATTCATAGAATAGTTCTAGAAGTAGAATTGCTGGTGTTTTCATTGTTTAAAAGAGAACATGGCCAAAAAAGATGGCTCATGCCTATAACCCCACCACTTTGGGAGGCCTAGGTGGAAAAGTCACTTGAGGCCAAGAGTTTGAGACCAGGCGGGGGCTGGTCTCTACAAAATAATAATAATAATAATAATAGCTGACGGTGCTGGTGAACTCCTGTAGTTTAGGCTGCTTGGGAGGCTGAGGTGGGAGGGCAACTTGAATCCAGGAGTTTGAGGTTGCAATGAACTACCCTTGTGTTATTGCACTCCGGACTGGGTGAAGAGTGAGACCCTGCCTCATCCCTCAAAAAATTTTAAAAAGAACATGAACTAGAAATGATAAGGAAGACCCACTGACTTCAAAATAGTTTTTCAGAGGAAAGTCACCCTTATGTGCTTAGATTTGGGTCACCCTATGGTTGGTCCTCTAGGATCTTCATTAAGACTGTGTAAAGCAGATTTCACTTGCCTGCTTGCCCCTTAAGGCTTCAATTTACTTGTATTGACTTATCCTTTAAAACTGAAGTAATATCCTCCTCCATAGGACAGTTTAGCAATATCTATAAATATGAGTAAGCCAAGTCCACTTTACCCAGTGGTTCCACTAGAATCGGCATTAATATTCAGCAACAGGGTCTTATCAAAAACAATTATGGGGCCAGGCATAGAGGCTCACACCTGTAATCCCAGCACGTTGGGAGGCTGAGGCAGATGGATCACAAGGTCAGGAGATCAAGACCATCCTGGCCAACATGTTAAAACCTAAAATACAAAATACTAAAAATACTGTCTCTACTAAAAATAAAAAAAATTGGCCGGGCGCGGTGGCTCAAGCCTGTAATCCCAGCACTTTAGGAGGCCGAGGCGGGTGGATCACGAGGTCAAGAGATTGAGACCATCCTGGTCAACATGGTGAAACCCCATCTCTACTAAAAATACAAAAAAAATTAGCTGGGCACGGTGGCATGTGCCAGTAATCCCAGCTACTCAGTAGGCTGAGGCAGGAGAATTGCCTGAACCCAGGAGGCAGAGGTTGCGATGAGCCGAGATCGCACCATTGCACTCCAGCCTGGGTAACAAGAGTGAAACTCTGTCTCAAAAAAAAAAAAAAAAATTATCTGGGTGTGGTGGTGTGTGCCTATAATCCCAGTTACTCAGGAAGCTGAGGCATGAGAATCACTTGAAGCCAGGAGGCGGAGGTTGCAGTGAGCCGAGATTGTGCCACTGCACTCCAGCCTGGCCATGGGGCAAGACTCTAACTCAACAACAACAAAAAACAATGAAGAGGCCAGGTGAGGTGGCTCACACCTCTAATCCCAGCACTTTGGGAGGCCGAGGAAGGTGAATCACTTGAGGTCACGAATTCCAGACCACTCTGGCCAAGATGGAGAAACCGCCTCCCTCCTAAAATTAAGAAACTTAGCTGGGCGTGGTGGCACACCTCCTGAGTAGTCCTACTCAGGAGGCTGAGGCAGGAGAATCGCTTGAACCTAGGAGGTGGAGGTTGCAGTGAGCCAAGATTGTGCGATTGCACTTCAGCCTGGGTGACAGAGCGAGATTCTGTCTCAAAGAAAAAAAAAAGAATAAAGAACTTCATCGACTGATATGGAAAGATGTAGGAACATTGAGCAAAAGAAGCAATGTACAGGCCGGGCACGGTGGCTCAAGCCTATAATCCCAGCACTTTGGGAGGCTGAGGAGGGTGGATCACTAGGTCAAGAGATAGAGACCATCCTGGTCAACATGGTGAAACCCTGT
Source organism: Callithrix jacchus (assembly GCF_049354715.1). Lineage (NCBI taxonomy): Eukaryota > Metazoa > Chordata > Mammalia > Primates > Cebidae > Callithrix > Callithrix jacchus. The sequence goes on along the minus strand of NC_133515.1, from coordinate 82,682,691 downwards.
CTCTACTAAAAATACAAAAAATTAGCTGGGCATGGTGGCGCGTGCCTGTAGTCCCAGCTACTCAGGAGGCTGAGGTAGGAGAATTGCCTGAACCCAGGAGGCGGAGGTTGCAGGGAGCCGAGATCGTGCCATTGCACTCCAGCCTGGGTACTAAGAGCAAAACTCCGTCTCAAAAAAAAAAAAAAAAAAAGCAATGTACAATTAAGTATGTATGGTATACTTTCAATTGTGTAAAAATAGCTAGAGGAGGCTGGGCATGGTGGCTCATGGCTGTAATCCCAGCACTTTTGGGGGCCAAGGCTTGTGGATCATGAGGTCAGGAGTTCGAGACCAGCCTGGCCAACATGGTGAAACCCCGTCTCTACTAAAAATACAAAAATTAGCTGGGCATGGTGGTGGGTGCCTGTAATCCCAGATACTCAGGAGGTTGAGGCAGGAGAATTGCTGCAACCCGGGAGGCAAAGATTGCAGTGCTACACTCTACCCTGGGCAACAGAGTGACACCCTGTCTAAAAAAAAAAAAAAAAAAAGTATATATATATATATATATATATTTCTGTAGTACTTTGGGATAAATGGAAGAGGATGCATTGGGCCACTGCACTCCAGTGTGGGTGACAGAGCAAGAATCTGTCTCAAAAAAAAATTTAGAGATGGAGTCTCACTATGTTGCCCCAAATGATCTCAGACTCTTGGGCTCAAGCAATCCACCTGCCTCAACCTCCCAAAGTGCTGGGTTTACAGGCATGAGCCACTGCACCTGACCTATGTAACAGTTAGGTTTACTTCTTGTAATTTATATTCAATTTTAGATTTACTTCATGTGGTAACTGAAATTTTAAAAAATGTTTATTAAAGTATATTTTTATTTTATTTTAAAATTAGAGATGGGGTCTTGCTATGTTGCCTAGGGTGGTTTCAAACTCCTGGCCTCAAGTGATCCTCCTGCTTCAGCCTCCCAAAGTGCTGGGATTACAGGTTCGAGCCACCATGCCCTGCCAAGTTGAGTTTTTAGACAAAGTATAATCTCTTTAGAATAAAGATTCTATAGACAGTTAGGCCTAAGGATATAATTTATTTGTCCACACAAAGTTTATTTTTTAAACTGTTGAGAATTCCTTGCCAACATTTAAAAAATTTGGAGATTTTACGACAGCTTTGCTTAAAAGAATCAGATCAATTTATACTGGACCTGTCTTCACATATGGTAACAATTCCAACTCAGTATATCTGTTGTGTGACAAGGAAGTTCCCTTGGGGCTTCTGCAATTGAGAACTGCTGCTCTGCTGTTAGAGGGATACCAGGAAAAGACAGAACTGGAACCTGGGTCCTCAGACCTGAGCCTTCCTCTTACTATACCATGTTCCCTCTGAACATTAGTACCAAATGAATAAAATTATACCAGTGAGGGGAAGTTCAGTGTAGTGGCTACAAGTCACTATGAAGTCAGATTCATATAGGAGATAAAAGTTCAAACCCTGACTCATCCACTTATTAATGGCTGACTTTCCTTGCCCCTTGAACCTTTTGTTTAACTTTCTTAACCCCTTAGGGCTTCAGGGCATCAAGCATAACACAGAAGAATAACAATTTACACTCTAGAGTTATTGTAAAGTATATCTAAGACAATGATCCTCCTTTAGTCTTCTCAAACTCTGTGTCATGGCAGGGTGCGGTGGCTCATGCCTGCACTTTGGGAAGCTGAGGTGGGCGGATCACCTGAGGTCAGGAGTTCAAGACCAGCATGGCCAATGGCGAAATCCCGTCTCTGTTATTTTTTTTTTCTCTGTTATTTTAAAAATAAATAAATTGGTGGGGTGCAGCAGCTCCTGCCAGTAATCCCAGCACTTTGGGAGGCTGAGGCAGCAGATCACCTGAGGTGAAGACCAGCCTGGCCAACATCAAGAAACCTTGTCTTTACTAAAAATACAAAAAAATTAGCTGGGCATAGTGGTGGGCACCTGCAATCCCAGCTACTCGGGAGGTTAAGGCAGAAGAATCGCTTGAACCCAGGAGTTGGAGGTTGCAGTGAGCCAAGATTGCACCACTGCACTCCAGCCTGGGCGACAGAGTGAGACCCTATCTAAAAATAAAATAAAAATAAAATATTACATTAAACTATAATTTACCTGGATTATGGATTTTTTTTTTTTTTTTTTTTTGAGACAGGGTTTCGCTCTTGTCACCCAGGCTGGAGTGCAATGGCACGATCTCGGCTTACCTCAACCTCCGCCTCCTGGGTTCAGGCAATTCTCCTGCCTCAGCCTCCTGAGTAGCTGGGACTACAGGCACGCGCCACCATGCGCTGCTAATTTTTTGTATTTTTAGTAGAGACGGGGTTTCACCATGCTGACCAGGATGGTCTCGATCTCTTGACCTCGTGATCCACCCGCCTCGGCCTCCCAAAGTGCTGAGATTACAGGCTTGAGCCACCGCGCCCGGCCAGCAAGGATTATGGAATATTTTTACAGCCCTTTAAAGTTTGCATCTGAGGTGAGTAGCTTACTCACCCCTCCCTAGTCCTGGCCCTACTTGTTGCCTTTAAATTTACTATTTGCTCAGCAGCCAGAGCAAGCTCTTTGAAGTTAAATCAGATGTCACCCTATTATTAAATGGCTTTCCTTTGCACTTAATATAAAGTCAAAAATTCCTAGTGGCCCACACCTCTCAGTTCCCACATGAGCTGGCTCCTGCCCTCCTCCTGAACCTCATCTTGTGCCATTCTTCCTGCTGCCTGCTGAACTCCAGCTACGCCAGGTGGAATAAGCCAAACAAATGCCCCAGGACTTTCATACAGAATATTCTCTGCCTAGGATATTCTCTTTTCTAAGATATCCCCAAATGTTTTCCTCTTCAACTGCTATTTTTTTTTTTTTTTTTTTTGAGACGGAGTTTCGCTCTCGTTACCCAGACTGGAGTGCAATGGCACGATCTCGGCTCACCGCAACCTCTGCCTCCTGGGTTCAGGCAATTCTCCTGCCTCAGCCTCCCGAGTAGCTAGGACTACAGACACACACCACCATGCCCAGCTAATTTTTTTATTTTTAGTAGAGATGGGGTTTCACCTTGTTGACCAGGATGGTCTCGATCTCTTGACCTCGTGATCCACCCGCCTCAGCCTCCCAAAGTGCTGGGATTATAGGTGTGAGCCACCGCGCCCGGCCTCTTTTTTAAAATTTTTTTTATTATTGTTATTATTATTTTAGACGAAGTTTCGCTCTTGTTACCCAGGCTGGAGTGCAATGGCGCGATCTCGGCTCACCGCAACCTCTGCCTCCTGGGTTCGAGCAATTCTCCTGCCTCAGCTTCCTGAGTAGCTGGGACTACAGGCTTGTGCCACCATGCCCAGCTAATTTTTGTATTTTTAGTAAAGACGGGGTTTCACCATGTTGACCAGGATGGTCTCGATCTCTTGACCTTGTGATCCACCCGCCTCGGCCTCCCAAAGTGCTGGGATTATAGGTGTGAGCCACCGCGCCCCACCTATTATTATTTTTTTTTAAATGGGGTTTCACCATGATAGTCAGGCTGGTCTTGAACTCCTGACCTTAGGTGATCCACCCATTTCAGCCTCCCAAAGTGCCAGGATTACAGGCGTGAGCCACAGCGCCCGGCTCCTTTTTTCTTTTTGAAACAGAATCTTGCTCTCTCACCCAGTCTGGAGTAGCATGATCTTGGCTCACTGCAACCTCCACTGTCCAGCCTCAGTCTCCTGAGTAGTTGGGATTATAGCCAGGTATAAAAAATTACACCTGGCTATTTTTTTTTTTTTTCCCGACAGAGTTTCTCTCTTGTTGCCCAGGCTGGAGTGCAATGGTGCCATCTAGGCTCACTGCAACCTCCGCCTCCCAAGTTTAAGCGATTCTCCTGCCTCAGCCTCCCAAGTAACTGGGATTACAGGTGCCTGCTACCATGCCCAGCTAATTTTTCATATTTTTAGTAGAGACGGGATTTCACTACGTTGGCCAGGTTGGTCTCGAACTTCTGACCTCAGGCAATCCACCCATCTCAACCTCCCAAATTGCTGGGATTACATGTGTGAGCCATTGCGCCCAGCTACACCCGAATAATTTTAATATTTTTGGTAGAGATGGGGTTTCACCATGTTGGCCAAGATGGTCTCAAACTTCTGACCTCAAGTGATCTGCCAGCCTCAGCCTCCCAAAGTGTTGGGATTACAGGCATGAGCTACTGCATTCTCCATAAATGTTTGTAAAACAGGCTGGGAGCAGTGGCTCACGCCTGTATCCCAGGACTTCAGCAGGCCGAGGTGGGTAGATCACGAGGTCAGGAGATTGAGACCATCCTGTCTAATATGGTGAAACCCCATCTCTACTAAAAATACAAAAAATTAGCTGGGCATGGTGGCACGCACCTGTAGTCCCAGCTATTCAGGAGGCAGAGGCAGGAGAGTTGCTTGAACCTGGGAAGCAGAGGTTGCAGTGAGCTGAGATCACGCCACTGCACTCCAGCCTGGGCAACAGAGTGAGACTCCATCTTAAAAAAAAAAAAAGTTTGCAAAAGAGCAATTAGAAAGGTAAATGAGGTAGCATATGAAAGCAAGGAGGAAAGCAAATGAACTTTCCAAGCATTTTACTGAACTTCCAATTAGTTACCACTGACTTCCAATTAGTCACCTGTTTTCTGTTTTAGTCCATTACTTTTTCTTTAATCTCAGGCTGCAACCCTTATCATAGCTATAGATTCTGATTCTGATTAAGGTGTCTATTTTTAATCCAAAGTGGCCTGGTGAGTTTTTCTTCTGGTTGCCTGAAAGCATCAAAGGTAAGTGAATCAGCCTGGGTCACACTTGTAATGCCGGCACTTTGGGAGGCTGAGATAGGTGGATCACTTGAGGTCAGGAGTTTGACACCAGCCTGGCTAACATGGTGAAACCCCATCCCTACTAAAAATACAAAAATTAGCTGGGCATGGTGCCTGTAGTCCCAGCTACTTGGGAGGCTGAGGCAGGAGAATGGCTTGAACCTGGAAGGTGGAGGTTGTGGTAAGCAGAGATCAGCCACTGAACTCCAGCCTGGGCAGCAGATTAAGACTCTGCCTCAAAATAAAAAAAAAAAGGTAAGTGAATCACGTATCCAAGCCTTTCAACTAAACACCATATTGAAGATGTTCTTCATAAATAATGGCTGCTCACACCAAAAGTGCATTAGGTTTTTTCTTGTAATTCTTCTATGTGAAATTCAGAAAATGGAAGATATTCAACATGCATTACTGCCTATGAATGTGATTTGGCCGGGCAGGAGGAACTAAGCCCATGAAAGAATGGTGGGGTCCCTTGCTTTTGCTTCTTATCTTCTAGCTCTTTGCTTCTCAGAGTATGGTCTGGCCATCAGCAACATCAGCCTCAGAGCTGAGAACTTGTCAAAGGCAGAATATGAGGATTCTACTCCCATATTCTATATTTGTACAAGATCCTAGTGCTTGGAAAATTTAAGAGCATGTGTTCTTGTGCAGAATGGAAAAAGACTGTAGTCCAGGCATTTCCAAACCTGACTAGTATGAAAACTTCACGAGGTGCTTGTGTAAAATAAAAATTTTTGTGTTACCCCTCCCAGGAAATTGTAATTTTATAGGTCTATGGTGGGGCTCTAGAATGACTCTGGTGCTTCCAACACCTAAAATGACATTTGGAAACTGCTGATTTTTGTATGTGTGTGTGTGAGAACCCTCCATCTCTATTTTTTTTTAATTAAAAAACATAGACTGGGCGAGGTGGCTCATATCTGTGATCCTAGCACACTTTGGGAAGCCAAGGCTGACAGATCACCAGGTCAAGATATTGAGACCATCCTGGCTAACATAGTGAAACCCCATCTCTACTAAAAATACAAAAATTAGCTGAGTGTGGTGGCACGTGCTTGTAGTCTGAGCTATTTGGAAAGCTGAGGCAGGAGAATCACTTGAACCCAGGAGGTGGAGGTTGCAGTGAGCCGAGATCGCACCATTGCACTCCACCCTGGTGACAGAGTGAGACTCCATCTCAAAAAAAAAAAAGAGAGAGGAAAAAAAAGAAAAAAGAAAACAAAAAATACACAAAAAATGAAAAAAAAGAAAAAACAAAACGAAAACAAAAATTCGCTGGGTGTGGTGGTGGGTGCCTGTAATCCCAGCTACTTGGGAGGCTGAGGCAGGAGAATAGCTTGAACCTGGGAGATGGGAGATTCCAGTGAGCCGAGATCAAACCACTGCACTCCAGCCTGGGTGACAGAGTGAAACTCCATCTCAAAATAAATAAATAAATAAAATTAAAGAAATGAGAACATACAGTAAAAACATGGAAAAGAAGGAAGAGAAGAAACGCCGGCATATTTAAAAATGATTCACTTCAATTTCTGAAGTACAAAAAACCTTACACAAATCTAGTAAATTTATGCAAATTACTACAAAGGGTGGTTTTTAAAAACAGTACCTTTTAGATCTAAACTTCATGAAGTCTGATTTTTGGCACTAGATGTAATTTTGGAACTAACATGTTATTGTTCCCCTGGCAGCATTTCCCTTCTATAAATCATCATATTCACATCCCACACATAGATATCCTGTGACAGCCCTAGCTCTGGCCTCTTTCCAGGACACCAGGATACCACTAATGTGAATCAAAACCATATCTGGAAAAATTTGGACAACTCTATTCCCTGTCCAGCAATGACAAGCAAATATGGACTGTGCACCTGTTTTCTCCTGTGGCTGAATTTTTTCAAGTCTGTTTTTTAAAAAAAAATTGGGGTAAAAAACACAACATAAAATGTATTATTTTAACCTTTAAAAAACTTAACAGACTGAAAAAAAAAATGAAAAAAAGGGCCGGGCGTGGTGGCTCACGCCTGTAGTCCAAGCACTTTGGAGGCCAAGGCAGATGGATCATCTGAGGTGGGGAGTTCAAGACCAGCCTGACCAACATAGTGAAACCCCGTCTTTAAAAAATAAAAATAGGCCGGGCGCGGTGGCTCAAGCCTGTAATACCAGCACTTTGGGAGGCTGAGGCAGGTGGATCACGAGGTCAAGAGATCGAGACCATCCTGGTCAACATGGTGAAACCCCGTCTCTACTAAAAAAATACAAAAAACTAGCTGGGCATGGTGGTGCGTGCCTGTAATCCCAGCTACTCAGGAGGCTGAGGCAGAAGAATTGCCTGAACCCAGGAGGCGGAGGTTGTGGTGAGCCGAGATCGCACCATTGCACTCCAGCCTGGGTAACAAGAGCGAAACTTCGTCTCAAAAAATAAAAACAAACAAACAACCTAACAGACTGGCCAGGCGCAATGGCTCATGCCTGCAATTGTAGCACTTAAGAGGCTGAGGCAGAGGGATCAATTGAGCCCAAGGGTTCAAGACCAGCCTAGGCAACATTTCGAGGCCCCATCTGTACAAAAACCTAAAAAATTAGCTGGGAGTGGTGACATGCACCTGTGGTCTCAGCTACTCAGGAGGCTGAGGTGGGAGGATCGATTGAGCCCAAGAAGTGGAGGTTGCAGTGAGCCGAGGTTGCAGTGAGCCAAGGTTGCACCACTGCATTCTAGCATGGGTGGCAGAGTGAGACCCTGTCTCAAAAAAATAAAATAAAAAATAGTTCATTTTTAAAACAATCTTAGACTTACAGAAAATCAGATAGTAGAATTTCCATATCCCTCTTCCCCTGCATTTTTTCTCCTATTAACATTTTGCATGAATGTGGTATATTTGTTATAATAAATGAAACAAGACTGATCCAAATAACTAACTAAAGTCTGATAGTTTACATGGAGATTCCCTTTTTGTCTTGTAAAATTCTACTGGTTTCCACAATGTATAAATGTTATGTATTCACCATTACAGTATCACACAGAATAGTTTCAGCCCTAAAAATACCGTGGTTTCACATATTCATCCCTCTCTACCAACCCCAAACACTTGGCAACCACTGATCTTTTTACAGACTCCATAGTTTCGTCTTTTCTTTTTTCTTTTTTTTTGAGACAGAGTCTCGCTCTTGTCCAGGCTGGAGTGCAATGGCATGATTTCAATTCACTGCAACCTCTACCTCCGGGTTCAAGTGACTCTCCTGCCTCAACCTCCTGAGTAGCTGAGGTTACAGGCACCTACCACAATGCCTGGCTAATTTTGTATTATTATTTTTTTTTTTAAAGACAGGTTTCACCATGTTGGTCAGGCTGTTCTTGAACTCCCGACCTCAGGTGATCTGCCTGCCTTGGCCTCCAAAGTGCTTGGATTGCAGGCGTGAGCCACCGCACCTGGCCTAATTTTGTATTTTTAATAGAGACAGGATTTCTCCATGTTGGTCAGGCTGGTCTCAAACTCCCAACCTCAGGTGATTTGCCCACCTTGGCCTCCCAAAATGCTGGAATTACAGGCATGAGCCACCATGCCTGGCCAGTTTTGTCTTTTCTAAAATTGCATATAGTTGGAATCATACAGTATATAGCCTCTTCAGATTGACCTCTTTCATTAGGGAATATATGTTTCAGGTTCCTCCATGTCTTTTGTAGTTTGTTAGCCCATTTCTTTTATTTTCTTTTCCTTTTCTTTTTATTTTTTCAGACAGAGTCTTGCTCTGTTACCCAGGTTGGAGCACAGTGGTGGGACCTTGGCTTCCTGCAACCTCCACCTTCTGAGTTCAAGCAATTCTCCTGCCTCAACCTCCCAAGTAGCTGGAATTATAGGTGTGCACCACCATGCCCAGCTAATTTTTTTTGTATTTTTAGTAGAGATAAGGTTTCATCATGTTTGCCAGTCTGGTCTTGAACTCCTGACCTCAGGTGACTCATCTGCCTCGGTTTTCCAAAGTCTTGGGAATATTATTTTTGAGGCAGGGTCTTACTATGTCACCCAGTCTAGAGTGCAGTGGCATGATCATAGCTCACTGTAGCCTTGACCTCCCACGCTCAGTGATCCTCCCTCCTCAGCCTCCCAGGTAGCTGGGACTACAGATGTGCATCCCCACACCTGGGTAATTTTTGTATTATTTTGTGGAGATGGGGTTTCACCATGCTGCTCAGGCTGGTCTCAAACTCCTGGGCTCAGGCCATCTGCCTGCTTTGGCCTCCCAAAGTGCTGAGATTACAGGCATGAGCCACTGTGCCCCACCCCCATTTATTTTTATCACTGACACTTCCATTGAATGTACCACAGTTTGTTTATCTATTCATCTATTTATTAAAAATGTAATTCAGTCTCCATAGAGACTGTCAAAAATTGCCAATGCCAACTATATTTCAAGTCATCATGGCGGAGTATTGGGAAAAGTTTTCAATTAGCAATAATCATGCCTCGGATAAAGCTCTTTGGCTACAACAGTGCCACTGCGCAAAGCTATCCATTCATCTATTAAAGGGCATCTTAGTCTTCCAGTTTGGGACAATTGTGAATAAAGCTGCTATAAATATTCATGTGCAGGTTCTGTGTGGACATAAGTTTTCAATTCCATTGAGAAAATACCTAGGAGTGTGATTGCTGAATCATTTCATAAGACTATGTTTAGCTTTGTAAAATACTGCCAAACTGTCTTCCAAAGTAGTCTTATCATTTTGCATTCTTACCAGAAATGAATGAGAGTTCTTATTGTTCCACATCCTTTACAGTGTTTGGAATTGTCAGGTTTTTGGACTTCAGCCATTCTTAGTGGTGTGTAGAGGTACCATCTTAACCATGTTTAAGTGCATGGTTCAGTGGCATTAAGTACATTCACATTGTTTGGCTATCCTCACCATCATCTATCCACAGAACTCTTTTCATTTTGTAAAACCAAAACTCTTAAACCTATTAAACAATTCCTCATTTCCCCCTACCCCTACTACATTCTACATTGTGTATTTTTTTTTTTAAGCGGTGGGGTTTCACCCTGTTGGCCAGGATGGTCTCGATCTCCTGACCCATGAACATTGGTATACAGATATCTCCTGAAGTTTATTTTATTTTTATTTTTTTGGCAGGTGAGTTGTTACACACTCCTTAGTGGATTTCGCCTTCCATGGCCACTCTCCTGCTAATTTTAAACATATGTATTCAGAGATGAAATCATTAGATCATACAGTAATTCTGTTTTTAGTTTTTGGAAGAACTTAACAGTTCTTTTTGCTGTTTTCCATAGTGGCTATATCATTTTACATTGCCTCCAATAGTGCACAAGGGTTCCAATTTTCCACAGTACTATTTTCTTTTCTTTTTGAGACAGAATCTTGCTCTGTCACCCAGGCTGGAGTGCGGTGGCCAGATCTCAGCTCACTGCAACCTCCACCTCCAGGATTCAAGCGATTCTCCTTCCTCAGCCTCCTGAGTAGCTGGGACTACAGGAGCGCGCCACCATGCCCAGCTAATTTTTGTATTTTTAGTAGAGATAGGGTTTCACCATGTTGACCAGGATGATCTTAATCTCTTGACCTCATGTTCTGCCCGCCTCGGCCTCCCAAAGTGCTGGGATTATAGGCGTGAGCTACTGCACTCAGCCTATCCTAAAGATTTAAAAAAATGTTTTAGAAGGACACCTCACTTATATTTAGATTTGATTATTTGCAGTTCTTCACCTCAAGGCACTGAAGTTTTGAACAAGAGGGTTAAGTTAGGAGTACAAGATCTGGAATCAAACTGCTGGAGTTCAAAACCCAGGCAGCCCCACAAACTGTGAGACCATAGACAAGCCATTTAACCTCTCTGTGTTTCAATATTTATTTATTTGAGGTGGAGTCTGGCTCTGTTGCCAAGGCTCGAGTGCAGTGGCATAATCTTGGCTCATTTCAACCTCCACCTCCTGGGTTCAAGCGATTCTCCTGTCTCAGCATCCCCAGTAGCTGGGATTTACAGGTACCTGCTACCATTCCTGGCTTCCTGGCTAATTTTTTTGTATTTTCAGTAGAGACAGCATTTCGCCATTTTGGCCAGGCTGGTCTTGAACTCCTGACCCCAGTAACCCGCCCACCTCAACCTCCCAAAGTACTGCGATTACAGGCATGAGCCACCATGCCTGGCCCTGTGTTTCAATTTTTTTCTTTTTTTTTTTTTGAGACAGGGTCTCACTTTGTCACCCTGGGTAGAGTGCAGTGGCGAGATCTCAGCTCACCGCAACCCCTACCTACCTGGTTCAAGCAATTCCCCTGCCTCAGCCTCCCAAGTAACTGGGATTACAGGTACACACCAATATGCCTAGCTAATTTTTTTTCGTATTTTTAGTAGAGACAATATTTCACCATGTTGGCCAGACTAGGGTCTCGAACTCCTGACCTCAGGCAATCTGCCTCGGCCTCCCAACCTGCTGAAATTACAGGCAAGAGCCACTGTGCCCGGCCTCAATTTTTAACCCTTTACAAGTACTTTCAGAAGTACTTAGAACAAACCTAAATGACTAGGGCAAGAAATTTTATCATTTCCATTTGACACTTGGTGAAATATTCTCAAAATGTATGACTAGCCCAAGTTCATAGAGGAGATCAATAATGCTGTAGTTATTAAAATCAGATATTCATCCATACTTTATTATGACAAGGATTCTTTGGCCAAACTTTAGTCAGACTTCCGAATCTTCTGTTAGGTCCATCTGCATACTTCCTTGTAAATTCCAGTTTTATCAGAAAACCGCACTAAGTTAGTTTAGCAAAAACCCCTCTTCCTCCATATCTAATCAGGCTCCAAATCCTCCACCATCTCCCAGGTGATGTCTGATCACTGTGGCCTGTCTTCAGCAAGAATCCTGTTTGACTGATTTAGCCAGAGTCTCACTTACCCCTGAGATTTCCTCTTTGTAATTTTCCATCTACTGACCCCCACCCCTAACATATACACACATTGCTTCTTGGTGAATCAGATTCCTGAACCATTGCTCAAGACAAATGTCTGCCAAAGCTGGTAAAAACAGATGTTGATTCTTAAGGTATCAGTATCCTCTGGCTGGGCTTGGCGGCTTGCACATGTAATTCCAGCTATTTAGGAGGCTGAGGCAGGAAGATCACTTAAGCCCAGGATTTTAAGGCTGCAGTGAGCTAAGATCGTGCCACTGACTCTCACCTGGGTGACACAGCCAGACTCTGTCTCTTAAAATAAGAAGGTGGGGGGAGAAGAGTATACTTTCTGAAACTGCGATAGAGTCCCAGGCTTCTTTTGAAAGGTACCTTCTGGGCTGGAAGTTCTTTCTGGCTGTCTGTGAAGCCTCTGTATTCTCTCTATTGGATCTGCTTCTCCCATGGGAAATTCTGTCATCTGAAACCCATCTTCTCAACCCCTACTGACTATATCCTTTGCCAACTTTGTCCACCACTGCCAGATCCTTTCCCTTCCCACTCCAGCCCCTCACTCACTTGAACTTTAGGCCCCCTACCCTCCACTGGAGGCTCTGAAGGGACTGAGAGGCCCCTCCAAATCAATCACTTGAGGCTGAAAAGAGAAAAAAAAAACAGGCAAATAAGAAAACCTGTAAAAATAATTTTTGATAAATACTGGTAAAAAGCTTTAGCCCTTAATAAGTACATAAACTGAACTTGTCCCATTTTCTTTTTATTTATTTATTTTTTTGAGACAGAGTCTTGCTCTGTCGCCAGGCGCCAGGCTGGAGTGCAGTGGCGTGATCTTGGCTCACTGTAACCTCCACCTCCTTGGTTCAAGCAATTCTCCTACCTCAGCCTCCCGAGTAGCTGGGACTACAGGTGGGCGCCACCACGCCCAGCTAATTTTGTACTTTGGTAGAGATGGGGTTTCACCATGTTGGCTAGGATGGTCTTGATCTCTTGACCTTATGATCTGCCTGCCTCAGCCTCCCAAAGTGCTGGGATTATAGGCGTGAGCCACTGCACTTGACCCCATTTTCTTTTTCTGTTTTTTTTTTTTTTTTCCCCTGAAGCGGAGTCTCACTCTGTCACTCAGGCTGGAGTGCAGTGGCACCATCTTGGCTCACTGCAACCTCCACCTCTCGGGTTCAAGTGATTTCTCCAGTCTCAGCCTCCCTAGTAGCTGGGATTACAGGTGCCTGCCACCATGCCTGGCTAATTTTTTCTATTTTTAGTAGAGACGGGGTTTCACATTGTTGGCCAGGCTTGTCTTGAACTCCTGACCTCAGTTATCTGCCTGCCTAGGCCTTCCAAAGTGCTGGGATTACAAGTATGAGCCACTATGATGGCCACCTTGTCCCATTTTAATCAAAAATACATTTTGGAAAAAAATTAAAGTAGAGATATTTAATTTTTCTAGCCAGGCACTGTGGCTTATGCCTGTAATCCTAGCACTTTGAGAGGCCCAGACAGACAGATCAACTGAGGTCAGGAGATCGAAACCACCCTGACCAATATGGTGAAACCTCGTCTCTCCTAAAAATACAAAATTAGCCGGGCATAGTGGCACATGCCTATAATCCTAGCTACTTGTAGGCTGAGGGACGGGAATCACTTGAACCTGGGAGGTAGAGATTGCAGTGAGCTGAGATCACACCATTGCACTCTAGCCTGGGCAACAAGAGTGAAACTCTGTCTAAAAAAAAAAAAAAAGATATTTTTAGACATTTTTTAACTCTGTCTGAAAAACTAGTGAGTTTGTATTACTCTGTTTTACCGCCTCTTGACTAAATTTTTAAAATGAAAATCCAGCTAGACATGGGGCTGTGTGCCTATAGTCCCAGCTATTCAGGAGGCTGATATGGGAGAATGGCTTGAGTTTAGGAGTTCAAGTTCAACCTAAGGACCATAGTGAGACCCCATCTTTAAAGACAAGAAGAAAGAAAAGTCATTAAAATCTGGTTGCATCTGTCTGTATGTTTATGTGTGGGTACATGTATATACCTATGTTTGTATATTATACTTACATAATATTTTCTACCTCTGATGTGCTTACCAAACTAAAACACTAGAATTGGCTTGGGGATAAATAAATGAGTGCTGAAAAAAGTATTCACAAAATTCTCAGAAAAATGGAATATGACCCTGTTGGTTTTTTAAGTTCATGTGATCTTGGATAACTTTTGGTAAATAAAAGCTAGTTTTTTTTTTTTGAGATGGAGTTTTGCTCTTGTTGCCCAGGCTGGAGGGCAGTGGCACGATGGCAGCTCACTGCAATCTCTGCATCCTGGGTTCAAGAGATTCTCCTTCTTCAGCCTCCTGAGTAACTGGGGTTACAGGCGCCTGCTACCACGCCCAGCTAATTTTCTTGTATTTTTAGTAGAGACAGGGTTTCATCATGTTGGCCAGGCTGGTCTCAAACTCCTGACCTTGATGATCCACCCGCCTTGGCCTCCCAAAGTGCTGGGATTATAGGCATGAGCCACTGTGCCTGGCCATAAGAGCTAGTTTTAAAATTCTTGGTAAAATAAAAATAGAAATGTCTTCAGAATTGTCAATATTAAATACAAGACAGATATACATTTTTACCTGGGTTGGCTGGTCAGAGAAGGTTGTATCGTCTCTGATAGATTTATTTCTTTTTTTTTTTTTGAGATGGAGTTTCACTCTTGTTGCCCAGGCTGGAGGGCAATGGTGCGATCTCAGCTCATTGCAACTTCTGCCTCCTGGATTCACCCTATTCTCCTACCTCAGCCTCCCCAGTAGTTGGAATTACAGGCATGTGCCAGCACGCCCAGCTAATTCTTTGTATTTTTAGTAGAGATGGGGTTTCACCATGTTGGCCAGGATGGTCTCGAACTCCTGACCCTAGGTGATCTACCCACCTCGTCCTCCCAAAGTGCTGGGATTACAGGCATGAACCACTGCGCCCAGCCATCTCTGATAGATTTTTAAGGTCATAAACCTGTAAACCCAATCTAAGAGCAGAATACACAGTAAACATGAATTGCTTAATTGAATGATGCATGTAATTTTAAAAAGTAAAAATGTAAAGAAGGAAGTGAAATAAAAGGTTGTAAAAGGGTGAAAATTTTATCTTTTTTAGTCAAAGCTGACTGAGATTGGATAGATTTATTTATAAGGTTTTATTAAAAATTAGTTTAGTTTAGTTTTGTTTTTTTTAGATTGAGTCTTACTCTGTCACCCAGGCTGGAGTCCAGTGGTGTGATCTCAGCTCACTGCAACCTCCGTCTTCCAGGTTCAAGTAAGTCTCGTGCCTCAGCTTTTTGAGTAACTGGGAGTAGAGGCACATACCACCATGCCCAGCTAATTTTTATAGTTTCGTAGAGATGAAGTTTCACTTGTTGGCCAGGCTAGTCTTGAACTCGTGGCCTCAAGTAATCTTCCCATGTTGGCTTCCCAAAGTTCTGGGATTACAGGTATGAGCAACTGTGCCCAGCCAAATTAGCCTAATTTGATATGTTAAATTATATGGAAAGCATTGTCAAATAAGTAATGATAATCTTCTTTAAGTTATATATTTTTGTATGTTATTTACATTAATGTTTCAAAAATTGTATGAAATTCCTAGAAATCTGTTATCAGTTACAATTTTGTTTATTATGTTAAAATGTTGTATGCCACATGAAAAACCAAATTTCCTTGGCAATTGCATCACTATTATAATAAAGTCTCCAGATTCTTCTTAGACAGGGTTTTATTCTGTTGCCCAGGCTGAAATGCAGTCGTTGGATCCTGGCTCACTGCAGCATCAACCTTCTCGGTCTCAGGTGATCCTCCCACCTCAGCCTCCTAAGTAGCTGTAACTATAGGTGTGTGCCACCATGCCTGGGTAATTTTTGCATTTTTGGAGAGACAGAGTCTTGTCTCGTTGCCTATGCTGGTCTCCTGGGCTCAAGCTATCCACTCACCTCAGCCTCCCACAGTGCTGGCATTACAGTCATGATGTAATGCCAGGCCTAGGTTTTAAATTATGGCCTTTTGAGTGTTTGTCACCCATAGATAGTCATTATTTTACTTTCTTTTATTTTTATTTTTTTAATTGAGATGGAGTTTCACTCTTGTTACCCAGGCTGGAGTGCAATGGCACGATCTCGGCTCACTGCAACCTCTGCCTCCTGGGTTCAGGCAATTCTCCTGCCTCAGCCTCCTGAGTAGCTGGGATTACAGGCACGTGCCACCATGCCCAGCTAATTTTTTGTATTTTTGGTAGAGACGGGGGTTTCACCATGTTGACCAGGGTGGTCTCGATCTCTTGACCTCGTGATCCACCCACCTCGGCCTCCCAAAGTGCTGGGATTACAGGCGTGAGCCACCGTGCCCAGCCTTTACTTTCTTTTCTAAAAGCATTTGCAGTCAGCTATAGTCCAAAATTGTTCTTCAAGATAATAAAACAGGCACTCTAACAAGTACCCTTAAATACAAGTTTTTGATAACTTTAAGGTTATACCACTGGGCTGGATAAGAATTTTGAGACCTCTGATGAAACTGATGGATTCATGACATTGCTTAGGAAGATCAATCAAGCAGAACAATAATTAATTACTGGGACTAAATGAACCGATGAGAATAATTTTAAAGGAATTTTTGTTTGAAACATTGTCAGTTCTTTAAATGCTTTCCTCCTTAGATTTAAGGAAATCTTTTTTTTCTTAAGCCATCTATATGTTACAGCAATTTGATAAAGCATACTTTTGTTAACAAAAATGGAAACATTTACTTTTTCTCTTTTAAATTTTTATTTATTTATTTATTTACTGAGACAGAGTTTCGCTTGTTACCCAGGCTGGAGTGCAATGGCGCGATCTTGGCTCACCGCAACCTCCGTCTCCTGGGTTCAGGCGATTCTCCTGCCTCAGCCTCCTGAGTAGCTGGGACTACAGGCACACGCCACCATGCCCAGCTAATTTTTTTTTGTATTTTTAGTAGAGATGGAGTTTCACCATGTTGACCAGGATGGTCTCGATCTCTTGACCTCATGATCCACCTGCCTCGGCCTCCCAAAGTGCTGGGATTACAGGCTTGAGCCACCGCGCCCGGCCTACATTTACTTTTTCTTCCCTGATCCCTCCACAATTGTGAAACTATGAGTATTCTTATTTTTATTTTTTTGAGAGTCTCCCTCTGTTGCCAGGCTGGAGTGCAGTGGCTCGATCTCGTCTCACTGCAACCTCCACCTCTTTGGTTCAAGCAATTCTCCCGCCTCAGCTTCCTCAGTAGCTGGGACTACAGGCGCACACCACCATGCCTGGCTAATTTTTGTATTTTTAGTAGAGACGGGGTTTCTCCATGTTGGCCAGGATGGTCTTGAGCTCTTGACTTCGTAATCCACCCACTCCGTTGGGAAAGTATTCTTATTTTTATGGCAATATAGTTATTTGTATAATTTCTATAAAAATGTGTTCTCCGGCCGGGCGCGGTGGCTCACGCCTGTAATCCCAGCCCTTTGGGAGGCTGAGGCGGGTGGATCACAAGGTCAAGAGATCGAGACCATCCTGGTCAAAATGGTGAAACCCCGTCTCTACTAAAGATACAAAAAATTAGCTGGGCATGGTGGCGCGTGCCTGTAATCCCAGCTACTCAGGAGGCTGAGGCAGGAGAATTGCCTGAGCCCAGGAGGCGGAGGTTGTGGTGAGCCGAGATCGTGCCCTTGCACTCCAGCCTGGGTAACAAGAGCGAAACTCCGTCTCAAAAAAAAGATGTGTTCTTCTTGTAACAAGACATAATTGGAGGCACTGGTTATATTACCCAGGTTTTGACTGGAATGTCATATTTTCAGATATAGCCAGATGGTTTTAAGAAGGTATGACTGATTTTACAGAACTAATAAAGCTTTCCTTAGAAAAACTGGCCTGAGGGTTCCCAGACTTACAGGTGAGCAAGGGATGTCACTTTCTGGCAGGCCCAGGAACTTCAGCATATCTTGGGGACCTGAAGAAGAGAGGAATCCATCCAAATCTCTAAGTGTTTCAGATACAGCCGGATGGCTACTGATTTAAGATGTAGTTGAGGTAATCCACGGAGATTTACTGAAAGAAGACCCCATGAATTTGAGATGGCAATTAACTTTTATTTTTTATTGAGCACCTAGTGCATACGCCAGATATTCTTCTACACATTTCACATATTCTTAATCCTTACAACAGCTCTTTGATTAGGTTTTTTAAGGAAAACTAGGCCTTTCCAAAATAATGTAATGATCACAAAACATATATAACATACAGCTCTGCATCTTGACTACAGCGTGTAGATCTACGTGATAAAATGACATTGAACTATACACACATCATATAACTGTCAAATCCCTTTTGAGACTGTACTAAAATTATGTAACATGCAACCATTGGGGGAAATTGGGTAAAGAGTAAATTGGATCTCTCTGCACTATCTTCAAGTAGTGTTTAGCTACTTAATAAAAATAATGCCCTACAGTTTGGGTTTATCCAGTGTTTTTCTCATAGCTAGATCGGGATTATCGCTTTTGGAGAGGAAGACCACAGAGATAGTATATATTTTCAACTATGAATCTATTTCAAAATAAAAAGTAAAAAAAAAATTCTCCAAAGGGGGGCGATTAGTAAATTGATGAGTCCTTTCCGGCCCTCCAACACATCCACACCCCTATTAACAAGTCCCATAACTCGAGTTGTTTGGAATGCGGATAAAGAAACTAAACTTAACTACGCGCTTCCAGCACCCCGTATCTCGCACTTTGGTTCAACTGAAAGCCTTGGGGATGGGGAGGGCAGGCGTGGTAAAAGGCTCAGGTTTGGGAAGGTCGTTTGGTTCCTTCCAATCCAAACGGAAGGCTTTTCAGAGTGTTTATTCTTACACTACAGCCGTGGCCCAGACCCAGAGGTCCGCTTCCGGCCACGGCCAAAAAGCTGCACCGCGCGCACCGGGAGAGCTGGAACCGCTGCAGAGGGCCTCCGGGCGTGCCAGACAGGTCGCAAGGGCGGGGGTCCCCACCTAGCGGAATACACCGAGGCCAACCCCTCCCCCTGCCCCCACGAGGAGAGGCGCGGACTCCAGGAGCTGCCACTCCCCCCAGGCTTGCAGGACGAAACTGGGACGTTGAGGCCGCGGAGCTGGCCAAACCCGCGGCGCGTGGCACGCGCGAGCCCTCCCGCGCATGCTCCACCCGCCGGCCTTCAGCCCGCGCCCCGGGCCCCGCCTCCCTCCCTGCTTCTCCCTGTTTCCCGTCAGCCTCCCTCTGAGTTTGGCCCCTCCGGCCGGGCGGCCGACGTTCCGCGTGCGTGCGGGCGCCTGACTTCACTTCCGGCTAACGCGCTCCGCTTGCCCCCTGGCCCCGGATGGTGACTGGCGGTGGTGCTGCACCTCCCGGGACTGTCACTGAGCCGCTTCCCAGTGTGATTGTGCTGAGCGCAGGCCGGAAGATGGCGGCTGCGGCGGCCTCGGCGGCCTCGGGCCCCGGCTGCTCCTCGGCGGCGGGGACGGGGGCGGCCGGGGTCTCGGAGTGGCTGGTGCTGCGGGACGGCTGCATGCACTGCGACGCCGACGGGCTGCACAGCCTGTCCTACCACCCGGCGCTCAACGCCATCCTGGCCGTCACTAGCCGCGGGACCATCAAAGTCATCGACGGCACCTCGGGGGCCACTCTGCAGGCCTCGGCGCTCAGTGGTGAGTGTACGGTACGCCGGGCGGGGGCCGGGCCGGCGCGAAGCCGGGGAAGGAAGCCGCCCAGCCCCGGGGCTCGGCCTCGCGACTTGGGGGAAGCGAGGTGGCGGGAGGGCAGGGCTGGGGGCTCGGACCCGGCTGTGAAGGGAGGCCCGGAAGCTGATGGAGTGGGAACCTTAGGACTTGGCTTTTCCAGCGGCTGCAGCTAGGAGGAAAGGCCGGCGAGTCAGGGAGTGGTGGAAGGGGAGTTGCCTTTTGGGCCTGGAGCGTCCGGTCTGGCTTGGTTCTCTGCGAGAGGTGAGGAGGCTCGGAGCTTGGTACCGGAGGAAGTCAGGCCCGGGTAGGCCCTGGAGAGGCTGTCGGTCCTGCGGCCGGTTAGATGAGAGCGGAAGGCTGGAAGGGTTGACCCTGGCCGGTGAGGCTGGTGGCCGGAGGCGAGAGGCGGGGAGCGTCCGAGTCGGCACTCAAGCCCTCCCTTGTGGGAGAAGAGCCGGCAGTCTGCTGTTCTCAGGTCCCGCAGGTGCGGGGACAGACCGCGGGCTGTGCGCTCTGGGTGGGGGTGGGGATAGGGTGGGGGTGGGGTGGGCCGGGTTGGGGGTGGGGAGGGAAGTAGGCGGGCCAGCTGCCTGAACTACTTGGTCGACGACTATGGGACTCTACAGACGCCAAAGACAACTAGATATGGTCCCCTTGCCCAGGGCTTCCAATTTCTACTCCTCAATGAAGAGAAAGTCAGGACCTGCGGTGTGTGAAATAGATTCCTTTGGGTTTGTAACTTCAGGCGGTCTTTATCTGTTTTCCCACAGCGAGCCGAAAATTGGGATTTGAAGGTGTCTCTGAGTCTCACCATTACAGGACAGTACTTCTGGGTAGCGTAAACATTGGTCCAGGGATGGCACTTTTAGATGCGTGAGGTGTATGCTCAGTGGACAGACTGGAGTGGTTTTGGAATAGCTCTGGCTGAGTTACATTTGGCTGAGATGACATTTGTGGTTACATGATGAGTGGCTTAATTTGGATGTTGTAGGTTAAGATTGAAAAGTTAGTATATGAGTGAGTTGGACTCCTGCATAGAGATATAATGTATACAACTCTCTGTGTTTAGCCAAGTGGAAGTAGTTATGTGGTCAGCCAGTTCACTCGTATTTGAAGGTAGACAAACAAGGAAAAGTTTACTTTGTGAGTAATAAGGGATTTGTAAGAGTGAATGGCAATTTAGGGAGGCAAACGTGAAATTAGACGTGTTAATTATTGTTGATGTGGGAGCTGTGAAAGAATTGGATTATGTATAGTTCTAGAATGTAAACCTGGAATATATCTAAGAGAAAGTTTTGGGAGGTAGGTTTGTAATTTTTTCTTTTCTTGGTTTAGGTAAAGGATAGGGGTGGCCCAGTTGTAGTAGTGAAGGTTACTGCAACTTGAACATAATGGCTTGTCACTGTGTATAAGAGGGAGATGCTCATTAGTAATTGGCTTTTTTGTTTTTGAGACGGAGTTTCGCTCTTGTTACCCAGGCTGGAGCGCAGTGACACGATCTCGGCTCACCGCAACCTCCGCCTCCTGGGTACAAGCGATTCTCCTGCCTCAGCTTCCGGAGTAGCTGGGACTACAGACACGAACCACCATGCCCAGCTAATTTTTATATTTTTAGTAGAGACGGGATTTCACCGTGTTGACCAGGATGGTCTCGATCTCTTGACCTCTTGATCCACCCGCCTCGGCCTCCCAAAGTGCTGGGATTATAGGGGCTATCTTTTTTTTTTAAAAAGTCATTAAAAAATATTTCAAGTATGAAAAGATATGAAGAGTAATTACAGTGAACACCATCCATCCCCAAGTCAGCTTAAGAAATAAAATATTACAAATAGGATTAGAATCTCAGCTGAATCTCTCCTGGATTGCACTTTTCCAACCTCCTTCCTCATAAATGTTATCTTTAATTTGATTTTATCCTTTTCATACATGTCTGTACATTTTAGTATATGTTTCTATCTTGAAGATGGAGTATTTTTGTGATTTTTAACTTGGGATAAGTGATATCATAGGTATTAGGATTTCTAAAGAAAGTCATTAACCAAAGTATTCAAGTGTTTTGGATAGAAAGAGGAGTTTCACAGAGTGTATTTTATGTCTGGAGATCATGTTTGAGAAGAATAATGTGTGTCAGGGTTTATTGGTTGGGGAAATTGGACATATATTTAGGTGCCTGTACATGGAAGGAAAGACAATAGATTACTAAAGAGGAGGGTTTTAGGTGCATGATGTGAAGGTGTAGGTACGTAAGTAAAATGTAACACTGATTTGGGATAACAGGTTTTGTTGGGGCATTTGTTAGTTAGAAGACTTTGGGATTGGATACAATTGCAGGTCCCCATGCATGAAGATTGAGTATGTGAATTAAACTATGTAGAAGAGAGTGTAGAAAAGAGGCCAGGCATGGTGGCTCATATCTGTAATCCCAGCACTTTGGGCTGCTGAGGCGGGTGCATCATGAGGTCAGGAGTTTGAGACCAGCCTGACCAATATGGTGAAACCCTGTGTCTGCTAAAAATAAAAAAATTAGCTGGGCGTGGTGGTACACACATGTAGTCCCAGCTACTCGGGAGGCTGAGGCAGAAGAATTGCTTGAACCCAGGAGGTGGGGGTTGTGGTGAGCTGTGATCGAGCCACTGCACTCCAGCCTGGACAAGACAGCGAAATTCTAAAAAAAAAATGTATATAGAAGAGTTTATAACGAATAGAATGAAGGATTACAGAAAAAATTTGAAAGTAACAATGTATACATTCTGAAACATTTTCATATGTGATAACTGAACCTTATTATTTAAAAATTTTATTTTTTTAGTTTTATTCTTGAACTCCTAGCCTCAAGTGATCATCCCATAGCATCCCAAAGTGCTAGGATTATAGATATGAGCTGTCTCACCTGGACTGACATTTATTATTATTATTATTTTGAGATGGAGTTTCCACTTTATTATTATTATTTTGAAATGGAGTTTCTACTCTTGTTGCCCAGGCTAGAATGTAATGGCACGATCTTGACTCACTGCAACCTCCGCCTCCTGAGTTGAAATGATTCTCCAGCCTCAGCCTCCTGAATAGCTGGGATTACAGGCATGCACTACCACATCTGGCAAATTTTGTGTTTTTAGTAGAGATGGGGTTTCTCTGTGTTGGTCAGGCTGGACTCGAACTCCCGACCTCAGGTGATCTGCCTGCCTTGGCCTCCCAAAGTGTTGGGATTACAAGTGTGAGCCATTGTGCCCACCTTGAAGTTTATTAATAATAATGATCGGAGGTTGTATAGGGTCCTGTTTGCCCCAGTTCAGATGATTGAGGAGGGAATGCTGTGTTTTATGCATTACTTGGAATCTGCAGGTATTTAGTAAGTTTGCTTTTAATGATTAATAGAGGATGACAGTCCTATAAATAGAGTAGAGAGAAGATGCCAGTAGTGATCATGGTCCTAACATAATCCCTCTTTCCCATTTATGGGCAATGGGCCACTTTCTTTACTACCACAGAGGAAAGACATCTGTGTCTGAGGGGATAAAGCATGGGAATAACCATATAGAGTTTTACTAAGTGATAGAGTAGTACATCTTATGGATGCCTGGGGTTCAGTTTATAGTGTTATGGGTTGCCTGTAACAAAGATTGGAAGTTGAAGGATGGGAACAGGACTTGTATGTATATGTATTGGGTGGCAAAGACAGTGAATTTTTAACTATGACAATAGTATATGTCTTTATATTATCTGTATATGATATAAAATACTTATAAATATACTTTCACTGGATTAAGAGCTATCAGTATATACACAGGTTAGACAAGTATTTGCTCCCTGTCAGTATTTAAGAGTGAAAATTTCTGAGTCGCTGAGCTGCATGATCTGGCCTTAACTAATCTTTCTAGTCTTGTTTCCTTGTTTATAGGTTTCGGTAAATGGTCCATTTAATTCTCTTTGCTAACTACAGTAGTTTTGTTCTTTTGTGGAATGTACCAGTTCACTCCAGTCATGTAGCTAAATCTTAGTCATTTTTTGAGACCTAGAGCACATCTTAACTTCCTGATCCCTTTAGCCAGAAATGACTGAAGCCCTAAGCACATATTGTCCAATTAGTGTTCATTTTAGTTTGGCAGCTTAGTCTTTTGTGTTTTTTTCAGCCATTTTGAACTATTTAAACTCCATTTCATTTAGCTTTTTGTAAATATATGAGGTCTACCTCATAGTATTTTAAGCTCCTTGTAGGGAGGTAGTTTGTTTACTTGTTTATATATCCCCTTCCCAGGATGCCTAGTATACAATGTGTTTGTGCGCGCGCGCGCGCGTGTGTGTGTGTGTGTGTGTGTGTATTTTTTTTTTTCTCAAAAAGTCTCTGTGGCCCAGGCTGGAGTGCAGTGATGCGATCTCAGCTCACTGTAACCTCTACTTCCTGGGTTCAAGAAATCCTCCTTTCTCACCCTCTTGAATAGTGCACACCATTATACCTGGCTAATTTAATTAATTTATTTATTTAAGATGGAGTCTCACTCTGTTGCCCAGGCTGGAGTGCAGTGGTATAATCTTGGCTCATTGCAGCCTCCACACCTCCGCCTCCTAGGTTCAAGCGATTCTCGTGCCCTAGCCTCCTGAGTAGCTGGGATTACAGGCACCGGCCAGCCACCACACCTGGCTAGTTTTTGGTAGAGACAGGGTTTCACCATGTTGCTCAGGCTGGTCTCGAACTCCAGGGCTCAAGTGGTCCTCCTGCTTCGGCCTCCCAAAGTGCTGGGATTACAGGCCTGAGCCACTGTACCTGGCCTTATTTTTTTTTTTTTAGTAGTGACAGGGTTTCACCATGTTGGCCAGGCTGGTCTCTATATTCTGACCTCAAGTGATCCTCCCACCTTGGCCTCCCAAAGTGTTGGGATTACAGGCGTGAGCCGCTATGCCCAGCCCTAATATGTACAAACTTGAATATTTTTGATTTGATGCGTATATAACAGTGTATTAGTACTTCCTTATATACTAATTGCTAAATAAACACATTTTTGACTTTTTAATAAAATATGCTTTTCTTTGTTTTAGAGCAATTTTAGGTTCATAACAAACTGAGCAGAAAGTACGGATAGTTCCCATATACCTGCTGTCTCCATGCTCACACAGCCTCCCACCCATCAGTATTCTGCATCACAGTGGTACCATCCGTGAACTTAGCACTAACAATCATCATCACCCAAAGTCCGTAGTTTACGTTAGGGTTTACTCTTGGTGTCGTACAGTCTGTGGGTTTGGATAATGTATAGTCACATGTACCTACCATTGCGCTATCATAAAGAATAGTTTCACTACCCGAAAAGTCCCCTACTCTGACTGTTCATCCTTCTCTTCCTTTTTCCAATTGTTCCCTCCCCTCTCCCTGCTGACAGCCACTGATCTTTTTATTGTCTTCATAGTTTTGCCTTATTCACAATGTCATAGTTGTATTTATATAGTTTGTAGACTTTTCAGATTGACTTCTTTATTTATATGCATTTGCAGTTCTGTGTCTTTTCATGGCTTGATAGTTCATTCCTTTTTGGTGCTAAATAATATTCCATCGTCTGGATGTAGCACAGATTATCCATTCACATACTGAAGGACATCTTGCTGGTTTCTATGTTTTGGCAATTATGAATAAACCTGCTGTAAACATTTGTGTGCAGGTTTTTGTGTAGACATAAATTTTCGGATCATTTGGGTAAATACTAAGGAACTTGATTATTGGATCAGATGTGAAAGAATGTTTACTTATATAAGAAACCGACACACTTTTAGTGGCTGTGTACAATTTTGTTATTCCCATTAGCAATGAATGTTCCACTTCCTTACAAGCATTTGGGGGTTTTATATTTTAGCCATTTTAGTAGTTGTGTAGTATCTCCTTTTTTAAAATACACTTTAGCGTAATAGGAAGGAGCTTGGTTCTCGACACAAATGGGTTAAGATCTTGGGTTAAGATCCCAGTGTCTTAAAAATTTTTTTTAAAAATTCTCATGATGGGCATGGTGGCTCAAACCTGTAATCCCAGCACTTTGGGAGGCTGAGGCAGGTGGATCACGAGGTCAAGAGATGGAGACCATCTTGGTCAACATGGTGAAACCCCGTCTCTACTAAAAATACAAAAAATTAGCTGGGCATGGTGGTGCGTGCCTGTAATCCCAGCTAATCAGGAGGCTGAGGCAGGAGAATTGCCTGAACCCAGGAGGTGGAGGTTGCGGTGAACCGAGATCGTGCCTTTGCACTCCAGCCTGGGTAACAAGAGCGAAACTCCGTCTCAAAAAAAACAACTCTCATTACATAGATTTACTTTAAGTTTTAAAAACCCATATAACCTTGACTAAATTATTTAATATTTCTGTTCCAGGTTCCTTATTTGCAAAATACAGATGATAATTGTACTAATTGTGAGGCTTGTTAGTGCATGTAAAATATTTATAACCGTGTACTGGCCAGACAAATGCCCCCAAAATGTTTGTCTTACCTACTTCAATTCCCTGTAAATACCTTGCTTTTGGCCCAGTGCTTGGCTCATGTCTGGGGTCCCAGCACCTTGGGAGGCTGAGGCAGGAGGATTGCTTGAGCCTGGTAGTTGGAGACCAGTCTAGGCAACACAGTGAGACCTCATCTCTAGAAAAAATTTAAAAATTTGTTGGGCATGGTGGCGCACACCTGCTTCAACCCGGGAGCTTGAGGCTCTAGTGAGCTGTGATTGTGCCACTACACTCCAGCCTGGGCAACAGAGCAAGACTTTGTCTCAAAAAACAAACGAACAAAAAACAAACCAAAAGAAAAACAACACAACCTTCCTTTTTTCTTTTTTACTTAAAGCTTTTTTATGTTCAGTGTTTGAACTTAAACTGAACTTTGAACTTCCTAAAATTTTTTTCTGATTTACCACTTCCATCGTCCTGCAGAACCCATCTAGTTTTCGCTTTTTTTAAGAGTGAAGATATTGTTAAGATGTTCTCTTAATTACTGGTGGTAATGGTTTCTTTTACTTCCTGAAATAGTGCCCCTCC
The DNA here is from genome assembly GCF_049354715.1 of Callithrix jacchus. NCBI lineage: Eukaryota > Metazoa > Chordata > Mammalia > Primates > Cebidae > Callithrix > Callithrix jacchus. The sequence continues at coordinate 82,656,215 of NC_133515.1, read as the reverse complement.
CTAGTATAGTACATTTTATACTGTTTGTCTTTTTTATAAGCTTTTTTGAGATTATGTGGAGAGAGCATGCACTTTGTGTTATGTAGTACTGAACTTCGAATTTTAGCTCATTTATGCACTCACTACTTAAACCTCCTGAACCTCAGCTTCCTCATCTGTAAATTAAGATTAATGTTTAATAGGATGGTGGGGAAGATTAAGTGGTCAAACACGTTAAAAGTGCCTAACAGGCCAGGTGCAGTGGCTCACTCATGCCTGTAATCCCAGCACTTTTGGGAGGCTGAGACGGGTGGATCATGAGGTCAGGACTTCCAGTCCAGTCTGACCAACATGGTGAAACCCTGTCTCTACTAAAAATGCAAAAAAAAAAAAAAAAAAAAAAATTAGCCAGGTGTGGTGGCACGCACCTATAATCCCAGCTACTCAGGAAGCTGGGTCAGGGAATTGCTTAATTGCTTGAACCAGGAAGGTTGGAGGTTGTAGTGAGCCGAGATCATGCCACTGTACTCGAGAGAGGCTGTCTCAAAACAACAACAACAACAAAAAGTACTTAACAGTGCATAACGAATGTAAAGTAGAATGCTAATTCTCTTGAGTCTCTTGGCTGTTTGGTATTGCCACCATCCTCACGATTACTTAAAAAATGTTCACTAAAGGCCGGGCGCGGTGGCTCAAGCCTGTAATCCCAGCACTTTGGGAGGCCGAGGTGGGTGGATCACGAGGTCAAGAGATCGAGACCATCCTGGTCAACATGGTGAAACCCTGTCTCTACTAAAGATACAAAAAATTAGCTGGGCATGGTGGTGCGTGCCTGTAATCCCACCTACTCAGGAGGCTGAGGCAGGAGAATTGCTTGAACCCAGGAGGCGGAGGTTGTGTTGAGCCGAGATCGCGCCATTGCACTCCAGCCTGGGTGACAAGAGCGAAACTACGTCTAAAAAAAAAAAAGTTCACTAAATGTTTACACGCATTAGCTGGGCATGGTGGCACATGTCTGTAATCCCAGCTACTCAGGAGGCTGAGGCAGGAGAATTGCTTGAACCCAGGAGGCGGAGGTTGTGGTGAGCCGAGATCGCGCCATTGCACTCCAGCCTGGGTAACAAGAGCGAAACTCCGTCTCAAAAAAAAAAAAATGTTTACACACAGAAGATAGACAGATAACATTCAAATGTAGATGGAAATATAAATATTTGTAACAAATATACAGTAATCTATATTTGGATAAGTATCTTTTAGTGTATTGGTGTGGCTAAATGTCAGAATGAAGTTGTATTACTAGTTCTGCGTGTATACGGATTGTTTGTGTAGTATACGTACATAAGTAAGTGAAAGTATATGTGTGTGGGTATTAATCAGTGGATATGGCAGTACCTGTGTAGAAGGAAGTCATGTCTCCTCAGTTTCTGAAGTGAATTCCAGATCTGTGTTGCAGTGAAAAAGAAAAAAACCTGCTCAGTGTTTTTATTTTATTTATTAGTTTTTTTTTTGAGATGGTGTCTTGCTCTTTGTCACCCAGGCTGGAGTGCAGTGGTGTAATTCTGCCTCAGCCTCCTTAATAGCTGGGATTACAGGTGCATGCCACTACACCTGGCTAATTTTTTAAAAATTATTTTTAGTAGAGATGGGGTTTCAGCATGTTGGTCAGGCTGGTCTCCAACTCCTGAACTCATGATCTGCCCACCTCGGCCTCCCAAAGTGTTGGGATTACAGGTGTGAGCCACTGTGCCCAACCCTGCTCAGTGTTTTTAGGCAAACACTCCAGTTTTACATTTCTTCATACCTTTTTTCTTTTCCCTTTATAGATATTAACTTTTTTTTTTTTGAGATGGTGTCTTGCTCTGTTACCCAGGTTGGGGTGCAGTGGTGCGATCTCAACTCCGCCTCCCAGGTTCAAGCGATTCTCCTGTCTCAGCCTCCTGAGTAGCTGGGATTACAGGACGCACCACCACACCTGGCTAATTTTTTGTATTTGTTGTAGAGACAGGGTTTCACCATGTTGGTCAGGCTGGTCTTGAACTCCTGACCTCGTGATCTGCCCGCCTCAGCCTCCCAAAGTGCTGGGATTACAGGCGTGAGCCACTGTGCCCGGCTGACTTTTTTTTTTCCACTAAGCTTTTAGAGTCAGTCCCTCAGTAATATAGATAATGATGGGCCGGGCACGGTGGCTCACGCCTGTATTTCTAGCACTTTGGGAGGCTGAGGTGGGTGGATCACCTGAAGTCAGGAGTTCAAGACCAGCCTGGCCATCATGGTGAAACCCCATCTTAAAAAAAAAAAAAAAATTGGCCGGGCGTGGTGGCTCACGGCTATAATCTCAGCACTTTGGGAGGCCGAGGCGGGTGGATCACGAGGTCAAGAGATCGAGACCATCCTGGTCAACATGGTGAAACCCCGTCTCTACTAAAAATAGAAAAATTAGCTGGGCATGGTGGTGCACGTCTGTAGTCCCAGCTCCTTGGGAGGCTGAGGCAGGAGAATTGCTTGAACCCAGGAGGCGGAGGTTGCGGTGAGCCGAGATTGTGCCATTGCAGTCCAGTCTGGGTAATAAGAGTGAAACTCCGTCTCAAAAAAAAAAAAAAGTATATATATATAAAATGACTTTGATTTCAGAAATCTGTGTAGTGGTCATAAATAAGAGGAATATCTTTATACTCTACTGCATCTTCAGTGAGGTTTAGACTGTGTGTTTGTTTTTTTTCTTTTCCTGATGTAAGAGCCTTTTGATCAAACTTCAAGCCCAGAGCTGCCTGCTCTGAGAAGTCATGGTGCCTTCATAGTCCTCATAAAATGAATTTTTTTGGATAAAATTTGCAGTTTCCCAGTGATAGAAATTGTAAATGATTCAAACCAGTTTCTAATTCCTGGCTAACTTTGGTACATGCAGCATTCCTATTCTCAAGTATTCTTTGAGAGATAATAAACATGATACAGAATTGGGATCTCAATAGCCCTAGAAGATAGTTGTCTTATGAATGCATCTGGGTTCATTATAAAAATTTAATTTGGTAGAATCTCTTTTTGGGGTGTGAATATGTACTTTGGCTCTGTTTCTGTTGACTGTCTTTAGTGATGTTAAGAAAGAACAGAATGTTGGCTCTGGAGCTAGACCATTTGAGTTCCAGGTGTGACCTTATGCAAATGGCTTAACCTCTCTGTGCTTCATAATTAGTACCTAACTCACTGAGTTATTGTAAAGATTAAATAAACTGATACATATGCAAGACTGCTTGATTCACCATAAACATTCAATAAATGTTACTTTTTGTTTTGGTGTCTTAAATTATGTAGTTCAGGTCGACAGGTGTTTGTCTGCCTTATGTAGATAACAAGGTGAATTTGAACAACCTCCCCAGACTTCCACTTCAATTTGGAAAACTTTCTAAAAGAAGTGATAGCCCAGCTGAGACTTTAAGGATAAGGAGTTAGCCAAGTAGAAGGAACAGCATGAGCATGAGTAGAGGCATGAAATGGAGCAGGTTGTATTGTTACAAGCATTTTGGTTTTAGAGGGCTTGTAAAGTCTGAGGGAAAGGAGTGATGAGATAGCCTGAGGATCTTGGACTTGGTTCTCCTAGGCCATGGTTCCCATATTTTAAAGTACAAGAACTCCCAGTTTAAGGTAAAAAGTTAGAGCCCTATTATGATTGGAGCATGGTTGCAGTATTAATTGAGAAAATATTGTAAAAAGCAATTGCTTTTAAGCAGTTTAAATTTAATTTAAATTTGATTATTTTTGAGATGGAGTCTTGCTCTGTTGCCCAGGCTGGAGTGCAGTGATATGATCTTGGCTCACTGCAACCTCTGCCTCCTGGGTTCAAGTGATTCTCCTGCCTCAGATTCCCACGTAGCTGGGATTATAGGCACGTGCTACCATGCTTGGCTAATTTTTGTATTGTTACTAGAGACAAGACCAGGCTGGTCTGGGACTCCTGACCACAGGTGATCTGCCTGGCTCGATATCCCAAAGTGCTGGGATTACAGGCAGGAGTCACTGTTCCCAACCAGCAATTTTAATTATTAGACCTCTTTTACCTACATAATTGAAAAAGAATACAACATAAATGTTTTGGACTTTTTATCCCTGCTGGTTTAGCTTTAAGATTTTTGGGGAGCAGAGGAAGCAAGTTAGTTAATGCTCTTCTGTTTGCCCTCCAACTTCATAAATTTTGTTGCTTTTTTCTCTTGTTCTTTTTGTCTTTTTGGGTTTGTTCAGTACCTTCTTTATTTCTTTACTGTCTTTTCAGTAGGGAGGGAGCAGAGGTAAATGTGAATGTATTATATACTTTTTAAACTGGAAATCTGTAGTTGTAACTATACTTAAACTGTTAAACATTTAGTACTCTGTCCTTAGGAATGGGGGCTATAACTATATATAGAACTTAAAAAATAATAGATTTCCATAATGTAGTATGTAAGAAAAGTGGGGATGCAAGCAGGAGGTACCTCTCTGATATGTGTGTTGTATTGCCGATGGCTTCATGAAAACAGGGTGCCTTTGGCAAGACACTTCTCTGAGATACCAACTTTAAAATGGGCTAATGGCCTGTAATCCCAGCACTTCGGGAGGCCTAGGTGGGAGGATTGACTGAGGCCAGGAGTTCAACACCAGCCTGGGCAACATACTGAAACCCCGCCTCTCCTAAAAATACAGAATTAGCTGGGCGTGGTGGTACATGCCTGTAATCCCAGCTACTTGAGAGGCTGAGGCTGGAGAATCACTTGAACCCAGGAGGTGGAGGTTGCAGTGAGCCAAGATTGCGCCGTTGTACTCCAGCCTGGTCAACAAGAGCAAAACTCCATCTTAAAAAAAAAAAAAGTCTGTGACTAGGACAATGCTGTTAAACAAAGCAATTATCAGGCAGGGCACGGTGGACTCTCCCCTTTAATCCCAGCACTTTGGGAGGTTAGGACGGGTGGATTAGTTGAGGTCAGGAGTTTGGGATCAGCCTGGCCAACATGGTGAAACCCCATTTCTACTAAAAATATGAACATTAGCTGGGCATGGTGGTACGCACTTGTAATTCCAACTACCCAGGAGGCTGGAGTAGGAGAATTGCTTGAACCCAGGAGATGGAAGTTGCAGTCAGTTGAGATCACACCACTCCACTCCAGTCTGGGCGACAGACTCTGTCTCCCCGCTGCCCCTTTTCCCCCGAAAAAGTAATTGTCATCAAGTTTGAGTATGTTAAATCAGGGATGTATCCAGAGGAGGTAAATACTATGTTTACTTTTTAGAGGAAATGTTATAAATTTTTGAGTGGGGAAGATGGGAATGTCTTCTTCAAGGTTTATTGTGGGCACCAGGAATTTAAATCTTCATGATTTGCTTATGTACTTTTACTTTGATTTATGAAGTAGGAGAGACAGAGAACACTGGCGAGATGGTACAGGGCAGTGGTTCTAAAACTTTGTTGTTCATTAGAATCATCAGGGGAGCTTTTAAGAAAATACCTTGCTTGGGTCCCAGTATTCTGACTTAAATGGTCTGGAGTGCAGCCCAGGCATACTTTTTTTTTTCTTCTTAGAAGTATGCCAGCTGGTTCTAATGTGCAGCTAGGTTTAGGAGTTAAAACTCCCTGGTCGAGTGTGGTGGCTCACGCTTGTAGTCCCAGCACTTTGAAAGGCGGAGGAGGGCAGATCACAAGGTCAGGAGTTTGAGACCAGCCTAGCCAACATGGTGAAACTCCTTCTCTACTAAAAATACCCCAAATTAGCCTGGCGTGGTGGTGGGTGCCTGTAATCCCAGCTACTCAGGAGGCTGAGGCAGGAGAATTGCTTAAATCCAGGAGGTGGAGGTTACAGTTAGCTGAGATCATGCCATTGCACTCTAGCCTAGTGGGGTGAGACTCCGCCCCCCCCCCCCAAAAAAAAAGGAGTTTAAACTCCCTAGACCTTAGAGAAGTTTATTTGGTGTATCTGGGATAAATGAGAGCTTTTTTTTTTTTTTTTAAATGACGGCATTGCCACAAGTTTTTGTATTTTTTTCCCTCTCCTTTTGAGATGGAGTCTCACTCTGTTGCCCAGGCTGGAGTGCAGTGGTGTTATCTTGGCTAACTCTGCCTCCTGGGTTCAAGAGATTCTCCTTCCTCAGCCTCCCTAGCAGCTGGGATTACTGGCATGCACCACCATGCCCAGCTAATTTTAGTATTTTTAATAGAGACAAGGTTTTACCATGTTGGCTAGCCTGCTCTGGAACTCCTGACTTAAAGTGATCTGCCTACCTTAGCCCTGCAAAATGCTGGAATTACAGGCATGAGCCACCGTGCCACCTTATAGCATTCATTACCTCTTGACATACTATAGTAATTAATGCCATAAGGAAAATTAAAGCTGATATGAGGATGGTGGTATATTAAATTTGTGCTTTTAGGTGGTGTTGGGAGGCCCTCTTTGAGGTAGTGTTTGAGTAAAGATCTGCATGATGTAAGATAGCATCAGTGCACATATCCGGGGGACATTTCTGTCTGTTAATGTAATAGAAAAAAACAGATAGATTTTCATCATATTTGGATGGAAATTGAGTTGGGCTGACTTAAAATGTAGGCTCTATGAGGAGAGGTGAAGATGTCTGTGGGACTACCATTCAGGAGATATCTGGGATCTATATTAAACAGAAAACAGTAATTTCAAATATGAACTCTAAATAGAAATTCATAAAGGTACACATTTGAAATCAGAGTTATTGTATTGATTAGTAGCTGAGAGTAGCTGAGTTGCGTCTCACATTGGCACTTTGTACAGCAGTAGCAATTGAGTTTTTTTTTTTTTTTTTTGAGACGGACTTTCACTCTGTTACCCAGGCTGTAGTGCAGTGGTGTGATTTTGGCTCACTGCAACCTCTACCTCCCAGGTTCAATTGATTCTTCTACCTCTACCTCCCAAGCAGCTCTACAGGCGGGCACCACCACATCCAGCTAATTTTTGTATTTTTAATAGAGATGGGGTTTCACCATATTGGCCAGGCTCGTCTTGAACTCCTGACCTGGTGATCCACCTGCCTCAGCCTCCACCTCCCAAAGTGCTAGGATTATAAAACCATGCCTGGTGCAATTGATTTACAGATGGTTAAGGGTTCCCCTGTGCAACATCATATAGGGAAATTAGTCTTCAAATTTTACTCAACTATAGCCAGGTTAGCCAGGTTGCATACCTGTAGCCTTAGCTACTTTGCAGACTGAGGTGAGAAGATTGCTTGAGACCAGGATTCAAGATCAGCCTAGGCAACATAGTGAGACCATTGTCTCTTAAAAGAAAAAACTACAACCAGGTCCTCATCCTAAAGGAATAATATAACTTATATGTCCCAAGATGTTGAGAGTTAACTGTGACAAATAGAACAATGTATATGAAAAAGACCCCACAGCAAATATCTTACAGGGAGTACTAGGTCTTTAGATCTTGAGCCCTATCCATGATAAGTTTTATCATGGATTATGTTTTCAAAACCAATGATGTCAGAATCTAAAGATTATAGCAAAATAAGAGTGTCTGATGACACTTTTGGTTAAAGTGAATGAAGAGAATCATAACTTGGAAATCAATTCCAGTAATTTTGTATCTTTTGGAGAACCTCTTCTGAGCTTAAGTAGATGTTGGTTCTCTTGCCTGAAACAACACTGTCCCTTCATTGTGTTTTATCATTTATGACCCTTTCTTCATGGCACAGCCACTGACCTTTCCCAAACTTACATTGTTTTGCAGTGAGTTCTGCTTTACAGGAATACTCATTTAGGCTTTTAATACTAAAGTGTTAGCCGGGCATGGTGGCGGGCACCTGTAATCCCAGCTACTCAGGAGGCTGAGGCAGGAGAATCACTTGAACTCGGGAGACAGAGGATATGGTGAGCCGAGATTGAGCCACTGCACTCCAGCCTAGGCAACAAGAGTGAAACTCCATCTAAAAAAAAAAAAAAAAAAAAATAGGAGAAACTAAAGTTTTACTAACATTTTTTCTTTTATTAAATTACTTTATTTTTGGTTAATTATATATCAAAAGCTTTGTGAGAACCTTACATTAACTTTGTACCTTTTAAAAAAATTTAAAATTTTTCTGGGTACATAGTAGGTGTATATGTTTTTGGGGTATAGGAGATGTTCTGATACAGGATTGTACCTTCTTTATTGACTTTGAATGATGTTTGCATATAGTACATTTTAATAGGCTATTTTTAAAATTTTATTTTAGATAGAGTCTTGCTCTGTTGCCAGGCACCAGGCTGGAGTGCAGTGGTGCGATCTCGGCTCACTGCAACTTCTGCCTCCCAGGTTCAAGCAATTCTCCCGCCTCAGCCTCCTGAGTAGGACTGCAGGTGTGCGCCACCATACCCAGCTAATTTTTGTATTTTAGTAGAGACAGGGTTTCATTATTTTGGCCAGGATGGTCTCAATCTCTTGACCTTGTGATCCACGTGCCTTGGCCTCCCAGAGTGCTGGATTACAGAGATGAGTCACAGCGCCTGGCCTTCAACAGGCTATTTTAAGCATTAAAATCTGATAATATCTCAGTGGAAATGAAGTTTTACAGTGTGTTGTTAGTTTGAAAAGATGATGTATTTCTTGTAATATTTTTGCAAATATTTTAGGGTTGTATACTATTTCCTAAAATATTAGATTTGGTAACTAATTTTAAAAAATTTCTTTCTTTTGAAATTTTCAATTTTACCATCCTGGGCAACATGGCAAAATCCTGTCTCTACAAAAAATACAAAAATTAGCCGGGTGTGGTGTCACACACCTGTAATCCCAGCTACTTGGGAGGCTGAGGTGGGAGGATTGCTTGAGCCTAGAAGGCAGAGGTTGGAGTGAGCTGAGATTGTGCCACTGCACTCCAGACCAGGCAACAGAGTGAGACCCTGTCTCAAGAAAAAAAAAAAAAGAAATTTTTTATTTTAAAAGTGACATATCTTATTATAGGATGTTATATAGACTAAGGAAAAAAATTCACATATAATTTCATTACCTAGAGATGGGCATTGTTAACATTTTGGTATTTCTGTTTACTTCTATTGTTTAATATATTTTTTACAGAATTTGGGTCATAATGATGTGTTATGAACTACTCCCTCTTTAGTTAATAGCATATTGTGGATATTGCCTCATGTGTTTATTCTTTTTTTTTTTTTTTCGAGACGCAGTCTTGCTCAGTTGCCCAGGCTGGAGTGCAATGGCAGTGATCTTGGCTCACTGCAGCTGCCGTCTACCGGGTTCAAGTGAATCTCAGCCTCCCAAGTAGCTGGGATTACAGGTGCCTGCCACCACGCCTAGCTAAATTTTGTATTTTTAGTAGAAATGGGGTTTCACCAAGTTGGCCAGGCTGGTCTTGAACTTCTGACCTCAGGTGATCCACCTGCCTCTGCCTTCCAAAGTACTGGGATTACAGGCATAAGCCACTGTGCGCCACCTGGTTGACTTTTTTTTATAATGTCTTACTCTGTCACTCAGACTTGAGTGCGTTGTTGAGATCTCTGCTCACTGTGACGTCTGCTTCCTGGCTTCAGGCGATTCTCCCACCCCAGCTTCCTGAGTAGCTGGGATTACAGGCACATGCTACCAGACCTGGCTAATTTTTGTATTTTTAGTAGAGATGGGGTTTCACAATGTTGGCCAGGCTGGTCTCGAACTTCTGACCTCAAGCAATCCACCTGCCTTGGCCTCCCAAAATGCTGGAATTAACAGATATGAAGCCACTGTGCTTGGGCATGTTTATTCTTTTATAATATTTAAAAATTTGTATTTTTTATAGAATATAAAGTAAAATTACCTATTTTTGTGTGTGTGTGTGAACTAGCAGTACAGGTACAGATGGATATAACCCACCATTGTGGTCAGGATACAGAGCAGTTTCAACACCTGAAAAAATTTGCTAGCTGGGCACTGTGGTTCACACCTGTAATCCCAGCACTTTGGGAGGCCAAGGCGGGTAGATCATCTGAGGTCAGGAATTTTAGACCACCTTGGCCAACATGACAAAACCCCGTCTCTACTAAAAATACAAAAAAATTAGCTGGGTGTGGTGGCAGGCACCTGTAATCCCAGCTACTTTTGGGAGACTGAGGCAGGAGAATTGCTTGAACCTGGGGAGGTGGAGGTTGCAGTGAGCAGAGATTATGCCATTGCACTCCAGCCTGGGCAATAAGAGCGAAACTCCATCTCAAAATAATAATAATAATAATAATAATTCCTCTGTGGTAACCCTTTGTAGTCACATCTTGCCTATACCACTGATCTTTTGGGATCACTGATCTGTTCTCCATAGTATGGAGATTTGTCTTTTCTACATTGTTACCGAAATGTAATCATACAGTATGTAACCTGTTGATATTAGCTGCTTGCGGTTAGCATGATGCCTTTGAGATTCTCTCAAGTTCTTGCATGTATTAATAGTTCATTCCTTTTTTATTACTGAATGGTTTTTCATTGTATTGATGTATCATTTATTTAGCCGGTCACCCTTTGAAACATGTTTGAGGCTAGATGTGGCTTATTACTTTTGTAATCTCAGCACTTAGGGAGGCTGAGGTGAGCAGATCACTAAGTCCAGGAGTTTGAGACCAGGTTGGGCAACAAGCAAAACCCTGTATCTACAAAAAATACAAAAAATTAACCAGACATGGTGGTGTGCACCTGTAGTCCCGGCTACTTGGGAGGCTAAGATGGGAGGATTACCTGAGCCCTGGAGGTCAAAGCCGTGGTGAGCAGTGATTTTGCCACTATACTTCAGCGTGAGTGACACAGTGAGAGTTTGTCTCAAAAAAAAAAGAAAAAGAAAAAAATATTTGGGTGTCTTCATTGATTGATGAATATACATAGAGCTATTATAAACTTCTGAGTACAGATAGTTGTGTGAACATAAGCGTTTATGTCTCTAGGATAAATACACAGAAGTGGGACTACAGGGCGATTTGGTGAGTGTATGTTTAACTTTATAAGAAACTGACAGACCACTGTGGCTGCACCATTTGTATTTCCTTTAGAAATGTGTGAGAGTTCCAGTTCTGCATCCTTGCTAGGACTTCATGCTGTCTTTATATTGTTAAGGTATCTATACTGCCCCAAATAATATGCAGACTTATTGCAATTCCTATCAAAATCCCAATAACTTTTTTCTATTTCTGCAAAAAAAAAAAGAAATTTTTTTCTAAAATTTATATAGAATCTCAAGAGATCCTAAATAGTCAACACAATCTTGACAAAGAACAGAGTTGGAAGATTAACACTTTTGATTTCAAAATTTGGTACGAAGCTACAATAATCAAAATAGTAAGGCCCCACCATAAAGATGGATATAGACTGATAGAATAGAGAGCCAGAAATAAACTATTCCATATATGGTCAGATGATTTTCAACAAGGAGGCCAAGACCATTCATTAGGGGAAAGGACAATCTTTTCAACAAATGATGCTGGGAAGACTGGATAATCACATGCAAAAAGTGTTGTAAGATTTTATCTAACACCATATACAAAATACAACAACAGAGAATAAGTGTTGGTGAAGATGTGGAGAAATTGGAACTCTTGTGCATTACTGGTGGGAATATAAAATGGTGCAGCCATTATGGGAAATGGTGGAGGTTCCTTAGAAAGTTGAGGAAAAAATAGAATTCCGTATGATCGCTGTTCTGTTTCTGCGTGTGTACTGCAAAGAATTGAAAACAGGGAATCAAGGAGATATTTGTACACCCGTTCGTAGCAGCACCATTTGAAATAGCCAAAAGGCAGAAGCAACCTAAGTGTCTGTCCATTGGTAGTTGAATGGATAAAAGGAAGGAAATTCTGATACAGACTCTGATATGGAAGAACCATCAGGACATTATGCTATGGAAAATAAGCCAGTCATAAAAGGAAAAATACTGTATGATTCCATTCATGTGAGATACTTAGTTAAATTCATGAAGACAGAAAGTAGCAAAGTGGTTGCCAGGCTTTGGGGAGAGGGGATAAAAGTCAGTTAGTGTTTAAAAGGTACAGAATTTCAGTTTTGTAAGATGAAATGTCTTCTGGGGATGGATGGTGATGATGGATAAACAACAGCATGAATGTATTTAATACCACTCAACTATAAACTTAAATGGTAAAATGATAAATTTTATGTATATTTTGCCACAATTAAAAAACTAATTAAAAAATCAAATGTCCATTTTTATATATAGTTATATCTCTGGATTATATTTTGTTTTATTGAACTGTGTGTCTGTCCTTTGCTAGTACCACAATTTCTTGTGGTACTGCCTTTTCAAATACATTTCAGTCAGTTTATTTATATGTAAATAAAATCTAGCTGGGATTTTATTTTATTTTTTAAGAGATAGGATCTTGCTTTGTTGCTGAGGGTGGAGTGCAGTGGCGCAATCATAGCTCACTGTATCGTCGAACTCCTGGGCTCAAGTGATCCTCCTGCCCCAGTGTCTGAATAGCTAGAATTACAGGTGTGTGCCACTATGCCTGGCTAAATTTTTTTTTTTTGAGATGGAGTCTTGCTCCGTCACTCAGTGGAGCAATCTCAGCTCACTGCAACCTCCGCCTCCAAAGTTCAATCAGTTCTTCTTGCCTCAGCCTCCTCAGTAGCTGAGACTATAGGCACATGCCACCATACCTGACTAGTTTTTCTATTTTTAGTAGAGACGGGGTTTCACCATATTGGCCAGGCTGGTCTTGAACTCCTGACCTAGTAATCCGCCTGCCTCAGCATTCCAAAGTGCTGGGATTACAGGCATGAGTCACTGCACTTGGCTAATTAAAAAAAATTTTAAAATAGAGATGGGATCTCACTCAGGCTGGCCTCAAACTCCTTGCTAAAGCTGCAGCTTCCCAAAGTGTTATATTACAGGTGTGAGCAGCCATGCTGACTGACCCCACCTGGGATTTTTGATTGAAATTCTGTTAAATCTGTAGATCCATTTGGGGAGTGTTGATGTTTTTACTAGATTGACTTGTTCAGTCCATGAACTTGGTATTGTTTAGGCTTTTGATTTGTGTAATCAGCCTTCAGTACTTTTTGGCATACATGTCTTGTACACCTTTTGTGTATGTATATGTCTAAGTATATGTTAAAGCTATTGTAAACTGGTATTTTACAAAACTAATCATTGGTTTTAGATTGATCAGTGCTAGTATAGAAAAGTATGGTTGATTTTTATCTACATAGGTAATCATATTTCTGTAAATAGGGATAGTTTCTTTTTGATCTGTTTGCCTTTTATTGCCTCTTTTTTTTTATTGCAGTGACAAGATGTTTTAGTATAGTATTGAATAGGAATTGTAAGAGCATACATCCGACTTGTTCCTGATCTGTAGGGGGAAGTATTCAGTCTCTTACCATTAAGTATGTTGACATGCCAGGCACAGCAGTGTGCTCCTGTAGTCCTAGCCACTCAGGAGGATTGCTTGAGCCCCAGAAGTTTGAGTTCCCCTGGGCAATATAGAGAGACCCTGTCTCTTAACAACAACAACAACAAAAAAAACCCAGTGGCTCACGCCTGTAATCCCAGCACTTTGGGAGGCCGAGGTGCGTGGATCACGAGGTCAAGAAATCGAGACCATCCTGGTCAACATGGTGAAACCCTGTCTCTACTAAAAATACAAAAAATTAGCTGGGCACAGTGGCGTTTGCCTGTAATCCCAGCTACTCAGGAGGCTGAAGCAGGAGAATTGCCTGAACCCGGGAGGTGGAGGTTGCGGTGAGCCGAGATCGCACCATTGCACTCTAGCCTGGATAACAAGAGCGAAACTCCGCCTCAAAAAAAAAAAAAGCCACCAAAAAACTATTAATGAAAAAGTATGAGGCAAGGTAAGGTGGCTCTTACCTATACTCTGGCACTTTGGGAGGCCAAGGTGGGTGGATCACCTGAGGTCGGGAATTCAAGACCAGCCTGGCCAACAGGGCGAAACCCTGTCTCTACTAAAAATATAAAATTTAGCCAGGTGTGGTGGTGTGTGCCTTTAATCCCAGCTACTTGGGAGGCTAAGGCAGAAGAATTGCTTGAACCCAGGAGGTGGAGTTTGCAGTGAGCCATGATCATGCCACTGCACTCCAGCCTGGGAAACAGAGCAAGACTCTGTCTCAAATTAAAAAAAAATAAATAAATAAAAGCATATTGGCTAGGTGCAGTGGCTCACATTTGTGGTCTCAACACTGTGGGAGGCTGAGGTGCGAGGATCACTTGATCCCAGGAGTTTAGACCACGCTGGGCAATGTAGTGAGACCCTGTCTCTACTAAAAAAATGAAAATTAAAAAAATTAACAGGGCATGATGGTGCATACCTGTAGTTCCAGCTACTTGAGAGGCTGAGGGAGTTCGAGCCTGCAGTGAGCTGTGTACCACTACACTCCAGCCTGGGTGACAGATTGAGACCCTGTTTCTCAAAAAGAAAAAAAAATTGACAGCTGTAAGATTTATGTTCTTTATCAGATTGAGGAAATTTCCATTTATTTTTAATTTCTTGAGAGTTTTTATTACGAAAGGATGTTGATTTTTGCCTAATTCATCTGCTGACTTGATGATGTAGTTTTTCTTTAGATGATTAATATGGTGGATTACATTGATGGATTTTTGCATATTGAACCAGTTTGCATGCCTGGGATAATCTTACTTGGTCCTGCTGTACTATTCTTTTTATATTATATATTGCTAAATTTCATTTGCTTTTATTTTGTTGTTTTTGACATCAATCTTTATGTGAGTTAATGGTATGTCGTTTTCTTGTACTTTTTCTAGTTTTGGTGAATTTTTTGTAGTACTTTTTGAAGCACTTTACTGGCAAAATTCTTAGTATCACTCTATCTGAGAATGTCTTTTTTTTTCAACTTCCTAATGAACGCCTCCCTTTTTTTTTTGAGTTGGAGTCTTGCTCTCTTGCCCAGGCTGGAGTGCAGTGGTATCATCTCGGCTCACTGCAACCTCTGCCTCCTGGGTTCCAGTGATTCTTCTGCCTCAGTCTCCTGAGTAGCTGGGATTACAGGAGTGAGCCACCATGCCTGACTGATTTTTTTGTATTTTTAGTAGAGAAGGGATTTCACCATGTTGAGCAGGCTAGTCTCAAACTCCTGACCTCAAATGATCCGCCCACCTTGGCCTCCCAAAGTGCAGGGATTACAGGTGTGAGCCACTGCACCCAGCTGAACCCCTTGGTTTTTAATGGTAAATACGCTTTTATTGTAATCATGGCCTTCCTATAAGTAATGTATCATTCTTTTCTGGTTGCTTGAATTTTCAGCAGTTTATTGTGTTGGCTGTGAATTTTTAATCTACCATATTTGTGAGATTTCCCTTTCCCTAGAAAGAAATCTGCACTTACTCAAGTCATTCGTGTAAATCAGGGGTCTGCAAACTATAGCCAGTGAGTGGAAAAACACACTCACTCAAACTGCTTTTTCTATTCTCTCACACAAGAACAATAAGCAACACAGAAGACTTCTGTGACCAAATGTATGGGTATTTTTATCCCCTAATAAGCAAGCAGTCAACCCAGCAGCAGATACCAGCTGGGCAGCCTCCAATTCTGACACAGTGGAGATAGCTTCAGGTCAGAGAGAGAGATTCCTGTTTTCTGAGGCCAGCTTTTGAGGCCTAAGTTGCCCCAGCATTATAACAAAAGACTGTACACGGGCTTGTGGGACTTATGACCCACGAACCATGGACAGAAACCAACATATATATCTTAATATCCTAGCCTGCAACTGCTATGGCTCTTAGGCTGCCCCTCCCCCCCGATTTTGTAAATAAAGTGTTCCTAGAATATGTTCACACCTATTTATTTACATATTGTCCATGGCTGCTTTGTGCTGCAGTAGTTGTGAGAGGTCATATTTGTGAAGCCTAAAATAATCTGACCCTTTTCAAAAGAATTGAGCTGATCTGTGATATAGTTAAAGAAAGTTATCAAGTTTTCCTCAATTAAAATTTCCTACTTGAATTTTACAAACTATCCGTGTAGGTTTAAAAGTCTTTTTTTGTGTGTGTGACGAAGTCTTGCTTTGTCACTAGGC
The DNA here is from genome assembly GCF_049354715.1 of Callithrix jacchus. Lineage (NCBI taxonomy): Eukaryota > Metazoa > Chordata > Mammalia > Primates > Cebidae > Callithrix > Callithrix jacchus. The sequence goes on along the minus strand of NC_133515.1, from coordinate 82,640,229 downwards.
TGGAGTGCAGTGGCATGATCTCAGCTCACTACTCTCTGCCTCCTGGGTTCAAGCAATTCTCCTGCCTCAACCTCCTGAGTAGCTGGGACTACAGGCGTGCGCCACCATGCCTGGCTAATTTTTGTATTTTTAATAGAGACAGGGTTTCACTATGTTGACCAGGATGGTCTCCATCTCTTGACCTCGTGATCTACCCACCTCAGCCTCCCAAAGTGCAGGGATTACAGGTGTGAGCCATTGTGCCCAGCGTAAAAGTCTTTTTACAAATATTTTCTATACAAAATTCTAACAGGGAGCAGTGTGTGTTTTGGGGTATGTGCAAGAATATTTTTCTCCATTTAAACACCAAAAATGACTTTTTAGCCAAATTTTCTTGGAAACATAACAAATGTTAGCCAAGCATAGCTTATCTTTCTTTAAGAAATGTACTTTCAGGCCAGTCGTGGTGGCTCATCCCTGTAATCCGAGCACACTGGGAGGCCAAGGTGAGAGGATTGCTAGAGGCCAGGAGTTTCAAACTAGCCTGGCAACATAGTGAGACCCCATGTCTACATTAAAAAAAAAAATTAGCTGGGCATGGTGATGCATCCCTGTAGTCCCAGCTACTTGGGAGACTGAAGTGAAAGGGTCATGAGTCCAGGAGTTTGAGACTGTAGTGAGCTATGATTGTGCCACTGCACTCCAGCCTGGTCGACAGAGGTAGAGGAGACCCTCTTTAAAAAAACAAAAAAACAAAACAGGAGCCTGGGGGGCAGTGGCTCATGCCTTTAATCCCAGCACTTTGGGAGGCTGAGGCAGGCAGATCACCTGAGGTCGGGATATTTATAGAGCAAAAAAACAAGCACAAATTCTACAATGAGAGGTAAATTTTAATGCTTATTTTTAGTTACAAGAGTAACAATTTTAAGCACATAAATGTCCACAGAAGAGATCAAGAAACCAAGAGATCAGTATTGGGACCTGATTATATCATCAATAAGAAAATGTCTTTTTGGTCTCTTATAATATGGTATCTTAGGTTACACTTTTACTCTTCTCGCTTTGACTCATGGTTTTAGTGGGCTTAGGATTCAACAATGTCAAGTTTAGTGTTATGAATAAGGTTACTCAAACTCAACCTACAACCTATATTTAAATCAAATATCCTAATCATATCTTAGAAAAAATTAAATCCCAGTTTGGCACCAATGAGTTATTTAACAGAAATGTATTTTGTTTGCCTTTTGAGGTTTTTTTTTTTTTTTTTTTTTTTTGAGATGTAGTCTCACTCTGTCGCCAGGCTAGAGTGCAGTGGCACAATCTCTGCTCACTGCAACCTCCGCCTCCTGGGTTCAAGCGATTATCCTGCCTCAGCCTCCTGAGTAGCTGGGATTACAGGCGAGTACCACCATGCCCGACTAATTTTCTGTGTGTGTGTGTGTGTTGTTTTTTTAGTAGGGCTGAGGTTTCACCATGTTGGCCAAGATGGACTCTGTCTCTTTACCTCGTGATCCGCCTGTCTCAGCCTCCCAAAGTGCTGGGATTACAGGCCTGAGTGCTGGGATTACAGGCATGAACCACTGCGCCCGGCCGCATTTTTGCCTTTTGAGTTTTAAATGTCTGAAAATATAATTTTCCTTTTTTTTTTTTTTTTTGAGGCAGAGTTTTGCTCTTGTTGCCCAGGCTAGAGTGGCGCAATCTTGGTTCACTGCAACTTCTGTCTCCCGGGTTCGAGCGATTCTCCAGCCTCAGCCTCCTGAGTAGCTGGGATTACAGGTGTGCGCCACCATGCCCAGCTAATATTTGTACTTTTTTTTAGTAGAGACAGAGTTTCACCATGTTGGCCAGGCTGGTCTTGAACTCCTGCCTTTTTCTGCTTTTGTATCATTAAGTTGTAGCAATACTAATAACAGGAGTGTTCTGTAGAGTTGTAGTGGGAGTTTAATAGAGGTAATATTGGCAGCAGGATTGGTTGCTTTAGAAAAGTTTCTTCTGTAATGCAGTAAAATTTTGTGGTTGATTTGTCTTTAAAGTCTTTTTACAGAAACTCTGTATTTATGGAAGAAACACTTAACGTTGATCTCCTTATAAATCTCTACAAATTTAAATGTGGAAATGAATGTTATCTTTTTAATACTTTTTTGTGGGGGCTATTATATAAGGCTTCTGCCTATTAGTCAGACTTCTAGAAATTCTCATGCTGGCCGGACACAGTGGATCACGCCTGTAATCCCAGCACTTTGGGAGGCTGAGGTGGGCAGATCACGAGGTCCGGAGTTTGAGACCAGCCTGGGCAACACGGTGAAACCTGTCTCTACTGAAATACAAAAAGCTGGGCATGGTGGCGGGTGCCTTTAATCCCAGCCATTCGGGAGGCTGAGACAGGAGAATTGCTTGAACCCAGGAAGCAGAGGTTGCAGTGAGCTGAGATTGTGCCACTGCACTCCTGCCTCAGCTGCAAAGCAAGACTCCCATCTCAAAAAAAAAAAAAATTCATGCTGAGAAATTTTATGATCAGTGTGTTCATTGGCTCTCCATTGAAGTACTTTTCTGACGGACTCAGCAGAAACATTAGGGAACATTGATCTTCAGCAATTGACTATGCCTTCTCAGTGGTGGTTGGACTAGCGGCTTTGTTAGTTCTCATAACACAGGTTATCAAAATATTTTCTATAATTTTATCTCAGATATAAAGCCCTCAGGAACTTTTGAGATAATTATATTAGTCCCCTGCTTATCTTTGAGGAGTAAATGCCAAAACCCCCAGTGAATGCCTGAAACTACTGATAGTTCTGAACCCTGTGTATCTACAGTTGATCCTTGAACATCATGGGATTAGGACTGTTGACCCCCTGTGCAGTTGCAAATTCACGTGTAACTTTTGACTTCCCCAAACTTAACTATTGTTATTAAATAGCTTACTGTTGACTGGAAGCCTTATTGATAACATGAATATTTGATTAACAGATATTTTGTGTGTTGTATGTATTATATACTGTATTCTTACAATAAAGTAAACTAGAGAAGGTAAAATGTTATTAAGAAAATCACAAGAGAAAAGACATTGACAGGCCGGGTGTGTTGGCTCATGCTTGTAAATCCCAGCACATTGGGAGGCTGAGGTGGGTGGATCATCAGGTCAGGAGTTCGAGACCAGTCTGACCAACATGGTGAAACCCCATCTCTACTAAAAATAGAAAAATTAGCTGGGCAAGGTGGCGGGTTCCTGTAACCCCAGTTACTTGGGAGGCTGAGGCAGGAGAATCGTTAAAACCCGGGAGGCAGAGATTGCAATGAGCCGAGATTGTGTCACTGCACTGCAGCCTGGGCAACAGAGCTAGACTCTGTCTCAAAAAAAAGAAAAATTTACAGCACTGTACTGTTTGTATCAATGCTGTAAATATATATGTTATCAGTTTACAAAATGAATCCTTTGTCTGAAATGGCATGCAACCACAACTAGAGACCTCAGTTTATGGTACATGTGAAGCAATTCTGCTTTTTCTTGTAATCACATGACTTTTCTCTGCCTTTTGGGAACACTTCCATCATTACTAGTGGCACCTTGTATGGGACTCAGTGTTATTCAGGGTTTATGGTATTGCACTAAGCACGATGAAAATAGATGAGAATCAAGAGAGATTGCTTTTTTACTGCAATTACAAATTTACGTTTGAGAGGTGAACTGCTCACCTGGATATGATTAGGGTCACATGGTAGGTACTCAACACTTGAAGTCAGTGCAATAGGAACAAAATTATCACGGTTGTTTAATATATACTACATTTTTATGTGGTTATGATTTAATGCTGTATTTTTTACATTTGTTTACATCTCTCTTGACTGAATGGCACTATATACTATCCGTGTGCCTAATTTTGATAATTTTAACTTTATAGTAGATTTGTGTTTTTTTTTTTTTTGAGACAGAGTCTCGCTCTGTCACCAGGCGCCAGGCTGGAGTGCAGTGGCGCCATCTCGGCTCACTGCAACCTCATTTTCCCAGGTTCAAGTAATTCTCCTGCCTCAGTCTCCCAAGTAGCGCACACCACCATGCCCAGCTAATTTTTGTACTTTTTGTAAGGGACAGGATTTCACCATGTGGGTCAGGATGGTCTTGATCTCTTGACCTTGTGATCCGCCTGCCTCAGCCTCCCAAAGTGCTGGGATTACAGGTGTGAGCCACCGCACCTGGCCAATTTATGTATATTTTATGCCAGTAAATGATACATTACATTAACATCTACATATATTTTATGCATCAGTGACGTACCAATTTCTTAATTTTTTCACTATTTCTAGGCTATGTGTTTTGTCTGCATGGTTTTTAAATTGTCACAAATTTCTGAAAATTTTTTCGATATATTTATTAGAAAAAAGTTCATGTGTAAGTGGTTTCATGCTTTTCCAACTTGTGTGGTTCAAGGGTCAGCTGTGTTTTTTCTTATGCATACCTGTAATAAAGTTTATAATGTAGGCATAGTACGAGATTAACAACTAATAATAAAATACAACATTTATAATAAAAGTTATGTGAATGTGGTTTCTCTCTCTCAGAATATCTTATTGTACTATACTTACTTTTGGTCCTTTGAAAATATCTTATTATACTATACTCACCTGTTTTTAGACTTCTATTGACTGGGTAACTGAAACTACGCAAAGTGAAACTGCAGATAAGGAGGTGCACTACTGTATCTAATTAAATTGTTCATGCTGTCTTTATGCTTATTGAGTTTTGCAAAAAAACGACATAAAATAATTCATTTTTTAAAAGTTTTGTTTTGAACACTTTAATTTTGCACTTACAGAAAAGTTGCAGGAGTAACTTCCCTATATACCCTTTACTCAGTTCTACTAGTTTTAAACATTTTAGTACATTTGCTTATCATCCCCTTATATTTACATACACACTTTTATTTTACTTGAGAGTTGGTTGCATATATCATGCTCATTTTCTCTATACTGTTTCTGTGTTTATTTCTCAGAATAGTGATGTTTTTTATAATAGCAATTTAGTTGTAAAATTTTGATAATTTCAAATTGATAGTTTAATTTATGGTACATATTTGAATTTAATACAGTTAGCCCTACAATAATGTTCTTTAGAGCAGTTTTTTTTTTCTGGTTTAAGATCCAATTCAGGATAAGATATGGTGTTTAGTCTTCATGTAAACATTGATTTTTAATAGACTTGGCCTGAAAATCTTAAGTGTTGAATTTTTCTTCTTTTAACAGCTAAACCAGGTGGACAGGTGAAATGTCAGTATATTTCTGCTGTGGATAAAGTTATATTTGTGGATGATTATGCAGTAGGGTGTAGGAAGGACCTTAATGGAATCTTGTTGTTAGACACGGCTCTGCAAACCCCCGTTTCAAAGCAGGACGATGTGGTTCAGCTTGAATTACCCGTTACAGAGGTAAGTTGAAATAAGTATCAATGTGGTCCTCTACTTAATGTAATCTTAGATGTATTACATGTTAAATAAAATTAAACATTTTTATATATATCCTTATAAAAACCGAGAATTTACTTATTGACCATAACTCTGTTTAAATGTTAATATTCATTTTTCCTCTGCATAATTAATTGATTCTTGTTGAAGTGGTGTTTTTAGGCATGAATTGTGCATCAGCACAGGTTAAACAGCTGTAACAGTGACCCCCAAAACAATGATTTGAACAAGATAGTTTGTTTCCAGTAACAGTCCAGGGCTAAGTACATGACCAGCATTGTCAACCTCAAGACTTGGGTTAGCTTGGGATGTTAAGACAGCTGCTCTAGGTCTCATTATTATTTCCCAGTTACAGGGAAAGAGAGGGCAAGAGACTAGAGGCTAGAGGGCAAGAGGCTGGCAGCTTTCTCTCCTCTCCTTCCATTTCCCTGTCCCTTCACCCCTTGCCCCCTTCCTACTCATTTGTTCTTACTCTCTTTCTGCCTTTCTCAACTTAAGTATTCTCTGATATAACCTCATATTTACCCCATTAGGAAGACTTTAGTCACATGGTCACTTTATGCTGAAAGGGAGACTGGGAAAGAGGTGGTTATTTGTCTGTTTTTTAAAATATTAAAAATTGAGAGAGGAATACACATTGGTAAACAACCAGTAATTTTTGCTGGTTGTTTTGCATATGTCTTTCAATAACTTGAGTTTTAAATTTTAGCCATATATATATATATATATATATATATATACTTTTCTGTAGTGTTAAATTTTCATTACTTAATTTTTAAGTCTAGCCCAACCTATCATCTTAAATAGAATATAAAAGATTATATTGTATTCCCTAATAGAGATATTATTTCTGTGTTCATGCGAGGTTATGAAAATTATCAAAAAAAATGTCCAATAAAGGATATCTACTTAGATTTTACATTTAGTATCATCAACAGCAGTCTATTATATGTTAATATTGAAAGCATGTTCCTGGAAGTTTGAGTTCTAAAAACAGAGAAGCTATCTTTTTCTCGTCAGAGTATTTGGGTCTGGAGGCATGTCTAAAATCTTTGGACAGAGAATTAATTAGTTCTATTTGATTTGAACAAGTAGAAAATTTTGAAAAACCATTTGAAAAATTTGAACATTTTTCCCTCCTAATTTAAGAAATATAAACCAGCTGACATCAGAACGTATAAACAGTAGTGAAAAACGCTATCAAACTATGTTCTGCTTTAACAAAGAATTAAAGAATGACAATAAAATACTTGAACACTTATTAACTCTTAAGTCAGTGCTTTTCCTACTACAGTGAAATGCTAAGTGTTTAGCTTCTATCCCTTCCTCCACCTTGTTTGCTGTTACATCTGCTTCTGTTTTTTTTCTCGTCTTACTTTAATCACAGCTGTAACTGTTGTTTAGATAATATTGTTTGTAGATCTTTTAGCATTCCAGGCTTCCTTTACTGTATCGTACTAGTTTATTACTGTCTTCCCTACAGTATGGGGTCTTAGGTTTGATTTGCTCAGTGTAGATATATTTTTTTCCTTATATTAACATGTATTTTTTTTTTCCAATAGTTCATATTAAATATGTGGATAATAATGCAAAGGGTTTTTTCATATTACTTGCTGACTTAGTGTCCTCTCTTAAGATTTTGTATAGCCTGAATATTTGAAGTTCATTGGAGGACTTTAAGTTTCTCTCTTAAGAATTTTTCCTGTGTTATTTTTGCTATGGTTTTAGCTTGTCCATTTTTCTATCTTGATTTGGTTTATAATAACTGCTTTGTATTTGAACTTTACCATGTAGTATTGCTACACTGAATACATTGCTTTATCTCATTTAATTTTATAACAGACCTTTAAATTATTATTTTATTAATTAGATTTGTTAAAAGGTGAGTTTAGTATAGTACCTGTCACAATCATTGCATATTAAAATATCCGAATGAGGATCTGAATTTAATTTTTTGTTGTTGTGTTGAATTTTCTGTGTTTTTTTTAGGCACAGCAGCTCTTATCAGCATGTTTAGAAAAGGTAGATATTTCTAGTACAGAGGGTTATGATTTGTTCATCACACAGCTCAAAGATGGTTTAAAAAGTACATCTCATGAGACTGCAGCAAACCACAAAGTTGCTAAGGTAAGAAATTAATAAACTACCTTGTTTGGGGTTATATTACAATGGGTACCTCCAATCTTTTGTTTTTTTTTCCCCCCCTTCTCCTTTTGGAAATGTTCTAATTCTAGATTTTTCTTTTAAAAAGCAGAATGTGCTAGTAAGTCATCTTAAAGTTGGAACTGGCCGGTAGTGGCTCACGCCTGTAATCCCAGCACTTTGGGAGGCTGAGGCAGGCAGATCACCTGAGCATGGGTGTTTGAGACCAGCCTGGCCAACATGGCAAAACCCCATTTCTGCTAAAAATACAAAAATTAGCCGGGCGTGGTTGCAGGTACCTGTAATCCCAGCTACTCGGAAGGCTGAGGCATGAAAGTCAGTTGAACCCGGGAGGCGGTAGTTGGAGTGAGCCAGGATCGTGCCACTGCACTCCATCCAGCCTGGGGGATAGAGTGAGACTCTGTCTCAAAAAAAAAAAAAAAAAAATAGTTGAAACTTTTTTTTATTGAAGCTTAACTTCAGTAACTTTGGTTTGTGGGAACTGTTTTGCTTATTGTTGGGTTCTTTCTTTTTTTTTTTTTTTTTTTTTTTTTTGAGTTGGAGTTTTGCTCTTGTTGCCCAGTATTGAGTGCAGTGGCACAGTCTCAACTCACCACAACCTCCACCTCCCAGGTTCAAGTGATTCTCCTGCCTCAGCTTCCTGAGTAGCTGGAATTACGGGCATGTGCCACCATGCCTGGCTAATTTTGTATTTTTAGTAGAGATGGGGTTTTTCCATATTGGTCAGGCTGGTCTCAAACTCCCAACCTCAGGTGATCACCCGTCTTGGTCTCCCAAAATGCCGGGATCACAGTACGGTGCTGCTTATTGTGTTTTCTAATGCTTCCTTAAATCTTCCTTAATGCTGATGGACCTGGATTGGTCAAGAGGCTGATGAAGGAGGCTTTGGGCCAGGTGCGGTGGCTCATGCTTATAATCCCAACACTTTAGGAGACCACGGCAGGTGGATTACTTGAGTCCAGGGATTCAAGACCAGCCTGACCGACATGGTGAAACCCCGTCTCTACTAAAAGTACAAAAATTAGCTGGGCATGGTGGTGGGCGCTTGTAATCCCAGCTACCTGGGAGCTGGAGGCAGAAGAATTGCTTGAACCTGGAGGTGGAGGTTGCAGTGAGATGCACTCCAGCCTGGGTGACAAGAGTGAAACTCACAAAAAAAAAAAAAAAAAAAAAAAAAGAGGTTTCTTTGTTAGATTGTGAGCTTGGATGCTTGGATAAGAAATGGAGTATGTCTTTTGAAATTGAGCCATTTTGTGCTTCCTTTGAAATTTTTTGGCATACTGGGATGTATGTGGGAGAGGGTGCTTTCAATTAAATCCTTGGATGTATTTTTATTGATTTCCTCCATATTTTTCTTTTAAGACCTTTTCAAAGCTAAACTACATATAAAACTTCCATATTAAAAGCTATAAGGTAGAAGGTAAAAGCCACTTTCCTAAAAGTAACTTGGGCATTTTACAAAGATTTTCCTCAAGTACAGTTGTAACTATACTAAAATATACTAATACTGTGTTGTGATATACCTTGCTGTTTTTCTTCTCCCTCCCTCCTTCCCTCCCTCCTTTCCTTCTTTCTTTCTTTTGAGACTGAGTCTCGCTCTGTTGCCCAGGCTGGAGTGCAGTGGCGTGATCTCAGCTCACTGCAGCCTCCACATACTGGGTTCAAGTGATTCTTCTCCCTCAGACTCCTGAGTAGCTTGGACTACTTGGCATGCTACCACACCTGGCTAATTTTTTGTATTTTTAGTGGAGACAGGGTTTCACTATGTTGGCCAGGCTTGTCTTGATCTCCTGACCTTGTGATCTGCCTGCCTCAGCCTCACAAAGTGCTAGAATTACAGGCATGAGCCACCGCGCCTGGCCACATTGCTTTTTTTCACTCAAGAGTTTCTTGGATATCTTCTCATATCCTCAGAGATCATCTACATTCTTCTTAATATTTGCATTGAATTTTCTTTGTATATTTATCATGTTTTTTTTTTTTAATACCTTACTCTATTGATGGGACATTTTATTCAGGAAAACAAACTGTACTATGAATTTCAACAGAGATAGTTGTGTTTGAAAACTGAAAAAGTAAAAAAGGAAATCATGAGGTAATGCAGAGATAACTATAGGAAGCAGTTTTCATCTAAGTCTGGAGGACCAAAGAATAGAGATTAGGGGTTATCAGAGCCTAGAAACTTAGAGAATAGGTCCCATGGACTTAGGACTAGGAGCTGCTACCCAGTTGGTGGCTCAGGAGCGTGGATGAGGGCCTTACAAAACTGGGACTCATATCTCTGAAGAGAGATCCTACTTGGCTGATGATAGTACCTCGGGGAGCTCTATGAAACTGGATCTAGGAATGCTAAAAAAAAAAAACCAAACCAAAATAAAATGCTAAAGAATAGGAGAATCAACTACCGCCATGAGGTCTTTCCCTTAAACAGTGCTGACAGCAATGGCCAGTAAATTAGAAGGAGCAAGACTTTCTTTCATCTTGCTTTCTGGATTTCTTCCTGTGCGGCTTCTGAGAGAACCTAAAAGCCAGGAGACTGGGTGAAATGAGGAAATATAGTATGTAGAATCCAAACCCCAACCTCATAGAGTAGAGAATTTGAGAAGATTTGGAGTTGAGAGACAACAGTTTAATAACTGGCACAGTCTACCCCTTTGGCTACTCAGCATCTCCACTCGTACATTATGTATTTGAACTTTAATGTAACAAAACTATTAACGCTTTTAAAAAAATTTATTATTATTTTTGGAGACAGGGTCACGCTCTGTTGACCAGGCTGGAATGTAGTGGTGTGATCTCAGCTGACTGCAACCTCTGCCTCCCGGGTTCAAGCAATTCTCCTGCCTCAGCCTCCTGAGTAGCTGGGACTACAGGCACGCCACCATGCCCTGCTAATTTTTGTACTTTTAGTAGAGATGGCATTTCACAAGGTTGGTCAGGTTGGTCTCGAACTCCTGACTTGTGATCTGCCCACCTCGGCCTCCCAAGGTGCTGGGATTACAGGTGTGAGCCACTGCATCTGGCCTAGTCCTCAGTTTGTTTGTTTATTTTTGGAGACAGAGTTTCACTCTTGTTGCCCAGGCTGGAGTACAGTGGTGCGATCTTAGCTCACTGCAACCTCTATCCTGGGTTCAAGTGATTCTCCTGCCTCAGACTCCCGAGTAGTTGGGATTACAGGCATGCACCATCAGGCCTGGCTAATTTTTGTATTATTAGTAGAGACAAGGTTTCACCATGTTAGCCAGGCTGGTCTTGAATTCCTGACCTCAGGTGATCTGCCTGTCTTGGCCTCCCAAAGTGCTGGGATTACAGACATGAGCCACCGTGTCCAGCCTTTAATCCTCAGTTTATAATGGTCAAGAGAATATATTGGTCAAGTGGATATATAATGGTCAAGAAGATGTATAATTTTTTTTTCTTTTTCAGCAAAAAAGTTTTTTTTTCTATTAACTGTTCCACATTACCTCTGTCATCATCCAGCACCTCAACTAGTCAGCATTCTTTACATAGTGGAGCAATCCATGTTCATTCTTGAAGAATCTGAATTCTCAGTGGTACTGTGTTTTTATTTCATTTTATTTTTTGAGATGGAGTCTAACTTTGTCAACCAGGCGGGAGTGCAGTGGCATGATCTTGGCTCGCTGCAACTTTTGCTTCCCCAGTAGCTGGGACTACAGCCATGGGCCACCACGCCTGGCTAATTTTTTGTATTTTTGGTAGAGACAGGGTTTCACCATGTTGGCCAGGCTGGTCTTGAACTTCTGACTTTAGGTGATCCACCTGTCTTGGCCTCCCAAAGTGCAGGGATTACAGGATGAGCTATTGTGCCAGGCTGGTGCTGTTTTTTAAGTTGTAATTCTTACTTTACTTTTAATATTGGACTTGGAAGTACTGCGGGGCATCCTAGAGAATCTCCTGGGTTCTGCATAAGTTCTCCTTGCCCCTGTTATTCAGCATCAATCTAGTTTTCCCCTTATCAGTTCCAGTCATATAAACTAGTAGAATAACCTACTTGTCTGTTTATTCAGTGGGAAAAGGAGCTCAAAGTTGCTGGGTAGCAATCTCAACACCCGCTTCAATGGAAGTGTTGTTGTACCTCTGCTGGAGCTTTTCTTTCTAGGGAGTAAGACCTGTAGAGCTTAAAGCTTAAAAAAAAAATCTGTGAATGGGTTTATTAAATTTAATAGTGGCCATGCTGAGAGAAACTGTATCATACATTTTTAGTTGATTCAAAGCTTCATCTTGTAAGGTAGAACTCTAACCTTTCAGTGTGATTCTTGCAGTTGGTATAGAAAATGAGTCTTTAGGAGGCCATTGAGCTTCACTGCTAGGTCAGCTTCATCAGGATGATACACAGTAAGACCAGTGGAAAAAAATGTTTTTTTTTTTTTTTTTTTGCTTTGAAATACTTTTCTTGGTCAGAAGCAAAGTCGTCTACAATATCACGACATTCTGCTAGTCCGCAGGCAATGTGTTGTATAATATTATTGCAGAAGCCTGTGGACAGAATGCGTTGCTGCTAGTCCCCATGAATAATACATAGTACTATACTTGTTTATTTGCATATAGTGCATTCACATATAGCATACCTAGAATGTATATTAGGTTGAAAACAAATTGCTGCCTAGTCCATGAGTCGTGTAATCAACCTAGCATCAGATAGCTGGCTATTCCCTCTGGGAAATGGCATCATATTGGCAGCCCACCTTTGGTAACTGTTTTGGCAGATTAGGCAGTCAGCAACGGCTGTAGCCTGGTTAGTCTTTGTAAATGAAAGTTTACATTTTTGGTACTGTGCATAGCCTCCATATCTGTTGCCATGATATTTTGCGCACAGGTCCATTGAGCAAGCACTGGAGAGGCTGTGGAGAGAGGCTGTCATGTATATAATGTGTATTATTTCTCAATTTCCTCTGGAATGGATCCTTTTTGGTGTGCATTCACATATTTTGTAAATATTTTTACCATTGATTTGAGAGTTTTATTCATAGACCTTTGTTTTTGACCTCCTTGCTTCTAATTTTCTGATCCTGTTTCTTTCCAGTACCTGACTATCTAGCTAACAAATTAGCAACTCTTCATTAATTAGTGAGGATCTTTACTTCTGGTCAACTCTCAATCCATACGAGAACAGTCAAATATACTGATTGAAGTTCTACCTACTGAGAAGATTTACCTTCACTTGTGATTGGGGCTATTATTCTGCAGCCATCCACTTCGGGGTAGTACCAGCATGTTATGAAGAACTGTCTGTAAATTAGGGCCAAGAGCAGTTTCCCCTTAAATTATTTCATCATAAGAGGTTCCCCATGAAGCTACTGATGTGGAACAAGGAGGAGACATTATAGTGGGAGTAGATATTGAATTCTGAGTCACTTGTTTATTCAGTTTTTGCCTTTTGGACTTTGTCAAGATTCGTCTCTTTATAAAACACTTGATGAAGGATACTTGTTGCTTGTGCTCAGTATTATGGTTGGTGTGTCAGATAACATCCGGACAGCTCTGAATTTGTAGACATTAGTTTTATGAACAGGTATATTAATCTCTGGGACTAGTAAGAAACTAGGAACTTTTTTCAAAAGGAGAATGGTCATTTGCATGAGAGAGTGTGGCTTTGCCCCAGGATCCTAGCATTCTGCTATGTGATTGTCCCAATTAGGCTGTCACAGGCTCCTTACAGCATCATTATTTGCCGTGGACACTCTAGTATCATTGAAAGTGCTCTTGAGGTAAAAGTGGCAGAGCATCTTGCAGTACCGTCTGGACTTGTTGCAGTTTCTTGTTCTGCACCTTACTCAAAATTGGCAACCTTATATATTTCTCGATAATTGGGTTAGAACACACATTTAAGTATGCTAAATATTGGCTCCAAAATCCAGCTAGACCCACTAGATATTGTGGCTTTTTTTTCTGTGATTGATGTTACAAGTTGGAGTAACTTGTCTTTCACTTTGGAGGGAATATCCTGACATAACCAGACCTCTGGATCTCTGAAACTTGACCAAGGTTGCAGAATCTTGAGTTTTTCTGGGGACTCTTGATCTCTGGTTTGCACCTTACTAAGGCATTTAATTTCCTTGATGTTTCCTCTTCATTTGGACCAATCAGTGTGATGTCGTGATGCAGTGGACCAGTGTGTTGATCTGCAGGGTGTTAGGATGATCAGGATCTCCAGAATGTGAGATGTGGTCTTAGGGAAAGACTGTAAAGGTTTATTATTGTTCCTGCCAGATAAAAATTGACTTTTTGGATAGTCCTTAAAACTAAGTAAGAATAGAAAAATATTGGACAGAACTGTAACTACCTACCAGATATCAGGGGATTTGTTGATTTGCTTTAATAAAGATACCTCATCTGAAAGAGCACCTGCAATTGAAGTCATCACCGATAGTTTGCCATCCACAGTCATTCTTTGAGATCTATTTACAACAGACCAGTGAAGGGGATTTGATTACCTCTGTATCTTTTAAGTCTCTCTCTCTCTTTTTCCTTTTTTTTTCCGAGACAGGGTCTTGCTCTGTCACTCAGGCTGGAGTACAGTGGTGTGATTTCAGCTCACTGCAGACTTGCCCTACTGGGCTCAAGTGATTTTCCCACCTCAGCCTCCTGAGTAGCTGGGATGACAGGTGCATGCCATCACACCTGTCTATTGTTTTTTAGTAGAGATGGGATCTTGCTATGTTGACCAGGTTAGTCTCAAACTTATAAGCTCAAATGAATCTCCATTCTTAGCCTCACAAAGTGCTAGGATTATAGCTGTGAGGCACTGTGCCCAGCCTCAAATCTTTTACAGTGGCATTAATCTAAAAAATTTCTTCAGGAGTGTAGCATTACTTTGGTTTAATATCTTTGCAGAGAATGAAAGTTCTAGGGGCTTATACTTGGCGTTTTCTGTATTTCTGGTCCACAGAGAGAGTGGAGAACTAATCTGGGGATTTTTTTTAGTTCCTTGTTTTACATTATTCAGCCAGGAACTTGGGGAAGTAACTATTATATAAAAAGGATTTGCAGACCCATAGAACTCTCTGAGACAGCTTTGGGCCAAAACTCTGTTAATCACTTGACCATCCTAGTTGCCCTCTTTCATGGACCACAGTGATGTTTTAGGTCAGTTAAGTGCCTCTTTTTTGTAATGTCTGAAAGATCTTTTACCGCATGCACAGTCACTGTAGTGAATGTCCATAGGTCTTTTTGAAGGAAGGTTTGGAGTATGCTTTATAGTACTGTATATAGTTGGGGTATTATAGGATCCTTTCTCAAGGGGAGTCATCCTCCCTTTCAATACAAAGCTCTGATCTATGAACAGATTAATTAGGTCTAGAAGTTTTTATTCTCTCTTTCTTTTTTTAATTTTTATTTTTTTAGCAAATCAAGACGTGTTTGGCCACAAGTTTCTCCAATATTATATAGATAAATCATAGTCTGCTAGGCTGCCTAGAGTGTAGAAACCATTCATGGGTGAATTGGGGACAGGATACAAAGATGAAATTACATTATAGACTTATTTCTCTGGGAGAATATTACTTAGTATTTTTGCAGTCTAACTTCGATAACTTTTGTAATATTAAATTAATCATGGCTAACATTTATTGAATATGGTTGATGGTGCAGCTGGGTTCAGAATCCAGGTCTGTGATTATAAGGCCTATGTTTTTATTTGCTATTGCTGTATTATGGTGACAACAGCAACAAAAACATGCATCTGCTAAGCTGAACTAAATCCTCATATACCCCAGTAATGGTAAGTGTCTATATTCTTATGGATGGTGGTATTTGAATACCTGCTTTGTGCTTAGCCTTGTGCTGGATGAATAGGAAAAATGACAGATGATTTTAGTTGTCCTTAACTTGTGGTGATATATATAAAAATGTGTGTTACTGTCTGGTTCCGAACTATCTTTTCCAGGGTAGTTGG
Organism: Callithrix jacchus; assembly: GCF_049354715.1. NCBI lineage: Eukaryota > Metazoa > Chordata > Mammalia > Primates > Cebidae > Callithrix > Callithrix jacchus. Next base: position 82,624,716 of record NC_133515.1, on the reverse strand, counting down.
GGTTTCATTTAAAAAAAAAATTTTTTTAATTTGCATTGATAAATAATTGTATATATTTATGGAGTACAATGTGTTGGTATAATTTATGTATGCATTACAGAAAGATTAAATTAAGCTAATTAACATATCTGTCAACTCACCTACTTACCATTTATGTTGAGCATATTTAAAAATCTATTCTTTTAGCGATTTTGAGATACACAATACATGATTAGTAACTGTAGTCACCAGATCACTAAAACTAATTCCTTTTAAGTGAAGCTTTGTACTCTGACTAACAGCTCCCCTTTCCTGATCTCCTTCCCACCCCTGTATCCTCTGGTAATCACCATTGTGCTCTGCTTCATCGTGAGTTTATTCAACTTTTTCTTTTTCTTTTGTTTTTTTTGAGACCAAGACTCGCTCTGTTTTCCAGGCTGGAGTGCAGTGGCACGATCTCAGCTTACTGCAACCTACACCTCCTGGGTTCAAGGGCGTCTCCTGCCTCACCTCCTGAGTAACAAGGATTATAGGCGCCCGCCACTACACCTGGCTAATTTTTGTATTTTTAGTAGAGATGGAGTTTCGCCATTTTGGCCAGGCTGGTCTTGAACTCCTGACTTCAGGTGATTCATCTGCCTTGGCCTCCCAAAGTGCTGGGATTACAGGCGTGAGACACTGAGCCTGGCGAGTTCAACTTTTTTAGATTTTATATGTAAGCGAGATCACGTAGTATTTGTCTTTCTGTGCCTGGTTGGTATCACTGAGCAATATGTCCTTTAGGTTAATCCATGTTGCAAATGTCAGAATTTCCTTTTAAAAGTTCGTATAATATTCTACATCTTCTTTTTTTTTTTTCCCTAAGACAAGGTCTTGCTCTGTTGTTGCCCAGGCTGAAGTGCAGTGGCACTGTCATGGCTCATGGCTCATGGCTTATGGCTCACTGTAGCTTCAACCTGCCAGGCTTGAAGTGATTTTCCTACCTCATTGTCCCTGGTAGCTAGGACCACAGGCGCATATCACCATGCCCGGCTGATTTTTGTATTTTTTCTGCAGACAGGATCTTGTTATGTTGCCCAGGCTGGTCTTGAACACCTGGGCTCAAGCTGTTCATCCATTTTGGCCTCCCAAAGTGTTGGGATTATAGATGTGAGCCATCACACGTAGCCTTTACTGCACATTTTCTTTACCCAGTCACCCATTGATGGATACTTACGTTGTTTCCGTATCTTGGCTCTTGTAAGAGATTTTATTATTTTTTTATATCTGACTGCAAATTTCTGCTTTAAATGATAAACTAATGGAGAAAACTGACTTTAACTGATGAGTAGTTCTTTATTTGATAATGGTTAAGTTATGATTTTGGTTAAAACTGTTGAGTACGTTTTCTTATACTCCCATTTTTTTTCAGTGGGCCACAGTTACATTTCATCTTCCTCATCATGTGTTGAAGTCCATTGCCAGTGCCATTGTAAATGAACTCAAGAAAATAAATCAAAATGTTGCTGCCTTACCTGTGGCATCCTCAGTGATGGACAGATTGTCTTACCTCTTACCTAGTGCTCGTCCAGAACTCGGAGTGGGGCCAGGCCGTTCTGTAGACAGGTATGAACCTTGCCTACAAAGAAAGGTAACAGTGAGATAGAATTGATTAGTTTTTGCATTAAACAGAAATAACTAGAAAATCTGGTTATGATTTTTAAAAATTTCAAAATTTCTAGCCTGATTTTGAAATTAAAAAAAGTTCAATATGAATTAGAATCTGAAAACCAGATTTAAAGTAAACTACTACTTGAATTGCTATTTTTAAACACTGTTTTTTAGTACACTAAAGATATTTGAAGGGATTATAAAGCCACATTTTGAAAATTCCAGCTGAGAACTGGGTTAGTAAATATTTTAGTCAAATTAAAATTATTCAGTGAATAATAACTATTTTTCCATTGAAGACATTTTGTGACCTTTGAGATAGATCTTGCCTAACCTAAAAACCATGCCCAAATGTGAGTATAAGGAAAGCGCTGTTTGTTTCACAATTAAAGAAAAAGAAGAGTTTTTAAAAAATTGGAGTAATTTTGAGTGAACATTTTTTTATGCTCCTCGCGATGGATTGAAACAGTATTACAAAAATCATACCTTAACCATCGTTTTCTTCAGTAGAGTTTTTTGAATGCCTGTTTTGTGTACAACTAATTAAAAAGCCAGTAACACGTTGATTTAAACACTTAAATGATTTGCTATTTGAAATGACATTATTGAGATTCTTATTAAAAGTACCAAGGTTTAGAAATGCTATATTGAAATAACACCCAGCAGTCTTGGTTAGATTTTTGTTTCCCTTCTCATGTAGTGTTTATTTTTTTGAGACAGAGTTTCGTTCTTGTTGCCCAGGTGGGAGTGCAGTGGTGCAATCTCAGCTCACTGCAACCTCTACCTCCCGGGCTCAGGAGATTCTTCTGCCTCAGCCTCTTGAGTAGCTGGAATTACAGATGTCCACCACCACACACGGCTAATTTTTTGTATTTTTAGTAGAGACGGGGTTTCACCATGTTGGCCAGGATGGTCTCCAACTCCTGACCTCAGATGATTTACCTGCCTTGGTCTCCCAGAGTGCTGGGATTACAGCTGTGAGCCACCATGCCTAGCTGCATATTTATATTTTTACATTTTCATTGGATGTGACTTGTAACTTCCAAAGCATCTTTCTGAAGTACATTTATAAATAGTATGTGCTGATGTTATCAAAGGCACTGCTGAATGAATTTATTTTAAACTTGTATTATTTTACTATGGCTCTTCTAGTTCAGTAGCAATATTTATTAATTTATCTTTTGATAAACTGATTTTTGCTTAATCACTTGCCCTGGTTTTGTTAGTTAACTGATTTTGTTGTTATGTATATAACTTTCAGTAGTTTTATTAAACAATTGGGAAGAATTTTTATATTCTATAGTAGTAATCTCTGTCTTTTGGGCAAAATACATTTTTAATCATATTATCTGGTGATATGTGCTATGGCTGTCATTAAAATATTCTTTAGGATGTGTCTGAGATGGGAAAAAAAGAAAAATATGTATTTAGAAAAAGTGCTTCTTGTGTGAGATATGTGCCTATTTTGAGATTATAAAAGAGTCAGCTCTGCAGAGCTATTTTCTTTGCAAACAGTTTCAGTGTTTCTAAAGAAATCAGTGGAAGCTATGGTAAATGTTATATTTTAGGAAATGCAGCTATTAGATTTCAATATAGTCTGTGGTGTTTGTTTTATTAAAACTGAATCTAGGAGCCTAGGCGGGCTTTGATGAATTTAGGTCTGTTGAAGGTTTGAGTTAGGGTCTATTGGATGCTACTGCTGTTTTGTTGGGTAATATAACGAAAAGAGATAGATCTTCTATTCTAAGACAGATCCTAAAGACATATATAACGTGGAACTGAGAATGCTTTCTTTTTGAGACGGAGTCTTGTTATGTTGACCAGGCTGGAGTGCAATGGTGCCATCTCCGTTCACTGCAACCTCTGCCTCCCAGGTTCAAGGGATTCTCCTGCCTCAGCCTCCTGAGTAGCTGGGACTATAGGCGTGTGACACCCGCCTGGCTAAGTTTTTGTATTTTTTTAAGTAGAGATGGGGTTTCACTGTGTTAGTCAGGATGATGGTCTTGATCTCCTGACCTCGTGATTTGCCCATCTCAGCCTCCCAAAGTGCTGGGATTACAGGGGGTGAGCAACCCTAGCCAGCCTGAAAATGCTTTTCTAACCCAACAACTATTTGTTTAAAAACCCGAATACAACTATGAGCAAACCTAATGTTAACTAGCAGTTTTATAGAAAATCATGTGCTAATTTGAGGGAAGAATTTAGAAGAGTATTTTCCTGTTAGTCATGACCTTACCACTTTTCTCTTTTTCTATTATCAGTTGCAATCTTGTGTTAGCAAATAAGCAAAGCTAATTCATCCTTTCTTAAAATCTTTTGGACTTTTTTTAAGTTTACTATGGTCCTTTAAAAAATTACTTTGGTACTTTCTGTTATAGTTTGACTCTTACTGAGCTGATATATTTTAATATGAAAACATATGTAATCTACTCCTGGAATTGCTTATCAACTGCAGCCACCAATCAGGTTTTCTCTATCCCTTTCTGTTTAAGGGAAATTCCTAAAACTTATCATTTTTAGTTTAAATAATTGAACTTGATCATCAGACCATTTCCAGTTTTTGTTGATAACCCAGTAAATTTTTTTTTCTGCATTGTTAAATAGAAGTTTCAGTGTGATTTGATGCCTAACTTCAGTTACGTAAAGTATGTTTACTTTTAGATCATTGATGTACAGTGAAGCTAACAGACGGGAGACATTTACCTCATGGCCTCATGTAGGCTATAGGTGGGCACAACCAGATCCTATGGCTCAAGCTGGATTTTATCATCAGGTAAAAAAAGAATATAATAAAAAAAAAATCTTTTTTCAGTATGCCTTTGTAGCCTTCAGCAAAATTATCAGCATTTTTTTTACTTTTTCAGAAATTTATTTTATGCAACTTGGTTGCATGGTTGCTTGTATGCACGTATGCCTGTTTTATTCCCCCAGGCTGGAGTGCAGTGCCACACACGATGTCAGCTCACTGCAACCTCTGCCTCTCGGTTCAAGCAGTTCTCATGCCTTAGCCTCTTTGGTAGTTGGGATTACAGGTGTGTGCCATCACGCCTGGCTAATTTTTGTATTTTTAATAGAGATGGGGTTTTGCTATGTTGGCCATGATGGTCTCAAACTCCTGACCTCAGGTGACTTGCCTGCCTTAGCCTCCCAAAGTACTGGGATTATAGGCATGAGCCACTGTGCCTGGCCAGGAAAAATATTTTTTTAAGTAATTAACAACTGAGTATTTTCTTTCACATTAGATACAACTTTTTTTAGAAAATTATTTTTTGTTTTGTTTTTGAGACAGGGTCTTACTCTGTTGCCTACCCTGGAGTACAGCAGCACTATCACCACTCAGTGCAGCCTCACCTCCCCAGGCACAGGTAATTCGTCCACCTCAGCCTCCCTGAGTAGCGGAGACTACAGGTGTGTGCCACTGGGCCTGGCTAACTTTTGCATCAACCTAATTTTTTTTTTGGTAGAGACGGGATTTCCGATGTTGCCCAGACTGGTTTCAAACTCCTGGGCTCAAGAGATCCACACTCTTCACCTTCCAAAATGTTGGGATTATAGGTGTGAGCCACCATGCCAGGTCATAATTTTTTTATAAAATCAACAAATCTTCAGATTTGTCTTTTGACAAGTCTTTTCTTTTGATGCATGTTTATTTCCAGTGTTTGATGTCTGCATTCATAATACAGTTAGTAGATGCTTAGGGCAATGGAATAAAAGCAGTTTTACAGTTTCAAAATTCTCATTTTAGTTGGGAAACAAATTACCCATATACTGGATAACTACAGAAGCAGCATTACAGGTAGTACATTGAAACTTCAATATCTGTGTATTAAAGAACTGATTAAGTTGCATAGGTAGAGGAAGAATTAGTCAAGAGAAATAGTCATAGTTTTATAGAGGAAAAGAGGAGGGTGTAAAGTATAAGGATTAACATGATACAGAGGCATGAGAATGGGACATTATAAAAAGCTTTGCTGAACTAGAGGGAAGTCAAGAAAAATGAGTTTAGCTAGATGTAATATGTTATTTAATAGGAAACGTTAACCAAGTGGTATAGACTGGCTCACCATTGTTTTGCCACTGCTAAAAGGATCTAAGAAATCGAATACTTATGTGTCAATTTAAATAAAGCATGCTTATTTAACTTTATTTATTAATTTATTCGGGATAGGGTCTTGCTCTGTTACCCGAGTGTAGTGCAGTGGCATGATTACAGCTCACTGCAGCCTCAGCCTCCCGGCCCAAGCGATCCTCCTACCTTAGCCCCTCAAGTAGCTGGGATTACAGGCATGTGCCCCCATGCCCAGTTAATTCTATTTAGTTTTTGTAGAGATGAGATTTCACTATGTTGCCTAGGTTGGTTTCAAACTTCTGGGCTTAGGCAGTTTGCCTGCCTTAATCTTCTAAAGTACTGTGATTATAAGTGTAAGCCACCCCACCTGGCCTAAATTAATAATTCAAGTAAATTTTGAAGTACATTAAAGTAACTGTCATTTAGACTTTGAAGATTGATTATTCCTTCATTATCTTTAAGTATTCTGAATACCTGAACTAAAATTAAACCACAAAACCATACATATGTGAATATTGTATTCAATGTTTGTCAGATTTCCAGACAGGTAAATTCGGAGACTGGTTGATATTAGAATCACAGAAATCATTTCCCTAAATTAAGGATTGAATGTGGACCATTTTTCTAGCAATTTATCATCTTTCTTTGAATTTGGTATAATTTTCTAAGAGTCTCTGTTAAGTAATGCCTTGATAGTTTTTTCTGTTGAGTTACTGTTCATGATACTCTGTCTTTGCAAAGAGATCAAATAATAGCTTCCCTAGAATCCTGTGATTCTAGGAAATGTTAGGGGCTGATTATTTGTAATTTTCTAAAATGCATAATAATTTGCATCTATAAATGTTCACAAATATTAATATTTTTCAGGTATAGTTCTGTTCAGGTTTTGCAAGTGTGTGTGTGTGTGTGTGTGTGTGTGTGTGTGTGTGCACGCGCGCATGCGTACACATATATAAATTGTGCCTGGCCCTTGAATTGAAATATATGTAGCGTTTTGCCCCATGTTATATGAATTAGATTCCAGATTATGTGAATTAGATTGATTAGTTTGCTTTCCTTTTTACTTGCCCTTCTTATATAGTTGTATGGGATTTAGTATTTAATAATTAACCCATTGGCTCGTGCAGTGGCTTGCTTACATTTGTAATCTCAGCACTTAGGGAGGCCAAGGTGGGAGGATCACTTAAGCCCAGGAGTTTAAGACCAGCCTGGGTACTGTAGTGAGACCCTGTCTCTACAAAAAATAGCAGAATTTGCTGGGTGTCATGAGAACATCCTTGTAGTCCCAGCTGCTTGGGAGGCTGAGGTTGGAGGATCGCTTGTGTCCAGGAATTCAGGGGTGTAGTGAGCTATAACTGTGCCATTGCACTCTATACTGAGTGACAGAGACTCTGTCTCTTTAAAAAACAAAACAAACACCCAGCTAGACTCTTTGTCGTCTTATATAGTTCAGATACTTTAGTATAGCAATTAGAAAAGTACTAGATGAGTGGTTGCATATATGTGTACCTTTCTTTGATTTAGTGGTCATTTTCTGAATTTTCAAATAATGCAGGCAATTCATAAGTATTTGGAGGTTTCAGTGTATTGTTGGGACCTAATATAGGCAAATTTTCTTATTTTCAGTATAGAATTTTACTTAAAATTAAGAACTTTTAAAACTAACTTTTATTATTAAGCTATTTTAATAATGATTTACCCTTTCTGTGTCTTTTCTTTATAATGTTACAGCCTGCCTCATCTGGAGATGATAGAGCCATGTGTTTTACCTGTAGTGTATGCCTTGTTTGTTGGGAACCTACTGATGAACCTTGGTGAGTCTTGATGTTTCTGGGCATAATAGGCTAAGTCAGTCATGTAAATATGCTTCTAAATTGTACTTTTTTGCTTAAGAATAATTTTTTGCCTTTTTGCCACATATATTTTTGTCATTGTCCTGAGAATGAGAGTCCTATTTACATTCTGTCATACCACTTGGCATACAGTGTCTCTTAAGTTTGACTTCCTAAAATTTGTACACGTGAGAAGTACCAAACAAGAGAATCATGCTCTGAAAAACAGAAAGCTATGGTAAAGTGAACTCCAGCATGAGCTTTAGCAGTTGAATCTTGGTCTATCGAGAGCAAATTGTCAATAGGGAATCCATGGAGGAGAACCTTATAGTATACCTTTCTAATTTTGAAGTAATTTTAAATTTGGACTCTCTGATGTCTCTGAATCTATTAGGGCATAAAAATTTAGAAGCTGTAAAGATTATATATTGAAACTTCAATTTTACAAGTAACTATTCCAAAGCCTTATTAATATAAATAATAGTATATTGTTATAGCAAATATTTATATAAGATGGTATACCAGGTACCATTTGAACACTTTATATATTTTTGACTCATTTAATTCTCATGTTTCCCTGTGAAGTAGGCACTGTTGTAACCTCCATTATATAGGAGGGAACTGAATATTCTCCAGTTTAATCTTTACAGTCACTCTATGAGATAGGAATTACTATCCCATTTTAAAATGAAGAACTAAAATTTGCTGAAGGGCATATAACTAGTAAGTGATAGAACCAAGTTTTGGTTTTAGGATATGTTGCTTAATTTGTATTAAAATTATTTTAAAGTCTGTTAAATCAGCTGATGTACATGGGATAAACTTGCTAAAATGTATTGAAATGTACCTATGGAGTTCAGATTGGAAAATACTGTGTGAAAAATTCAAGTTGCATCTATCTTTAGGCAGAGAGTTGAATACAGTAGTCCTCCTTATTCACAGGGCATACATTTCAGGACCCATTGGATACCTGAACAGCAGCTAGTACTGAACCATATATACACACACACACACACACACACACACACACACACATACATACACACATATATACGTATATATGTAAAATATCGTGTGTATATATATACATACACACACATATATACACATGTATACTTATATATGTATGTGTATGTATATATATATATACACATATATACGTATATATATATATACACTATATTTTTTTCTATACATTCATAACCTATGATAAAGTGTAATTTATAAATAAAGTACCAAAAGAGATTAATAACAATAACTACTAATAAAATTGAACAATTTTAACAATGTCCTGTAATAAAAGTTCTGTGACTGTGGTCGATCTGTCTTGCGTTTTTCTCTCTCAGAATATCCTACCTAATTTGGGACCATGGTTGACCATGAGTAACTGAAACCATAGAGAGTGAAGCTGTGGGCTGGGCACAGTGGCTAACGCCTGTAATCCCAGCACTTTGGGAGGCTGAGGTGGGTGGATTATCTGAAGTCAGGAGTTCAAGACTAGCCTGGCCAATATGGTGAAACCCCATCTCTATTGAAAGTAGAAAAAATTAGCCAGGTGTGGTGGCCTGCGCCTATAATCTCAGCCACTCGGGAGGCTGAGGCTGGAGAATCACTTGAATCTGGGAGGCGAAGATTGCGGTGAGCCAAGATTGCGCCATCGTACTCCAGCTTGGGCAAGAAGAGTTCTGGCCAGGCTTGGTGGCTCATGCCTGTAATCCCAGCACTTTGGGAGGCTGAGGCGGTGGATTACCTGAGGTCAGGAGTTCAAGACTAGTCTGGCCAACATGGTGAAACCTCGTCTCAAAAAAAATTCTTTTAAAATATGTATATATATATATATATATATATATATATATGTGTGTGTTTATGTATATATATATATATATATATAAAATAAAAAATATATATATAAAATAAATTTTAAAAAAGAGTGAAACTCTGTCTCAAAAAAAAAAGAGTGAAGCTGTGGATAAGAGGGTGCCCTATTGTATGAGCAATTTTCATTCTAATTTGAGTTTCTGTTTGGAATTGTCTTTCCCCATAGAAGCTATCTTTATATATGTCTATATATGTATATATTTATATATGCCATTTTAATAAATATATTTTTAGCTCACTAGGCCAATCCTTAAAAAGTTGTTTAACCTATACCTGAAAATTTATACAATATTATTGGATATTCTTTGTAAATATTTTCTATGGAAAGTTGATTACAATTTCAAATTTGGGTTGTTCAAGACACATCTTTTCTTGACATGCCCAGGGATTCGGGGATTCTACCTCTTCTCTGCACCAGCATTTGGGATTCCTCAAACACTAAGGAAGTTGACGGGGTCTCTGAACGCCTTGGGCCAGTCCTCCAGATGGGTAGGAGGGGAAGAGGATTGATGGAGGCTGGGGAGCCCAGGCACCTTCTGAATTCTTAAGGGGGAAAGGAAAAATTTGAAAGGGTGAATTGGACTCATATTTTGACTGTGTGAGTTGATAAAGTTACTTTGGAGGGAAGTTGAAGTTAAAAACATAAAAAAATGGGCCACAAGAACAGAAAATCAAACACTGAATGTTCTCACTCATAGGCGGGTGTTGAACAATGAGAACACATGGAAACAGGGAGGGGAGCATCACAAACTGGGGTGTGTGGGGGGAAACTATGGGAGGGACAGCAGAGGGTGGAGAGTTGAGGAGGGATAACATGGGGAGAAATATCAGTTATAGGTGATGGGGAGGAAGACAGCAAACCACATTGCCATGTATGTACCTATGCAACAATCTTGCATGTTCTTCACATGTACCCCAAAACCTAAAACACAATAAAATTTAAAAAAAGAGAGAGAATCTGTAACCAATTATTAAAGAAAAAAAAAGCTACTTTGCTGAAGCAAAGCCTCAGTTCTTATTAATTAAAAAAAAAAAAACAAAGACCATACCCTAGTACCTGGCAATTCCACTTCTATTTACCTACTCTAGGGAGTTAATTGCTGTTGTATGCACAGAAGCATAAAATGGGTGGTCACTGCAGTTAAAAATCGGAATCCTCTTAAATGCCCATCAGGAGGGGAAAAGCCAAGTAGAATGTGGTATGTTCATGTAATAGACTCTGGTCCAGCACTGAAAGGGAATGAACAGTAAGATCTCTGTTAATCACCCTCAGTAACTTTTAAGTATGTCATTGTTTCAAGAAATCTTTTGTATTAATAGAATGATTGATGATTAAATACATGATAAAATGTATATGTGTCATGTACAGTGATACCAAATATTTAAGACCCTGTATTTTCTTTAACAATTTTTTCCACACACCTCCACATCATATATTTTCTATATGTAAATTTATGTATGTAAACGTAAAAATATTATAGAAATTTATCACTTAAATTTATAATGTCAGTTTCCTGGAGGTGGGATCGGCGATTACTGGGATTAGATTCTAAAAATTGACATAGGTCTTCAGCTTTATTTTTTATAGCCATGTGTAACTTAAATAAATAAAATTTTATTGATAAAGTTAAAACTTATATGAAAAGGGATAAACTATGCTAGATTTAGCTGTGAGGGAACCTGGCCCAAAAGTCATTTGCTTGGGGATGCACTGTAAAAGGATTTAGGAAAGACATCTGCATTAAAAATTGCTGTGGATTTGTGTATGTAAGTTGTAGGTGCATTGTAAAAAGAAATACATACGTTTTTAAGGAGTAGCGTGTTTTATATGTAAAGTTTTTTCTTTGCCATGGAAATAAAACAGCGAGTTAAAAACAGTGTTTCTTTAAGAAACATTTTTTAAAATTTTATTTTACTATTTATTTATTTATTTTATTTTTTATTTTTTTATTTTTTATTTTTTGAGTCGGAGTTTCGCTCATGTTACCCAGGCTGGAGTGCAATGGCGCGATCTCGGCTCACGGCAACCTCCGCCTCCTGGGTTCAGGCAATTCTCCTGCCTCAGCCTCCTGAGTAGCTGGGATTACAGGCACGCGCCACCATGCCTAGCTAATTTTTAGTACTTTTAGTAGAGATGGGCTTTCACCATGTTGACCAGGATGGTCTCGATCTCTTGACCTCGTGATCCACCTGCCTCGGCCTCCCAAAGTGCTGGGATTACAGGCGTGAGCCACCATGCCCGGCCCTATTTATTTATTTTTTTGGGTCTGCAGTCTTACTCTGTTGCCCAGACTGGAGTGTAGTAGCGCGATCTTGGTTCACTGCAACCCCTGCTTCCTTGGTTCAAGAGATTCTTGTGCCTTGGCCTCCTGAGTAGCTGGGACTACAGGCACGTGCTACTATGCCCAGCCAAATTTTGTATTTTTAGTAGAGATGGGGTTTCCCCATGTTGGCCAGGCTGGTCTGGAATTCCTGACCTCAAGTGATGTACCCTCCCAAAGTGTTGGTATTACAGGTGTGAGCCACTGTGCCCAGCCTATTTATTATTTTACATATGGGGTCTTGCTATGTTGTCCAGGCTGAAGTTCAGTGGCCATACACAAGTGTGATCATAGCTGACTGCAGCCTCAAATTCCTGGGCTCAAGCAGTCATCCTGCCTCAGCCTCCTAAGTAACTGAGACTGTACGCTTTTGCCATCATGCTTGGCTCATGAGTTCTTTTTTTGGTAGCAGGATCCTGACATTTCTAATGCCTTATGATTATAGCTAACAGAAATAAAAATAAGGAATAACCAGAAAAAAATATAAAGGAATCATAAAGTTAAGCAGATAGGTGCTAAGTTGATCCTGCTTTCAATATTTGAGATAATTCTTAAAGTCATTATACCAGTGTTGATCTGAGGTCCTGGTATTTTATTTTTATATTTTAATTTAAATTTTTAAATTTTTTATTTTTTAGAGACAGGGTTTTGCTCTGTCACCCAGGCTGGAGTGCAGTGGCACGATCATAGCTCACTGCAACCTCGAACTCCCAGGCTCAAGGGATCCTCCTACCTGTGTTCAACTACAGGCACGTGCTACCACACCCAACTAATTATTTATATTTTTATTTTTTATAGTGATAAGGTCTCACTGTTGCCTAGGCTGGTCTCAATCTCCTGGCCTCAAGGATTCAACTACCATGGCCACCCAAAATGCTGAGATTATAGGCGTGAGCCACTGTGCTCAGCCTGTATTTTATATTTCTTAAACTTGTTACGGTTTTCTAGAAAACGAATTTTACATTTCTTTTTGTTTAGTAAGCATTTATTTGAAAGAAGTGTATAATTTATGAACTTTACATTTCTAAAGTTCTTAGGAAATAAATTTTATTTAAAAGTTATTTGTCTGGTTTGATTCTATAGTGAATATGTACGGTATATTTCTGTGTTCTTAATATATATTATTTTATTCATACTAGAGATCTCTTTGCTTTTAGATCTTTACTAAAAAACTTTTTATGTTATGGGTGGCATTTATCAAGTTTCAACTGTATGTCATTTATAGTTGTGTCCTCTGATAGTTATGGAGAATTTTAAATTGAAACGTAATGGTTAATCATTCAAAACTACAGGAAACCAGTGTGAGGAAATACCAGGAGTTTAAACAATTTTGTAGTGTACAATATAGCATTAATTATACTATAGTATTGGTTTCTCAGTTTTGCTGAGATTGACTGTATAATCAGTTAAAGTGAGTAACAACTGGTATTGTTGAATGTTTGGAATATTGAATGTGTGAATATAGTAAATGGTTGAACATGTTAGAGTGATCTTAATAAAATTGAATGATTTGGTTATATTAAATCTTCAATGATGAATACTTTAGTTAAAAAAAGATGATCCTGGAGTTCTCTTTTAACGTACAAACTCTACTGCTTTATTTTTAGTAAACTTTTTTTTTTAAATCTGTGTAAAGGTCTGAACACGAAAGACATTCCCCAAACTGCCCATTTGTGAAAGGTGAGCACACACAGAATGTGCCATTGTCAGTCACTCTTGCAACAAGTCCTGCACAGTTTCCTTGTACGGATGGAACTGACAGAATATCTTGCTTTGGGTCGGGGAGCTGCCCTCATTTTCTAGCTGCTGCAACTAAACGAGGAAAGATCTGCATATGGGATGTTTCCAAACTTATGAAGGTATGTTTGAATTTTGAAGTAACAAATTAGTAATTAAAAAAAAATCAGTTGTAAACTTAGGCTTTTCATTTGTTTAGGTGCACTTAAAGTTTGAAATTAATGCCTATGATCCAGCAATTGTACAACAGCTTATTCTATCAGGAGACCCAAGCTCAGGAGTTGATTCAAGGAGACCAACTTTGGCGTGGCTGGAGGACTCCTCTAGTTGCTCAGATATACCAAAATTGGAAGGAGATAGGTATGTGAGTTTGTTTTGGTAGTATTTAATAGATGTTACATGTTTTCCTAAATTTTATATTATCATAGTTCTAATAATTAAAGAGGAGGAAGAGAAAGTTATGCAGTTAAGGGATCAGAGAGTAAATGTTCGGTTAGAAATCTGAAACCTGTGATTCTTAAAGAAAAATCTTCATTCAGAAACACCATAGTTTATAAAATAAACTTAATTTTCTATCACAATCTATGTCAACTGGAAATAATTGCCACATTATACAATAGATGATTATAAGTCACATTGAAATGTCTAAAAAATGAAATTCTATTAGATTTGTAGTTTCACCTTCTACTAGATCTTTTCATAGAGCAGTTGAACTAGATGATTTCAATTTCTCTTTTTTCATTAGCACCTCAAATTATGGCAGTGCTAATGAATAATAATAATGGAATCACCTGAGGTGAGGCAAGAGGATCTAATTGTTTAAAACAGTGTACCAGTAGTCAGCAGTGAGTTGAGGTACCATAATTATTGCTATAGAAATATTTTGTTAAAATTGTTGTTCTGGATTCTCCTTCACTCAACTTCTCTGAGAGATTCCTGATTTTTGTGGCTTCATCTGATGTAGGTGGGGTGGGAGAGTCAAAGTATCACCCTCCTTCACCCACTTGTTTCCTAAGAACCACTGTGGTTTTGACTCTGAACTGGGCTAGTAAGATTCTGTAGGGGGAAAAAAAAGATTCTGTAGGTAGCCATGTGAAATGGAGCCTATTTAACCACGATCAGATGTCCTGATAGACTGAGAATATCTGCCATTTCACTTCCAAGGGCTTCTTATGTTACTGATATGTGATGGGTGTTATACTGCAGTCAGTGATTTATCAGTTTACTTCACAACTCCTTTGGTGGGATGTACTTTCATTAAGGAGTAATGTAAAATTTTATTAATGGAAATTATTTAATTAATGGAATTAGTGGAAAATTTACAACACATGTGTTACCTTTGTCTAGTTCCTCTTGGTGATGAAATGTTGATTAAAGCCTCCTGGGTGTTCTGTTAATATAAATCTCTGTGAAAGCTTATTGGGAAAGCAGCTTAAGTATTGTTGTCCAAGTTTCTGACCATATTTTGCCAGTAGGACTAGATTCTAAGCATGCTTGATTTCTGTGATATCCTAGAAGTTAGTGGAAAAGTAATAGGAGGTAATGAAAGTTACCTGTCCTTCTAGACACTTAATTTAAGTAGAACTTTGTCTTGAAATTTTGTAATTTGGGGATTAAGAATTGAATCAAAATATACTTCTAGGATTACAAATACCCATACACATACAGTCACTTCCTCCCAGGTAAACTGTGCATTTTAGATAAACATGTGTTCAGCATTTCTATTGGAAAAACAATATTATGTGGGTAATGTGCTTGAATTGAGGTAATCGCTACTTTTAAGAAATTTACAGGCCAGGCGCGGTGGCTCAAGCCTGTAATCCCAGCACTTTGGGAGGCCGAAGCGGGTGGATCACGAGATCAAGAGATCGAGACCATCCTGGTCAACATGGTGAAACCCCGTCTCTACTAAAAATACAAAAAATTAGCTGGGCATGGTGGCGCGTGCCTGTAATCCCAGCTACTCAGGAGGCTGAGGCAGGAGAATTGTGAGCCAAGATCGCGCCATTGCACTCCAGCCTGGGTAACAAGAGCGAAACTCCGTCTCCAAAAAAATAAAAAAGAAATTTCTAGGGTAGAAGGACTGTTTTCTCTGAAGAAAGTCTCAAACAAATGATGCAAAAACATTAAGTTGGTGTGGTAAGAGGAAGCTAAAGAGGTGAAACTTCATCTCTAACCTTAAGCCCCTCTGCCCTTCTCCTCCCCAAGAAGTAAGAGCAGTCAGTCGTATTGGAATTGATAGTGAATATAATGAGCCATACTACCTTTGACTTTATGTAGCACAAGATTCAATATATTGGTTCTAAAATACTCTATGTGGGTTTCATTAGCTGGAAGAATAGTACGTTAATTGGAAAAATTAAGGTTATCCAAGAAGTTTAAAGTAATTAGCAATATAATTTGCTTAGAGTAGTTTTTTTAAAATTTGTTTTTCTTATTTACATTGAAGGACTAAGGACTGGTTTTTGACCAATTTTTTTCTTAGAAGACAATATTTGTCTTCTGAATTAAGGAAGAAGATTTGATAATATATTTAATTTTAATGAATTAAGATTCTAGATGATTCACTTGTCGTTTGTATATCAGGTCAAATTGGTAAAAATTTCTTGAATGTAACTGAAATTGTTTATAGGATTGCTGTAAACCAAGGTACTCATAATATTAGTATGTCTAGTTTTCAGAAATATGTCCTAACTAAACATTTTTACTTTTTAAAACACTTTTTTTTTAAAAATAAAGATGGGGTTTCACCATGTTGGTCATGCTGGTCTCGAACTCCTGACCTTGTGATCTGCCTGTCTCGGCCTCCCAGAGTGCTGGGATTACAGGTGTGAGCCACTGTGCCCCGCCAACATTTTTACTTTAACCATAACATTTATTTTGTCTGTTTATTGCTTTATAAAAGGTTTTGCAAAATGTAGAAGGCTTTAGTAAATATAGTGCCTATTACATAAATAGTGCATGCTTATTACAGGAAAATGGGAAAATGCAGGAATGGAAATTGATAAAATATAGAGTAGTCATAATTACGCTACGGAATTAAAGTAACATGTGTATTCTAGTTTCTTTTTAAAATGCATATGGTTTTTTATTTCCTGAGGCAAAGTCTTACCCTATCACCCAGGCTAGGCTGCAATGGTGGGATCTTGGCTCACTGCAACCTCAGCCTCCGGTTCAAGTGATTCTCCTGACTCAGCCTACCGAGTAGCTGGGACTACAGGTGCCCGCCACCGTGCCTAGCAATTTTTTGTATTTTTACTAGAGATGGGGCTTCACCATTTTGGCCAGGCTGGTCTCGAACTCCTAACCTGATGATCCACCCACCTTGGCCTTCCAAAGTGCTGGGATTACAGGTGTGAGCCACTAAGCCTGGCTGCATGTGATTTTTAAAAACGTTTTATTGAAGTGTAATTTTCAAACCATAAAATTTATGTAAGTATACAATTTAGTTATTTTACCTATATATATGTATATGTAGTAATATATATATATCATTTTAGTTTCGTTTTTTGGGAGAGAGTCTCGCTCTGTCGCCCATGCTGGAGTGCAGTTGTGTGATCCCGCTCACTATATCCTCTGCCTCCCAGGTTGAAGTGATTCTCATGCCTCAGTCTCCCAAGTAGCTGGGACTACAAGCGTGCACCACCACACCTGGGTAAATTTTGTATTTTTAGTAGAGATGGGGGTTTCACTGTGTTGGCCACGCTGGTCTCAAACTCCTGGCATCACGTGATCTGTCCACCTCAGCCTCCCAAAGTGCTGGGATTATAGGTGTGAGTCACTGCGCCTGGCCTTACCCTCATAATTTATGATATAATCGTTTGAGAATATTTTTCTCACAAAATATTTTAAAAGAATGTGGTTTTACAAATATATATATATATATATATATATGTATAAACATTTTTTTCTTTCTTTTTTCTTTTTTTGAAACAAGGTCTTGCTCTGTCACCTGGGCTGGGGTCTAGTGGTATGATCACGGCTTATTGCAGCCTTTACCTCCTGGGCTCAAGTCATCCTTCCACCTCAGCTTTCTAAGTAGCTGGGACTAAAGGCATGTGCCACCATGCCCAGCTAATTTTTAATTTTTTATGGAGATAGGGGTCTCACTATGTTTCCCAGGCTGGTCTCAAACTCCTAGGCTTAAACAGCCCTCCCGCCTTGCCCTCCCAAAGTGCTGGGATTACAGGTGTGAGTCACTGTGCCTGGTCCCTGATTATATTTTTGAAGACCTTCAGAATAAAACATTCTTTGCTAATCTAAGGCTTTTATCAGGCAACCGTCTATGAAATATCAAGACACCCGAATTCCTTTAAAATATACTACTACTTGATTTTATTGTTCATCTTAGTACAGCAGGTTAATACTTGGTTGTTTATTTTTCTTAATGTAACAGCCATTCTAAACTTAAAACCTATTGTGTTCTCTTGGTTTGAACTTCTTCATTTTTAATAATTCCCAATTATTAATATTTCTTCTTGGGATTTTTTTGCCACTTACCTTATTTCTCTGAAACCAGCCAATTAGGCTAATTAATTAGCAGCTGATTTTAAATTTTTTTTGCATTTTTTTCTGTTGTAAATTATAGCACTAAATTGGTTGATGGGCAGCTCTTATCACTTGAACAAACTAAAACAGAGAAACTTTTTCAAAAATATATAAGTGAATTTCCCCCACCTGCCCCAAAATATTTCAAACATTGCCTTGGAGTGTAGTAATATCCTTAAGCATTTTCAGTGCAGAATACCAATTTATATTATGCATAAAATAACATTGTAGGCCGGGCAAGGTGGCTCACACCTGTGATCTCAGCACTTTGAGAGGCCGAGGCAGGTGGATTACGAAGTCAGGAGATCGAGACCATCCTGGCCAACATGATAAAACTCTCTACTGAAAATGTAAAAATCAGCTGGGATGTGCTGCTCATGCCTGTAATCTCAGCTACTCAGGAGGCTGAGGCAGGAGAACTTTGTGAACCCAGGAGGTGGAGGTTGCAGTAAGCCGAGATCATGCCATTGTACTAGATACCTAGTGACAGCAAAACTCCATCTCAAATAAATGAAAACAAAAAAACAGAAAAACATTGTAAATACTTGTCTGTTTAGGATATAAGTGCAATATATTGTTTTTAAAGGGGATAATTGCCCTTTTTTTTTCAGAATGCATTTTTTTATTTTTATGAGGTTGTCAGAATTTTAGAAACTGCTGTAGATGTGCTGATTAGTAGAGTACAGAGAGAGCCTAATTATTATGTTAGAATGGTTTGTAATTACAACTTTATTTTTGGTGGGCTAACAGTGGAGAGAGTGAGGATAAAGATGACTGCAAACAGGGCTATCACCCTGTTTGAAAGGAAGCTGTCAATTTCTTGGCCGTCTTAGTGAAGACCAAAGGGGAGACTTTGCCTTGTCTTGATGACCTCCTATCTTCTGAGTTGTCAGTTTTCCTATATGTAAAGGAGTTCTTAACAGCCTCTCCAAAACAAAAATAGAATTGCATGTGCATGTTGAATACACAAACACACACACATGTTTATACAACTATTATGTTTGGTTTTAGGCCGTCCTGAATTCAGTAATAGAATAGTTCTTAAATCAAGCTGGTGCTTGATTTTATTAGCTACTTCTGTCTTTTATCTTTTTGTTTGCCCAAACTGTCCTTAGTCACACAGTAGTTTTCAAATCCCTGCAAATGTTATCATGGATTCTTAGAGGTTTCTACACCCTATTTCAGTTAGACATTTATTTAATGATTTAAGAAGATGTATTATCAGTGTTGTTAATCAGTTATGATATAAAACTATTCTTTATATCTCATTTAAGCCAATTTTAATTGTTTTGTATGTTTGAGATATGTAGTAGTGATTTTAACACTGTACTTTCAGCCCACACATAGTGGCTCATGCCTATAATCCCAGTGCTTTGAGAGGTAGAGGCAGGAAGATTGCTGGAGCCCAGAGGTTCAAGACCAACCTGGGCAACATGGTGAGACCCTGTCTCTGAAAAAAATTCAAAAAAAGTAGCTGGGCATGGTGTGGCGTATGACTGTGGTCCCACCTACATGAGAGGCTGAGGTGGAAGGATTGTTTGAGGCCAGGAGGAGGTCAGGGCTGCAGTAAGCTGTGTTCTTGCCACTGTACTCCAGCCTGGGTGACAGAGCAAGACCCTGTTTAAAAAACAAAAAACAAAAGCCAACTGTACTTTTTTCTTTGCTTTCTCATATGATGTATACTCTTTTGAAATTCAAATTGTTTATTTTGTCTTTTGATTTAAGTGATGATTTACTGGAGGATTCAGACAGTGAAGAGCATTCCAGATCAGATTCTGTGACAGGTATGTAAAAAGTATTAGATAATTTATATAAAAAATTCTTTATACAGTTGCATATACAGCTAACTACCACTTAATTCTGAATTTCTTAGTTAATGTTAACTCTAAATTTTTGCTAGTATACACAGAAGACTGAAATATTGTGTCAGAGATCTCAAATTAGTAGTATGTACATAGTGTTCCATATTTAAAATTTAAATGATACCTATTTGAGCCAGAGGAATTAAAGTGGATAGTTACATTAAATATTTGTCACATATGTCAGAGAATTAAATGTTTTTATTTGTATAATATATTCTGTTAACTAAGGATAGTGTTTAAATTAAAGCTCTTTATTTGTATAAGTGAACAGCTTCATTAATACAGTTATTAAATCATATTTATAATGAAAATTTTTGTCTGCTATAGCTAGAAAATACTTCAGTTTTAGAGGGTAGTAGTCATGTTATGTGAAGTGACATCATCCCCAGATTATGGGAAATTCTAGATAAATCTGCCAGTGAGCATGTAGAAGAGATCATGAATGAAATAGTGTAAAATGGTCTAAACAGAGCTTTTGAGTATACCTTAAGTGTTTAGTTTTTCATGAATCTCAGTTGCTTATTGCTCTACTTGGGCAGCTTTCAAACCTTCATGGAATCACCTTGAGTTCATTTTTTTTTTTTTTTTTTTTTTTTGAGACAGAGTTTTGCTTATTTGCTTAGGCTAGAGTACAATGGTGTGATTGTGGTTTGCTGCAATATCTGCCTCCTGGGTTCAAGTGATTCTCCTGCCTCAGCCTCCCCAGTAGCTGGGATTACAGGCAGATGCCACCATGCCTGGCTAATTTTGTATTTATAATAGAGACAGGGTTTCACCATGTTGGCCAAGCTGGTCTCGAACTCCTGAGCTCAGGTGATCCACCCGCCTTGACCTGCCAAAGTGCTGGGAGTACAGGCATGAACCACCGCCACCATGTCTGGCCTAACATATAGTGTTCTTTATGTTATTGTTGCTAATGATGTTGCTGCCTGACTGAAAGAAGTTTGTGCCATTCAGAAAGACGTCAGTTGAAAGAATTTTCAATTCAGTGTCAAGAGATTATACTTGATTAGGGAGTTTACTGACATCTGTTGTAAGATTTTCTTTCCTTTTTTTCTGTTTTCTGGAAACGGGGTTTTACTATGTTGCTGAGGCTGGTCTTGAATTCCCGAGCTCCAAGGATCCTTCCACCTCAGCTTCCCAAATAGCTGGGATTACAGGTGTGCACCACAATGCCCAGCTTTGTGATTATATCACAGGTTAAAAGGTTGAGACTGAGAAACTCAGTATTGTGTTTCAATGTATATACTGAGTTCTGAGACTGTACTGTTTTTAAGGAATAGTTTAAAGAGGGCACAGTAGAAAAAAGGTCAATAAGAGATAATGTAGTTGTGTGACTTTCAATGAACTAAAAATTAGCAATGAACTAAACATTAGCAGACACTTAATGTTTCGTGTAACAATGATACAATTTTGGAAATTTCTGTTCCTGTTTTTTTCTAAACTCAGGTTAGAATTGTATTCTCTGATGTTCCACTGATAATAAGCAGATAGGGTGAGAGAGGAAATGGTGCTTATAACTCCTTCAGAGTGGTGAAAGAAAGGAAATGGAGATGACAGTCATTTTTTAATGGATATTCTGCATAGTGCATAAATGACAGACGCATAAATAATATTCTCTCTTTGGTTTGGAATTCAAGTGCAGAAATTCTATTACTTTCATATTAACTTCAAGTTATGAATAAATAATATTTCTTTAACTCTTTAATTGCCTTCTTTGAAAAAAGGTTTTGCTTAGTAATTGCCAAGATAATGTATTTTGAATTGAAAATACCTTTTTTTTGGAGACAGTCTTACTCTGTTGCCCAAGCTAGAGGTGATACCAGTTCACTGCAAATTCTGTCTCCCAGGTTCAAGTAATTCTCATCCTGAGCCTCTCAAGTAGCTGGGACTATAAGCACATGCCACCACACCAGGCTAATTTTTTTTTTTTTTTGAGTGCTACCCTGCCTGATTTTTTTTTTTTTTTTTGAGATGGAGTTTTGCTCTTGTTGCCCAGGCTGGAGTGCAATGGCACAATTTCGGCTAACTGCATCCTCCACATCCCAGGTTCAAGCGATTCTCCTGCCTCAGCTTCCGGAGTAGTTGAGATTACAGGCATGTGCCACCATACCTGGCTAGTTTTGTATTTTTAGTAAAGACAGGATTTCTTCGTGTTGGTCAGGCTGTTCTCAAGCTCCTGACCTCAGGTGATCTGCCTGCCTCAGCCTCCCAAAGTGCTGGGATTACAGGCTTGAGCCACTGTGCCCTGCCTCTAATTTTTTGTATTTTTAGTAGAGACAGGTTTTGCCATGTTGCTCAGGCTGGTCTTAAACTCCTGAGCTCAGGTAATTTGCCAACCCCAACCTCCCAAAATGCTACGATTACAACCTTCCAAAGTGAGCCACTGTGCCTAGCTTGAGTTAAAAATAATTTTGAGTTCCTTGAATACCTTAAGGGTTTTTCTTAGTAGGTTCATCTTAGATTTGATTGTGTTTAAAAAAAAAAGGAAAGAAAAAAACAGCTTGGTATCTATGGGGAATTGGTTCCTGGAGACTCTCTAAATACCAAAATCCAGGCATGCTCACTTCCCTTGTATAAAATGGTGTAGTTTTTGCTTATAACTTATGCACATCTGCATCTTCCTGTATACTTTAGATGATCTCTAGATTACTTATTACACCTAACACAATGTAAATATTGAGCAAAAAGTCATTATACTCTGTTGTTTAATGACAAAAAAGTTTGTACATGGTCAGTAGAGAAGCACCATCCTTTTTTTTTTCCCGAGATGGAGTCTTGAACAGTCTCCCAGGCTGTAGTGCAGTGATGCGATCTCGGCTCACTGCAATCTCCACCTCTTGGTTTCAGGCAGTTCTCCTGCCTCAGCCTCCCAGGTAGCTGGGACTACAGTGTGCACCAGCACGCCCAGCTACTTTTTTTTGTATTTTCAGTAGAGACGGGGTTTCATCATGTTGGCCAGGATGATCTCCATCTCCTGACCTTGTGATCCACCTGCCTCAGCCTCCCAAAGTGCTGGGATTACAGGTGTGAGCCACTGAGCCCAGCCGCACCCATCCATTAAAAAAAAAAAAATGTTTTCCATCCGCAGTTAGTTGAATCCATGGATATAGAACCTGTGAATATGGAGGGCTGACTCTGACTGTACTTTAAATTATTTTAGGCCGGGCATGGTGGCTCATGCCTGTAATCCCAGCACTTTAGGAGGCTGAGGTGGGTGGATCACTTGAGGTCAGGAGTATGAGACCAGCCTGGACAACATGGTGAAACCACGACTCTACTAAAAATATAAAAATTATCTGGGCGTGGTGGTGTGTGCCTGTAATCCCAGCTGCTTGGGAGGCTAAGGCACTAGAATCACTTGAACCTGGGATATGGAGATTGTGGTGAGCCAAAATTGCATTACTGCACTACAGTCTAGGTGATTGGGCAAGACTCTGTCTCAAAAATAAATAAATGAATAAAATTTTTAACTTACATATTCATAATGTACTGACTGTATGAGAAGAAAAAAATGAAAACATTAAAGCACAGGTTTTTATTTATATTTATAAGGTTATATCTAATGAATATTGTTCCTTTTTAAAGGGCATACGTCACAGAAGGAAGCCATGGAAGTAAGCCTTGATATAACAGCACTCAGCATTCTCCAACAGCCAGAAAAACTTCAGTGGGAGATTGTTGCAAATGTGCTTGAAGATACTGTTAAGGATCTTGAAGAACTTGGGGCAAATCCTTGTTTAACAAACTCTAAGAGTGAAAAGACAAAGGAAAAGCACCAGGAACAACACAACATTCCTTTTCCGTGTTTATTAGCTGGAGGTTTATTAACATATAAATCTCCTGCTACCTCACCCATTAGTAGTAATTCTCACAGGTCACTGGATGGTTTAAGCAGAACTCAGGGTGAAAGTATATCAGAACAAGGATCAACTGACAATGAATCCTGCACTAATTCAGAACTAAATTCTCCTTTGGTACGGAGGACTTTACCGGTTTTGCTTCTTTATAGCATCAAGGAATCTGATGAGAAGGCAGGAAAGATCTTTTCACAGATGAACAATATTATGAGTAAAAGTTTGCATGATGATGGTTTTACAGTTCCACAGATTATTGAAATGGAGCTGGATAGTCAGGAGCAGTTGTTATTGCAGGATCCTCCAGTGACTTACATACAGCAATTTGCAGATGCAGCAGCCAACCTTACCTCTCCGGATTCTGAGAAGTGGAACTCTGTGTTTCCCAAACCTGGGACTTTGGTTCAGTGCTTGAGGCTGCCAAAGTTTGCAGAGGAGGAGAATCTTTGTATAGACTCAATAACTCCTTGTGCTGATGGAATTCATTTGTTGGTAGGGCTGCGGACATGCCCTGTTGAATCCTTGAGTGCAATAAATCAAGTAGAGGCCTTGAATAATTTAAATAAGTTAAATTCTGCACTATGTAATAGACGGAAAGGTGAGCTGGAATCAAATCTTGCTGTAGTGAATGGTGCAAATATTAGTGTAATCCAACATGAATCACCAGCAGATGTACAAACTCCTTTGATAATTCAGCCTGAGCAGAGGAATGTTAGTGGTGGATATTTAGTACTTTATAAAATGAATTATGCCACTCGGATAGTGACTTTAGAAGAGGAGCCAATAAAAATACAACATATCAAAGATCCCCAGGACACAATTACCTCGCTCATTTTGCTTCCACCAGATATATTGGATAATCGAGAGGATGACTGTGAGGAACCTATTGAGGACATGCAGTTAACATCAAAGAATGGCTTTGAGAGAGAAAAAACATCTGACATTTCTACTCTTGGACACCTGGTAATAACCACTCAGGGAGGATATGTAAAAATACTAGATCTTTCAAACTTTGAAATTTTGGCCAAAGTGGAGCCTCCCAAAAAGGAGGGCACTGAGGAACAGGACACATTTGTTTCTGTGATTTACTGCTCTGGCACAGACAGGCTGTGTGCGTGCACCAAAGGTAAGTTATTTGATTATTCTACAAATTTTATCAAATCATGTATATATGGCATTTGTTTATGTGCATACCTAATATGAATTTTAGATTAAAATAGATGGAGAAAAATTAATTTTTTCATAATTAAGTGGTAAATCCTTCTGTTTAAACTGTTCTTAAAACTTTTTCTACTGCTCTAGGTAAGGATTCTGACTGTAAATAAGTTAATAAGTCTCTTAGCAAATATCGTCTTATTTAACCTCAAGAAAATAATGTGCTTTTATTTCAGTGAGTCTGTGACTCTGCATCTGCTCAAATTGACGACCTTGGGCAAGTTATGTTAAATTCATTAAACGTTTGTTTATTTCTTTATAAACTAGGATAAGAAAGTCTATGTCCTAGGGTTAGACTTTGGGTTAGAATGAAATAATGTATGTAAAGTTTCTGGCACAGTTATTGGTCCTTATTTCCTTCTGAAATAAAAATATTTAGCAAACAATTTTTAGTTTTGCCAAATACTTTTTTTGGTCTGATATATTTCTGATCTTTGGCTCATGGTGAGTCAGTTTCACAAACCTTGAAGCACTGTATAGAATAAGATAGTGTGCAATTATTTTTTTCCCTTCCCTTTCCCTTTCCCCTTTTCTTCCCTTTTCTCCCCCTTTCTTTCCTCCTTTCCTTTCTACTTTCTTCCCTCTCCTTCCCTTCCCTTCCCTCCCCTCCTTTTTTCTTCTTTTCCCTTTCCTTTTCCTTCCCCTTTTTTCTTTTTCTTTTGAGATGGCGTTTTGCTCTTGTTGCCCAAGGTGAAGTGCAATGGCATGATCTCTGCTCACTGCAACCTCTGCTTCCCAGGTTCAAGTGGTTCTCCTGCCTCAGCCTCCCGAGTAGTTGGGATTACAGGTGCACACCACCATACCTGGCTAATTTTTTTTTGTATGTGTGTGTATATATATATATATATATATTTTTTTTTTTTTTTTTGAGACAGGGTCTCGCTCTGTCACCAGGCTGGAGTGCAGTGGCACCATCTCAGCTCACTGCAACCTCTGCCTCCTGGGTTCAAGTGATTCTTCTGCCTTAGCCTCCCGAGTAGCTGGGACTACAGGCATGCACCACTATGCCCAACTGATTTTTGTATTTTTAGTAGAGACAGGATTTCACCTTATTGGCCAGGATGGTCTCTATCTCCTGACCTTGTGATCTGCCCACTTCGGCCTCCCAAAGTTCTGGGATTGCAGCGGTGTGCCACTGTGCCCGGCCCAATTTTTTGTATTTTTAGTAGAAACGGGGTTTCACCATGTTAGCCAGGCTGGTCTTAAACTCCTGACCTCTGGTGATTCACTCACCTCAGCCTCCTAAAGTGCTAGGATTACAGGTACGAGCCACCGCGCCCGGCTTTTTCTTTTCTTCTCTTTCTCGGGATCTCACTATGTTGCCCAGACTCGAGTGCAGTGGTATGATCTCAGTTCATAATCTCCCAGGCTCGAGTGGTCCTCTCACCTCAGCCTCTTGAACAGCTGGGACCATAGACATACACTGTCACCTTCAGCTAATTTTCGTGTGTGTGTGTGTGTGTATTTATATATATATATATTTTTTGTAGAAATGGAGTTTTGCCATTGTTGCTCAGGCTAGTCTCAAACTCCTGAGTTTAAGTGATCTGCTCGCTTCAGCCTCCCAAAGTGCTGGGATTACAGGCATGTGCCATTTTGCCTGGCCTATGTTTTTCTTTATATACATTTTAAGTTAGGGAGTTAAAGCAGTGTTTGAAAAGGATTACTAACAATATCAGGCAAAATGAATAGTTCTATTGATTGTCTAGTAGGAATTTAGGACTAGGAGATAGTTGAAGCCTAAGTGACTATACCCAAGGTATGGCAGAAGAATAAGGATTTGAGCAGATTTATGCTTGCTTCTCATCTGTGGTTCTGATAGTAATTAGACTATTTTTCCTCTCTTTAAATAGATTTCAAGAGTTTAGCCAAGGAATATAATGGTTAACGTAGTGGTTAGATTGTCTTCTTTGGACTATATGTAGTGAAGTTTATTTTTATTTTTATTTTTTTTGAGGCAGAGTCTCTCCCTGTCACCCAGGCTGGAGTGCAGTGGCACAATCATGGCTCACTGTAGCCTCTGCCTCACAGGTTCAAGTGATTCTCCTGCCTTAGCCTCCTGAGTAGCTGGGACCACAGGTGTGGGCCACCACATTTGGCTAATTTTTATATTTTTAGTAGAGATTAGGTTTTACCATTTTGGCCAGTCTGGTCTTGAATTGTTGACCTCAAGCGATCCGCCTGCCTTGGCCCAGAGTGATGGAATTACAGGTGTGAGCCACTACCCCTGGCCAGTATCTAGTGAAATTATAATGAAAAAAAATCTTCAAATATCGTAAATATCCAACTAAATTAAAAAATGAGGCTGGGCGTGGTGGCTCAAGCCTATAATCCCAGCACTTTTGAGAGGCCGAGGTGGGCAAATCACGAGGTCAACAGATTGAGACCATCCTGGCCAACATGGTTAAACGCCATCTCTACTAAAAATACAAAAATTTGCTGGGCGTGGTGGCGTACGTCTGTAGTCCCAGCTACTCGGGAGGCTGAGGCAGGAGAATTACTTGAACCCGGGAGGCAGAGGTTGCAGTGAGCCGAGATTGGAGATTGTGCCACTGCACTCCAGCCTAGCGCCTGGAGACAGAGTAAGACTCTGTCTCAAAAAAAAAAAAAAAAAAAGAGCAGTTTAGTCTAATAACTTTAGACTAATAAAACTTTGAATTATTGAATATAGTTGAGAATTTTAAATCAACTGTTAAAATTGTATGTGGTATTGGAGATAATTTGAATTTTTCTTATATGTGCCAGTTCATTGTTGTAAGAACTTAATCTGTATTCATTTAGTCATCACACCAACTTTAATGTACTATTACCATCTCTATTTTGTGGATAAAGATACTGAAGGAAAGAGAGGTTAAGTGACTTGTCTTAGTCACATTGCTGATAAATGGCAAAGCCTGCATTCAAACCTGGGAGTCTTTCATCAGAACACTTTAAACAGCAGTATACTGCCATAACAAAAGATGAAGAATCTTAAATTGAATTCTTTGCATTCTTTAAATCTGAAAAATTTTTAAATGGAAAAAAAATTTTTTTTTTGGGACAGGGTCTTGTTCAGTTAGTAGACTGGAGTGCAGTGGCATAATCTCGGCTCACTGCAACCTCCGCCTCCTGGGTTCAAGTGATTTTCCTGCCTCAGCCTCCAGAGTAGCTGGGACTACAGACGCATGCCACCATGCCCAGCTAATTTTTGTATTTTTTAGTAGAGATGGGATTTCACCATGTTGGCCAGGATGGTCTCAATCTCCTGACCTCATGATTCACCCACCTTGGCCTCCCAAAATGCTGGGATTATAGGCATGAGCCACCATGCCTGGCCAAAAAATTGAAATTCTTTAACTTGTCGTAGATCATCCAAAATGGAGTCGGACTTGGAACCTAGGTGCCGTGGCCTCCCAGGGCACATCTTTATAAGACACTACTACTATTCCAGAAATGCAATAAGGTTTTTAATGCTTTAAATTATTTGATGAGATATGCCTTAGGTAACTCAGAAAAGAAACAGTATTTATGCCTTAAATATTTAAGTATTAATACTTTAAGCATTTAAATAAAAGTATTGGCCAAGTGCGATAGCCAGGCCTGGTGGTGCGGGCCTACTCGGTTGGCTACTCAGCTACTCGGGAGGCTGAGACCGGAGAATCGCTTGAACCCAGGAGGAGAAGTTTGCAGAGAGCTGAGATTGTGCCACTTTACTCCAGCCTGGGCAGCAGAGCAAGACTTTGTCTCAAAAAAAAAAAAGAGTATTTAAAATAGATGGTTGTTTTCTTGGAGTTTGTACAGTCTGAAATTCCTAGGACATGATCTCATGTGATAGGGAATTTATCCAGATGAAAGACAAGAAAAACCTGAGAAGTTACTTGTATTCAAAATGATCTCCCAATTTTTCAGGGATTGATTGATGAAGGTGCATTTGAAAAGATAGTAACAAAGGGGAAAGAAAAGTTGATGTCTTAAAATGTAGGTACATGTATGATTTTTAAAAAGCATCTCAAGACTGAATCAAATGGACATGACCCTGTCTTCTGAGTATATTCAAATAACATAGAACTGTTTTTCTTATGGAGAATCAAGTCTTTTCATAAAAATAAATCTATAGTTAATATGTTTTAAGTTAATTTTATATAGGATTAATAATATATTAAATGTAGATTTGTTAAGCTATGTTTGATAATTCAGGAATAGAATATATACACACTACATATATGAAATTTTGTAAAAGGCATAAAATAAAGTATGAATTTCTTTATAAAAGTCTAGAGTTTAAAGTGAAAGATAAATTAGTATTCTGCTTGGCGCAAATGCATTTAAAACCAATAGGAAAGACTTAAATGAGAAAATAAGACTAAGATGCATTAGTGGAATAAGGATGCAGTATGATACCTGACAAATATGTTAATGCTTAAAAAATTAAAGGTTTTTTAAAAGGCTGCAGTTAATAGGGAACACACATGAAATATAACAATAGTGACTATAAATTTGACCCCAACAACATAAAGCCTGTATACCTGTACTGATATTCAGAGCAGGATAATAAGAAGTTGAGGCATAATTGATTTGAAAGTCTTTAATAATCTCACTGTTTGGGGTTATTGGACTGTATGGTCACATCCTTGCTTTGGTACTTGTTTTGTGTGGAAAGCATTCCTTTAGTCTTCTGTTCCTGGTTTTCTAAGAGTTTCCAATAGGAATGAATGTTACATTTTATCAAATACTTGTATCCATGGAGATCATTTGGTTGTTTTTTATGGTTCAATATGGTGAAATATATTTACTGATTTGGGATATTAAATCAACTGCATTCCTGGGATAAAACCCACTTGGTTTTAATGCATTATCTTATATGCCGTTGGATACAATTTGCTAAAATTTTGTTCATAACTTTTGCATATTGTTCATCAGGGACATTACATGTTCCTTGTAATCTTTCTTAGTTTTTGCTTTTTGTAATCTTTATCTTGTTTTGATATCAGAGTAATGCTTGCCTGATAGAATGAGTTGGGAAGTATTTTCTCTTCAATTTTGGGGTGAAGTTTGTGTAGAATTGGTTTTATTTTTCTTTAAGTGTTTGGTAGAATTTGCCAGTGAAGCCTTTTGGGCCTAGAGAATTTTTTTAGTAGGAAGATTTTGAATGTACAAATTCAGTTATGTTTATAGAGAATAACTGAGGGTTTTTAAAAAATCTTTATTGAGCTCTGATAGTCTTTTTGTCAATTTTTAAGTTGTCAAATTTTAGTATAAATAATAATACTCTCCACAATCCTTTTGCTTTATTTTATTTTATTATTATTTTTTAAAATTCTGTTTTGAGATAGAGTCTCTGTCACCCAGGCTGGAGTGCAGTGGCACTATTTCAGCTCACTGCAACCTCTGCCTTCTAGGTTCAAGTGATTCTCTCGCATCAGCCTCCTAAGTAGCTAGGACTACAGGTGCACCACCATCGTCTCTTTTTGTTTTTCCTCATCAGTCTGTCTAAAGGTTTATTTGTTTTGTTGCTTTTTTTTTTCTTCAAAACAACCAGTTCCTGATTTAAATGACATTTTTTTCTTTGTTTTTCTGTTTTCCCTTTTACTGGATTTCCATTTTAATGTTATCATTTCGTTCCTTCTGCTTGATTTAGGTTTATTTTGCTCTCCTCTGATACTTACTGTTTTGAGATGGAGTCTTGCTCTGTGGCAGGCTGGAGTACAGTGGTGTGATCTCAGCTCACTGCAACCTCTGGATCCTGGGTTCAAGTAGTTTAACTGCCTCAGCCTCCCATGTAGCTGGGACTACAGGCATGTGCCACCACGCCCAGCTAATTTTTGTATTTTTAGTAGAGATGGGGTTTCACCATGTTGGCCAGGATGGTCTCAAACTCTTGACCTTGTGATCTGACTGCTTCGGCCTCCCAGAGGGCTGGGATTACAGGTGTGAGCCACAGTGCCTGGCCTTCTCTAGTTTCTTAGAAGCTTAGGTTACTGGTTTGAGATATTTTCTGATATAGGAATTTTAAAGTCATAAATTTTTTTGGAAGCACTACTTTAGTGATACCCCCTAAATGTTGATACGTTGTTTTTCCTTTGTCATTTAGCTCAAAATATGTTCTAATTTCTCTTGTGATTTCTTGTTTGACCCAGAGGTCATTTAAAAGTATTTTGTTTACCCTCCAAATACTTGAAGTTTCTCCAGATTTCTTTCTATTCTGGATCTCTAACTTATTTACATTGCTGTCAGAGAACATAATTTTCATGAGGTTAGTGTTTTGAAATTTATTGAGACTTTTTCATGGCCCAGCTTCTTGTCTGTCCTGGAGAATGTTCTGTGTGCACTTGACAAGAATGTATATTGTGCACCCATGGGGTAGAGTATTGTATAAATTTCACTTGTGTATGTTTTTGAGTTGTTAAAGTCTTCTGGTTTTATATCGAGTTCTTCTATCAATTTTGAGAGCAAGTATTGAAATCCCCAACTATGTTGTTGTTGAATTGTTTACTTTTAAGTGTTTTGGCTTCACTTTATCTTTAGGCTCTTTTGTTAGACTGCTTCATACTTGTTACATCTTTCTGATGTATTCGCCCTGTTGTCATTATGAAATATTCCTTTTTGTCTCTATTTTGTGTCATACTAATAAAATCACTCCTGCTCTCTTATGGTTACAGTTTGCATTATGTATCTTTTCCGCGATTTTGAATCTAAAGTGGGTCTCTTAGACTCATACAATTAGATCTTGCTTTTTTTTTTTTTTTTTTTTTTTTTTTTGAGACGGAGTTTCGCTCTTGTTATGCAGGCTGGAGTGCAATGGCGCAATCTCTGCTCACTGCAACCTCTGCCTCATGAGTTCAGGCAATTCTCCTGCCTCAGCCTCTTGAGTAGCTGGGACTATAGGCGCCCACCACCATGCCAAGCTAATTTTTTTGTATTTTTAGTAGAGACGGGGTTTCACCATGTTGACCAGGATGGTCTCGATTTCTTGACCTCATGATCCACCCGCCTCGGCCTCCCAGAGTGCTGGGATTACAGGCATGAGCCACTGCGCCCAGCCCCAAATCTTGCTTTTTCAATTTTTTTGTTTTGTTTTTTGAGATGGAGTCTCTGTCACCCAGGCTGTAGTACAGTGGCGTGATCTTGGCTCACTGCAACCTTCCACCTGCCTGGTTCAAGCAATTCCCCTGCCTCAGCTTCCTGAGTAGCTGGGATTATAGGTGCGTACCCCTACTCCCAGCTGATTTTTTTTTTTTTGCATTTTTAGTAGAGATGGGGTTTCATCATGTTGGTCAGGCTGGTTTTGAACTCCTGACCTCGTGATCTGCCTGCCTTGGCCTCCCAAAGTGCTGGGATTACAGGCATGAGTCACTGTGCCTGGCCAGGTCTTGCTTTTTTATACAGTTGGATAACCTCTTTTAAATTTGAATGACTTTACACTTAATGTAATTATTGCTATGGTTGCATTTATTTCTGCCATTTTTATTTTTTAAAATGTTTTTTACATTCCTTTGTTAACTCCTTCACTGCATTCTTTTGTGCTGAATAAATATTTTTAGTCTACCATTTTAATCCCTTTGTTGATTTTTTTTCTTTTAAGAAAAAAACATTTATATAACACTAGTAAAGAATAATTTATTAGGAACATCCAGAGACCTGCTGTCAAACCAAGAACTAAAGCAATACAGATATCTTGGGTCTGCGAATGTGTCCCTCGTCCCCTCTCTCAAACTCTGCCCTTTTTCTAGAGATAGCTGTTACTCAGTAATTTTTATGTCTTTCCTTAAAAAAAAAAACTGGTTTTACCCCGTCTCTACTAAAATTACAAAAAATTAGCTGGGCACGGTGGTGCGTGCCTGTAATCCCAGCTGCTCGGGAGGCTGAGGAAGGAGAATTGCCTGAACCCAGGAGGTGGAGATTGCGGTGAGCCGAGATCGCGCCATTGCACTCCAGCCTGGGTAACAAGAGCGAAAACTCCGTCTCAAAAAAAAAAACAAAAAAACAAAAAAAAAAAACTGGTTTTATGCTTCATATGTGAGTATTTCAACAACATATTTTATTGAGTTTTGCTTGTTTTCGCTCTTTATAAAAGTATACATGAAACTCTTAAGTAGTTTTGGGGGACTTGGTTTTCCTCTCTTATGTTTTAACCTTACCTGTTTTGTTGCATGCCTTGTAGATAATTTTCACTTATACATTGTGCAAAAACCCACAAATAATTTATCTATTTCCCTGTCAGTGGACATTGTGTTTATTTCTGCTATAAACGTTCCTTGGTACACATATATAAGGGGCTTTCTATTCTTTTTTTTTTTTTTTTTTTGAGACAGAGTCTCACTCTATCACCCAGGCCTGAGTGCAATGGTGCGATCACAGCTCACTGCAACTTCTACCTCCCGGGTTGAAGCAATGCTGCTGCCTCAGCCTCCCAGGTGGCTGGGATTACAGGTGCCCACAACCACGCCTGGCTTATTTTTGTGTTTTACAAAACACACAGGTTTTCCTCATTTGTCCAGTCTGGTCTTGAACTCCTGAACTCAAGTGCTCTGCCTGCCATGGCCTCCCAAAGTGATGGGATTACAGGCGTGACCCACTGCACTCAACTTGAAGCTCTCTGTTCTTAAGAGTAGAATTGTTGGGTCATGGGTTATAATTTTTTTTTTTAAATAAATTGTGTTAAATATACATAATAAAGTTTACCATTTTAACTATTTACAGTGTACAGTATAGTGACTATAATACATTCACAATTTTGTATAATCACCAGTACTTATTTCCAGAACTTTCCCATCATCCTAAACAAAAACTCTGTAACCATTAAGCAGTAACTTCCTGTTCATTGTACTCTCAGCTGCTGCTAACCTCAATCACACTTCTATATGACTTTGCCTATTGTAGATACCTCATATAAGTGGAATTGCATATTTATCCTTTTTTGCCTGGTTTCTTTCACTCAGCATATTTTTAATGTTCACCTATGTAGTTTGTATCACATCTTTTGTTCCTTTTGATGGCCCAATAATATCCCGTTACATTAGGCCCCCCCATCTATGCTTTCAGTTTCCTGTGATGAGCTATAGTCTGAAAATATTAAATGGAAAATTTCAGAAATCAACAATTGATAATTATTAAATTATTCATTGTTTTGAGTAGTGTAATAAAATCCCTTGATGCCCCACCCAGAACGACAATCATCATTTTGTCCAGTGTCTCCATGCTGTGTATACTTCCTGTTTGTTAGTCACTTAGTAGCTATCTTGGTTATCATATCATCTGTCACTGGAATCACAGTTCTTGTGTTCAGGTAACCATTTTACTTAATAATGGCCCTAAAGCTCAAGAATAGTGATGCTGGCTATCAGATATCCCAAAGTGAAGCTGTTTTACTCCCAAAGAAGAAGTAAAGTTTCTTCTTTATGTTGAAAAGGTGAAAGTTTTTGTAAAAAGGAAAGAAAAAAATTTTATATGCAGGTTCCTAAGATTTATGGTAAGAACAAATCTTCTATTTGTGAAATTGCGAATAGTATATTGCTATCATTGTTACGTTTTATTTGTTATTTATCTCTTCCTGTGCCTAATTTATATATTAAATTTATCTTGCTGGGCGCTGTGGCTCAAGCCTGTAATCCCAGCACTTTGGGAGGCCGAGGCAGGTGGATCACGAGGTCAAGAGATCGAGACCATCCTGGTCAACATGGTGAAACCCCGTCTCTACGGAAAATACAAAAAAGTAGCTGGGCATGGTGGTGCATGCCTGTAATCCCAGCTACTCAGGAGGCTGAGGCAGGAGAATTGTCTGAACCCAGGAGGCAGAGGTTGCGGTGAGCCGAGATCGCGCCATTGCACTCCAGCCTGGGTAACAAGAGCGAAACTCCATGTCAAAAAAAAAAAAAATTATCTTGTGTGTTAGTGTGTGTGTGTGTTTCATACACACACACACAAACGCGCGCGCGCACGCACACACACACACAGGGTTTGATACTATCCACAGTTTCAGTCCTCACTGTGAGGTCTTGGAGCTGTGACTACTGTAACCCAACATTTGGTTTGTTTCCACTTTTTGGCGATGGTGAATAATGCCCCTATAAACATTGGCATACAAATATTTGAGTCCCTGTTTTTAGTTCTTTTGGGTGTATACCTAGGAGTGGAATTGCTGGGTCATATTGTAATTCTATGTTCAACCTCTTTTTTTTGAGACAGTTTCGTTCTTGTTGCCCAGGCTGGAGTGCAATGGTATGATCTCGGCTCACTGCAACCTCTGCGTCCTGGGCTCAAACAATTCTTCTGCCTCAGCCTCCCAAGTAATAGCTGGGATTACAGGCGTGTACCACCATGCCAGACTATTTTCTCTATTTTTAGTAGAGATGGAGTTTCACCATGTTGACCAGGCTGGTCTTGAACTCCTGACCACAGGTGATCTTCCTGTCTCAGCCTCCCAAAGTGCTGGAATTCCAGGTGTGAGCCACTGCGCCTGGCCTATGTTCAACCTTTTGAGGAAATCAAGAAGTTGCTTTCCACAGAGTCTGCACCATTTTACATTTCCACAAGCAGTTTAGAGGGTTCCCAGTTTTTCTACATCCTGGCCAGCATTTGTTATTTTTTGTCTTTTTGATAATAGCCTAGTGGTCGTGAAGTGGTTTTGGTTTGCACTTTCTATTGTGGTTTGTGTTTGCACCTTCCTAATGATTAGTGATGTTGAGCATGTCTTCATGTGCTTACTGGTCGTTTGTATTTCTGTAATACATGTAGAAATGTCTTTTCATGTCCTTGTCCACTTTTGAATTTTTTTTTTTTTGGTTGAGTTGTAAGAACTTTTTAGAAATTCAGGATAGTAAATTCTTAATAGATATGATTTGCAAATACTTTCTCACATTCTTTGGGTTCTTTTTACTTTCTTGATAGTGTCCTTTGATGCCCAAAACATTGGCCTTTTGAAAAAGTCCAATTTGTCTTTTGGTTGATAATCTTATGTTCAAAATCATTTTCCTGGTTTTCTTGAGTTTTTCTTTGTACAAAGGCTATAGAACCTTCTCCCCTCTCTTAGCCTTCCAAAAAAGAATTCTGTCTCTTTAAATCTTTCTGTAGATCCTGTTTCCACTCTGTTTCTTTAAATCTTCCCGTGGCTGCTGCTTGGGAAAGCAGCTGCAGTCTCAGAAGGATGAAACCAAGGCAAGTGTCTATTCTGGTCCCTTAGGGAGCTGCTAGACCAACCAAAATGCACAACCCTGTATTTTGGAAAGAGAAGGTTGCTGCTGTCTGAGCTGGCACCAGCCAGCTGCTTCCAGCACATGGGCTTCTTTTCTCCACAGCTGTCAGGGCTGAGGATGGAGTGGAGGATTGTACCTGGTTCATGCAGGCCACTCTCTTACCAGCGATCAGTCTCCTCTGTTGTAAATATCCTGTTAGGTCACAGAATTCTGACGTAGTTGATTCCAATCACAGTTTCTAGTTCAGTGCTTGCCTTGGTGGAGGGACTGATCCCTAGAGCTTCCTACTCTGCCATTTGACATGAAATCACTGGTCCACATGTTGATTCTGGTTTCTTTTTCTGATACTACTTTTTTTTGAGTGGTATTTTGGTGGTTTAATTAATAATATAATCTACTTCAGAATAATAATTTATTCTAGTAAAATATATAGGAACTTTGCTCTTATTCACCCCCCACTCCATTCATAACATTTAAGTATGTTGTAAACCCAACAAAACAGCTAGGCGCAGTGGATCACGCCTATAATCCCAGCATTTTGGGAGGCCAAGGTGGGCGGATCACCTGAGGTCAGGCATTCAAGACCAGCCTGGCCAACATGGCAAAACCCCTGTCTCTACTAAAAATGCAAAAATTAGCTAAGTGTGGTGGTGGGTGCCTGTAATCCCAGGTACTCTGGAGACTGAGGCAGGGATAATCCCTTGAACCCGGAAGCAGAGGCTGCGGTGAGCCAAGATCATGCCATTGAACTCCAGCCTGGGAGCCTGGGCAACAAGAGTGAAACTCCGTCTCAAAAACAAAAAGTTGCAAAGAAATGAGAAAAACATTTATTTTTTATATTCACCTACTTATCATTTCTGTTCTTTATTTATTCCAGTGAATTTGATGTTGCTTTCCTTCATCTTGAAGGGCTTTGTTACTTATCATAAGGCAGCTTACTAGCATAAAGTTCTCTCAGTTTTCTGGAAATGTCTTCGTTTCACATTTGTTTTATTTTTTATTTTTTAAATAGATACGGGGTTTCACCTTGTTGGTCAGGCTGGTTTCGAACTCCTGACCTCAGGTGATCCCCGGCCTCTGACTTCCAAAGTGCTGGGATTACAGGCGTGGGCCACCACGCCCAGCCAATTTCACATTCATTTTTGAGGATTAACGCTACGTAGAGAATCTCTTGACAGTTTCTTTTTTTTACTTTAAATGTCATTCCATTGCCTCTGGTCTCCATTGTTACTCATAAGTCATCTGTTAATTTATGCTGTTTTTTTCGTGTCTGATGAGTAATTTTTCTTTTACTCTCTTCATGTTTTTGCCTTCGACTCTCAAGAGTTTACATATATGTGTGTTATTTCTTTGTGTTTATCCTATTTGAGGGTCATTGAACTTGAGTGAATTTGTGGTATAGTATTTTCTGTCATATTTGGTAAGTTTTTGCCCATTATTTCTTCAGGTGGAATTCTCTTAATGGAATTCCCATTACATGTATGTTCTTATATTTTATCTGTTCCTTAAGTCTCCAAGGTTGTTTTAATTTTTTAAAAAATATTTTCCTTCTGTTATTCAGATTGATGAATTACTGTTAATCTCTTATTTCACTGTTTTCTTTTATTGCCATGTGAAATTTGCTTTGTGCTTCTCTGAGGAACTTCTTTGTTATTTTACTTTCCAATGCCGAATTTACCTTTGGTACTTTTTAGAAAGTAATTTATATTTCTTTGTTAAGCCATTCATACCATCATTTCCTGTAATTCTCTATACCCCCGGTTTCCTCTTATTCTATAAAAATATTTACAATAGATCTTTGAAGTCCGAGAAGACATTTTCAGGTGTATGTGTGTGTGTTTTACATCTCGAATATGGGTCCCTTTTTCTTTGCATGTCTTGTAGTATTTTGTTTAGTTACTGGACATTTAAAACAACACTATAGAAATCTGGATTTGGATATCCCTACCTTTTTTGCAGGTGCTTGTTCCTTTGTTTTGTAATTCACCTGGCTGAATCTGTGAAATCTCTTTTGTATTGTGCAGCTGCTGATTTCTGTAATTTTTTTCTGCCTAGTTTTAATTTTTAAGCCTTGTTTCTTATATTGTTTCTTCTGTGTTAGCACAGCTTAGTGTTCAGCCAAAGATTGATAGGTTGTGTTGTCCAAATACCTTTAGCCATTAAGGCTGTGCTCAAGTGTGCCCTGGTGTTTGTTTTCTGTTGTGCTGTCTCAGCTCTCTTTTGCATAGGCATAGAGGCTTAGTTAACTGAGGAGGTAGTGATGGCTTGGGCTTTCTCTGGTCTTTGCTGGACACCTACACAGACTCTGATCAAGGTGGGATTTGTGGAAAGTTTACCAAGTCCCCTGTGCTTCTCTCACTACATGTAATTCCATGTTAAATCCCTGTTGTTTCTAGTGCTTTGCTTGCCCAAATTGACCTCAAATAGCAGACCTCCTTGTTTGTTTCGCATTGAAACCACCACTTTAAACTGGAAGCTCTCCATCAATCAAGTGAGCCCCATCTGGAGATAGCAGTCAATTTGCTGGTTTTCACTGCTTGCCTCACCCTAGTTAAATTACAGTTTTGTCTAGCTTTATTAGTTGCTTTTCAGGAAGGGGTTTATCATCTTCCTTTTTCTGCCATGCTGGAAGTGAATCTCCAGATTAGAATGTTAGAATATACTATTACGTGTTTATTTTTTTGTCTTAATTAAAGCTAAGTTTTTCCTGTGACAGAGATATTAAACTAGAAATTTGAGTTGCTTTCATTTCATTGCGAGTGCTTTAAAAAAATAAGAATATTTGTTTGGTTTTATTACTGTTGAGATTAAGAGATTTGGCTGTCAATTCCAGTAGAGCTAGTGCCTCATCTGTAAAGTGGCCATAGTAATAGTCCTGCCACAGGGGTTTTTGGCAAAAAGTAAATGAATTAATTAGAGCATTTCAAACACTGTCGGTACATAGTAAGTACTGTGTTAACAGATAAATACCTGTTTTCATGTATGTTTATGTATTTGTTATTTTCTTCATAAACATTCAGTTTCAATTTGCAATTCCTTGGCAATTAAATTTCTAAACTCTTGGAAATATATCACATTGGTAGCTTTCCTTATCTGCCTATGAAGTGATATTAAAATAAATTGTTTCCTAATTAGTATTATGTTTGAATATCTACTATTTTTCATGTATCTATGAAATTTACTACCCTGTAGGTGGTGAGCTTCATTTTCTCCAAATTGGAGGAACCTGTGATGATATTGACGAAACTGATATACTAGTGGATGGATCTCTTTCTAAAGGAATAGAACCATCTTCAGAAGGTTCCAAGCCTTTATCAAATCCTTCAAGTCCCAGCATTTCAGGTATGATATTAAATTTTTAAACGATTTTTAAAATCATTAGATATTATTTATGATTTTCTAGTTTTTGGAGGATGTAAACATATCAAAGTAAGAAATGATTCTCAACCCGTGTGGTGTGTTAGTCAATATTTGTGACGTCATCTAAGAGGTTAAAACAAACATTTCAGCCATTAATGAGTTTTAGTCTAATTAGGGGAGGGAAAAAAAATCATAAGAGAATTTGTTCAGTAAGTATAAAATTAGTAGACAGGCTCATATTATTAATATTGCTATTGGAATTGAAAAGCTGAAAAAAATACTGCTATTGAGTATATATTTAGGTGGTGTATTCACACCTACCTTGCCCCATCCTCAGCCTCCGGAAAGGTTTGTTTGTGTTTGTTGCTTTTGCCTTTTTTCCCCATCCGTGTTTCACACTGCCCTCTAGAGTTAATTTTTCAAAAGAAGTTTTGCTAGCATGTTGTTTGTTCCCTGCCAAAAAATCATTATTTGCCTTGTAGACTTTTATGAAATCATTGTAGCACGCTTTTCAATCTCTAGTTACTTGAGTTAACCAAGATGTCTTGGTTAACTTGGTATAAAAAGTTAAGCAAGTGTAAAATTAGTAGATAGGCCGATATTATTAATATTACTACTGGAATTGAAAAGCTGAAAAAAAAATACTGAGTTTATATTTTAACTTGGTATAAAAGGTTAAAATACTGAATATTCTCATATTTTATAGGTTATTGGTTGAATGGAGAAGAATTTTTATATAAAGTACAGAAAAATACTTTTTAGTAGTGGAAAGATGAATTTTGTAATGAAGAAATAAATAATGTAAAGAAAGGAGATTGATAAATCATGCCGTTAATATTTACAAACTAATCAGATTTATAAGGGTCTAGACTTTGAGAAAAAGATGTAATTTTAATTAAAATTTAATAATTTTGTAGAACTTGCTGTCATTTTTTCATTGTGAAAATATTCTAAACTCACCAGATTTTATATTTTAGTATTTCATTATTTTTTAAAAATGAGAACAATAGCTTCTCAGCTTTGTTTAATGTTTTACATTTCACTGATGTGAATACATGTACAGTATTTATAAATAAACCTAATCAGTATGAAGCATGTTATTACTCTTATAATACTAGGATGTATACAAGATATTCTTAACTAATACAGAAGCAGAAAAAACACAATTTAATTTTACAGTTTGTAAGTATTTATTTACCATATAGTTTTTGATTGTTTTAGTTTTTTATTCATTATAAAAGGGCTTATGTATATACTTGCTGATGTCTAGCATTTTATTTTGTAAATAACAAGGTCTAAAAGTTAATTATTGGTTTGATGTACATTGGCTTGCATTTTAGTACCACTGCTTTTCTTGCCCTCATTAGGGCTAGCTAAAGCTCAGTGAGACCTTTTCTAACAGGTTGGGTTTGGGTTTCTTCACGAGTGAGTATTCTCTCTAATTTTAAATTTGAATATTTAGAATTTTCTTCTTTGCTATTCTTTAGCCAGAGTTAGTTATCTTAGTTATATACAGATACCTGAGCCCACTTTATTAACTTTCAGAATATTTGCAAGTATTACAGTTGAAAACATAACCGTGAATTAAAACTTCATTGTCTTCTTTTTTTTTTTAACTGTTTCAAATACTACTCTCGCTAATGTTAAGGAGTTGATTTACTGGTGGACCAGCCATTCACCCTTGAAATCTTGACATCTCTAGTGGAGCTAACCCGCTTTGAGACTTTGACTCCAAGGTTTTCAGCGACTGTTCCTCCATGCTGGGTGGAAGTTCAGCAAGAACAGCAGCAAAGGAGGCATCCTCAGCATCTGCATCAGCAACACCATGGTGATGCTGCTCAGCATACTCGAACTTGGAAACTACAGACTGACAGGTAAAACATTTTCCCAAGATATCTAATTTTAAGTCCACCTATCTTTTTTTTTTGAGACGGAGTTTCGCTCTCGGTACCCAGGCTGGAGTGCAATGGCGTGATCTCGGCTCACTGCAACCTCCGCCTCCTGGGTTCAGGCAATTCTCCTGCCTCAGCCTCCCAAGTAGCTGGGATTACAGGCACATGCCACCATGCCCAGCTAATTTTTTGTATTTTTAGTAGAGACGGGGTTTCACCATGTTGACCAGGATGGTCTCGATCTCTTGACCTCGTGATCCACCCACCTCGGGCCTTCCAAAGTGCTGGGATTACAGGCTTGAGCCACCGTGCCCGGCCCAAGTCCATCTATCTTAAATATTTGTTAGAAACAGTGTAGCATTCCTAGGTATAAAACTGTTTATCTTATTATTATTTTTTTTTTGAGACAGAGTCTCACTCTGTCACCTCCTGGGTTCAAGTGATTTCTCCTGCCTCAGCCTCTCAAGCAGCTGGGATTACAGGCACATACAAGACCAGCTAATTTTTGTATTTTTAGTAGAGATGGGGTTTCACTGTGTTGGCCAGGCTGGTCTTGAACTCCTGATCTCAGGTGATCTGCCCTCCTTGTCCTCCCAAAGTCCTGTTGCAACTCAGCCTGTTTATGTTTTAAACTGTCTAAAAGATAAACAGTAATATGCGTAGGAATATTACATT
This sequence comes from Callithrix jacchus, assembly GCF_049354715.1. NCBI lineage: Eukaryota > Metazoa > Chordata > Mammalia > Primates > Cebidae > Callithrix > Callithrix jacchus. Next base: position 82,582,670 of record NC_133515.1, on the reverse strand, counting down.
GTCTCTAACAATTATATAAGCTAATTTTTGCATGGTGATGACATTGTTCCATTTGTCATATTGATTTTGGAAATTGTTATATTCTTAATTTTAGGATGAAATAATGAGAGTAATCTATAACTACAATTAGTTTGGTCATTTAGTCCACAGATTTATTTAACAAATACTCTAATGCTTGTTTTGTATTTAATTAAAGCAGGCACTCTTATAGTCACTAGTAATATGAGTCTCATGGGATTTATATCCTAATGGCAATAGAAAGTAAACAGATACATACCATGCCATATGGGCATAAAAGCTACGAAGAATGTTAAAACAGAGTATGGCAATAGTTGTTGGGTAGCATGTAAGTGCGAGAGAGTGAAAGAGAGAGAGATAAAATATGTATTTTATTTTCACTATAAGAAGTCTAAGAAAGGCTTCCATGGCAATAGCAATATGGAATCCTGAGGAGTATATTTTATGAGTTCTTGGAAGAGAAGGAAGACCATTGTTGTTGGAGTGCTGTGAATATAGGGGAGTGGTAGGGAAGGAGATCCAAAGAGGTAGCTGGGGGCCGGGCATGTTGGTTCATGCCTGTAATCCCAGCACTTTGGGAAGCCAAGGCAAGTGTATCACTTGAGACAAGGGGTTTGAGACCAGCCTGGCCAACATGGTGAAACCCTATCTCTGCTAAAAGTAGAAAAATTAGTCGGCCATGGTGGCGCACCTGTAATCCCAACTGCTGTGGAGGCTGAGGCAAATATTTGCTTGAACCTGGGACGGGGAGGTTGCAGTGAGCCAAGATTGCATACCACCACACTCCAGACTGAGCTGCAGAGTGAGTCTCCATTTCAAAAAGAAAAAAACAGGTAGAGATAGCTGGGAGCTGGGTCATGAATGTTTTTATGAAAAGAAAGACTTTTGGTCAGGTATGGTGGCTCACATCTGTAATCGTAGCCTTTTGGGAGACTGATGCAGGAGGATCACTTGAGCGCAGGGGTTTAAGACCAACCTGGGCAATACAGGGAGACCTCATTTCTACAAATAATAAAAAGAAATGAGCCAGACGTGGTGTTGTATGCCTATGGTCCTAGATACTTGGAAAACTGAGGTGGAAGAATCACTTGAGCCCAGGCAGTTAAGGCTATAGTGAACTTGATTTTGCCACTGCCCTCTGGCCTGGGTAACAGAGTGAGACCCCATCTCAAAAAAAAAAAGGAACTTTCATGCTGAATGAGATGGGACAGTGTTGGCAGGTTTTCAATACAGGGTTGATGTGGTATGATTTATATTTTACAAAGATTACTTTGACTTCTGTATTTAGAATGGTGGTTCTGGTGGTGGAGGGCAGTGATAGAATCAAGGGTTCTAGTTTGGTTGCTGTTGTGCTAATTCAGGAATGCTGATGGCAGCTTGGACCATTGTGATAGTGATGGAAGTAATGAAAAGAGTGGTTGGATTCTGGATATAATTTGGAGGTACAATGAATAGAATGTGTTGATATATTACACATACTGTGTGTGAGAAGAATAAAGGATGGCTTTTAGATTTTGGCTTGAGTTTATTGAAAAATGAAGTTTCTGTTTATTGAGATTTGGGAGTGGGTTTTTTCATAATGAGTTTGGGATGTCTAGTAGACATTTGGATATGAGCCTTAAATTTAGTGGAGGAGTTTGGAGATTTTCATTTTCCAGCATATATATATAGCATTTAAAATGCAAGAATAAATATATATAAGAAATGCAAGAAGTTCTTGTTTTAAAATGAAGATTCTGGGACCCTACTCATAGATCTAGCATGGGTACCAGGAATTAGCAGGTAATTCACATTAAATCGGTCACACTTTAAAGAACAAGAGTTTATTGGTATGTGCAAGTCTCAAGGCAGGTATAGATTTCTGAAGTAAGATCATTCATTGCCCTAAGTTTAACCTTCTCCATTCACAGTTATTTTCTCTCTTGATCCCATTGAGAAACACTAAATTTTGTTGGAAGTTACAAAGCAAAAAGTAGCAGAAGTGCTTTTAATGATAATATGGTTATTGTTGAAAAAAAGATTTTTGCTTTATTCAGCATTTTTCCCCTTATTTGGCAGCAACAGCTGGGATGAACATGTATTTGAATTAGTACTACCTAAAGCTTGTATGGTTGGACATGTGGACTTCAAATTCGTTTTGAACTCAAACATCACCAATATTCCACAGATACAAGTGACACTGCTGAAAAATAAAGCTCCAGGATTAGGGAAAGTGAATGGTAAGAATGGATCAAATTTATCGTTGAAGATTTTCTTTTGTGGTTGATTTTTTAAAACTAATTTTCCACTTGGCTAAGTTTCATGTCCCTTTCTGTTCTTATTGCCATTTGCCTGCTCTACTTTTTGTGATTTTATTTAGAAAAGTAATTCAGAGAACATTTCAAAACTGCAGTAACCCAGTAATGTTCAGAATTGCATAAACTTGAATAATATAATTATGCTTTTTTTGGAAGTGGGATTAGTTCCTTTGTAAATTAGTCTGACTTTTAGCATTACTACCTTTATGTATTTCTTTTCCTAGGAGAAGACTTGATTGTGACTAGAACTGTTAATGGAAGTTATTAAGGTTATTAGTGAAGCCAACCTTTCATGTAATGCAGAAAATACACTCATTTTTATTTTTCTTACAATTTCAGAATTTGATGTACTGAGTTACTAAAGTAGATTATACACATTTAGCTTGGTTAGAAACTAGATGTTAACTTCTCAGTGTTTTCTCCTTAATAAGTTAGCTTAACAGGCTGGGGATAATTTCACAGCAAAATGGCAACTTAACTCCTGTTTCAAACATTGAAATTTGAAAATTTTTCTTTTTGAAAAATTACTTATACATCTGGCACTCTGTATCTGTGGGTTTCACATCCCAGGAGTCAGCCAACCTCACAAACAGCCAATCATAAATTGAAAATATTTGAGGGGGGGAAAAACAATAAAACCAATATAACAATAAGAAAATACACAAACAAAAAAAAATATGGTGGCTCATGCCTATAATCCCAGCACTTTGATACCACATGTGGTGGCTCACACCTATAATCCCAGCACTTTGAGAGGCTAAGGCAGGAAGATAACTTTAGCCCAGTAATTTGAGACCAGCCTGGGCAGTGTAACAAGACCATAGGTCTCCAAAATTTTTTTTTTTTAAATTAGCTTTGTGCAGTGGCACACACCTGCGGTGCTACTCAGGTGGCAGTACTCATGAGGCTGAGGCAGAAGGATCACTTGAGCCTAGGATTTGGAGGTTACAGTGAGTTATGACTGTACCACTGCACTCCCACCTAGGTGACAGAGTGAGACTCTGAAATAAATAAGTAAGTAAGTAAGTAGTATTTGCATGGCATTTACATTGTATTAGGTTTTATTAGTAAACTAAAGATCATTAAAAGTATATGGGAGGATGTGAATAAGGTTATATACAAATACTATGCCACTTTATATAAGGGATTTGAGTATCTAGATTTTGACATCTGTGGGATTCCTTGAACTAAACCCACGCGGTTACCGAGGGATGGATGACTGTATGTGTGTCTGTGTATTTATGTGAGTTTGTGTATATATGGATGTGTTGTATGTGTGAAATCTTTTGACAGATTTTGAATTAATTGGATAGAGGACTCAGGATTTGGTAGTTTTAAAGCTCTGCAGGTACTTGTACTGTGCAACCTAGGGTAAGACCTTTTAGTTTAGTTGCCAGCAAATTGTTTCTTTAGGCAGATATTTTGTTTCCATATAAAAGAGAAGAGTAAAAAACAATTGAATCAAAATTTTCCTTCAACCATTTTATGGCATCTATGTTAAAAATCACACAAGTACTCAAGTTAACAGGAAATTTTAGATTTTTAGGCACATAAATCATTGATATTAAGCAAAATTAAGTTTACTAATATTTTTATCCTCTAGAAACAGCAGTAGATAGGCAGATCACCTTTCCTTTGTCTCCAGCTCTTAACATTGAAGTGGAACAAAATGGGAAACCGTCCCTGGTTGATTTGAATGAAGAAATGCAGCACATGGATGTAGAGGAATCACAGTGTGAGTTAAATTATAGAGCTGTTGTCCATGACAGTAAAAGGAGTAGTGATCTGAATGCAACATATCGGGCAAGATTTCCTTATGGCTTGCAAAAACTTGGTTTCAAGAACAAGATTAAAAAATAACCTATAATTCTGCTTTGGCAATATGCTTTAACTTTCAGCTCATCTTTTGTGAACCCAGCTGCGCTAATACTTGCATTATTGGTTTTTAATATCTTGGGATTTGAAATCAAATCATGGTTTTATAATTTTTTTGAAAATAAAGGTGAATTGTAAATATGGGAATGGAAAGCAACATAATAAATAAGATGATTATAGTTTCTTAGCATGACAATGAATTCTTATTTTAACATATTCTAAGTATGTGTGGTGGTATTGTATGTAAATGGGATATCTGGTTATTAAATATATTTTAAATAATTTAAATGAAAAATGTGTATTTTTCTTTTTAGGTCTTAGATTATGTCCATTTTTGGAGGATCATAAAGAAGACATTCTGTGTGGGCCAGTATGGCTTGCTAGTGGCCTTGATCTATCAGGGCATGCTGGAATGCTGACGTTAACAAGCCCCAAACTTGTTAAAGGTGAAGTCATATATTTTACAAAAGCAGAATTAATACCACAGTTGTAAAAAGATGAAAAACAAATTAATCTTTAAAAAAGTAAGATTGTTTTATTTGGGACTTTCATTAGAAATTTGATCAATTTTCTGGTAGCTGAGGTCATTTCTTCTCGTAAGTAACTGTATAGTTATCTGATCCTACTTTTTGTGTCTTAGAGTCTCAGTGCTTTTTGAAAAAAAAAAGCATTGAAGAAATGACTACAGGATGACTTAGTGTGACATAACAGAGTTCTTTTGAGTAAGCAGACATTATGTTCTGCAATTTCTACCCTTCCCATCACATCAGAGTCCTATCTCTTCAGAGTTTTATTATATATTATTACAATTTCTTCCCCTAAAAGAGAGTTTGTTTTGTTTTTGATTTTTAAAACAGTCTCACTCAGTCACCCAGGCTGGAGTGTAGTGGCATGATCTTCGCTTACTGCAACCTCCACCTCCCAGGTTCAAGTGATTCTCCTGCCTCAGCCTCCCAAGTAGCTGGGATTATGCCGAGCTCCTTTTGTATCTTTAGTGGAGATGGGGTTTCACCATGTTGGCCAGGCGGATCTGGAACTCCTGACCTGAAATCATCTGCCACTTTGACCTCCCAGAGTATTGGGATTACAGGTGTGAGCCATTGCACCTGGCCAAAAGAGGTTTTTGTTTTGTTTTTTTGAGACAGTCTTGCTCTGTCTCCCAGGTTGGAGTGTAGTAGTGCAGTGCCAGCTCGCTACAACACCTGCCTCCCAGGATCAAGCAGTTCTTGTGCTTCAGCCTCCTGAGTAGCTGGGACTACAGGTGTATGCCACAACACCTGACTCATTTTTTCTGTTATTCGTAGGGGTGAGGTTTCACCATGTTGCCCAGGCTGGTCTCGAACTCCTGAGCTCAGGCATTCTGCCTGCTTCGGCCCCGAAAAGTGTTAGGATTACAGGCATGAGCCACCACTCTAGACCAAAAGAGGGTTTTTTATTAGAAGAGCTTTGACGGTATCATTTACAATAATTTGAGTGTCATAAACAAATGCAAATTATAATGAATGTTTTAAAATAATGAGCTATCATGTACATAATAAATAGGTATATCAGCAGTAGGATGTTTTCAGCTTTTGTGTCCTGCAGGTGAATTAAAAAATACCAACACAAAATGACTAGTTGGATTCTTGAAGAAATTTGGATGTGAGGTGGGATGTAGAGATCCTTCTCCAACCCAAGAAAATAGCTACATATTCACTATTTTCATTTCTGCACATTTCCTTCCTAACGTTTGTCACATTCACACATATACATTTAATTGCAGACATAGTAGAGATAAAGTATCCCTTATCTGAAATGCTTGGGACCAGAAGTGTTTCAGATTTCAGGTTTTTTTCTGGTTCTGGAATATTTGTGGTATGCTTAACTAGTTCGGTATTCCTAACCCAAAAATCCAAAATGTGAAAAGTTCCAAGGAGCATTTCCTTTGTTCATCATACTGGCTCTCAAAGAGTTTTGCATTTTGGATTTTCAGATTAGGGATACTCAGTCTGTATTTATGGAAGTTTTGTGCTTTCTTATTGTCATTAAGTTTTTGAGATGTTATGTGTTAGGTTTCATGCTGGGATACAGTACTGAGCAAAAACTAATAAAACCTCAAATTGTTTAGATTATAAATTAGTTTTGTTCAGTGAGAGTGTGAATCTTACATTTTTATGTGGAAATAAAAATATTGGTGTTTAAAAAACTTTCTTTATTATTTAGAGGCACATTCTCCCTGTGTTGCCCATGCTAGTCTCCAGCTCCTGAGCTCAAGGGATCCTCTTCCCTTGGCCTCCCAAAGTGCTAGGACTACAGGTGTGAGCCATCATGCCTGGCCAGAAATACTGATTTTGACAAAATGGAGTATGGAATTACATGGCATATGTTTGGAAAGCTTCAATACTGTTAAAATACGAATTTTCATAGAATATACTAAGATTTTTTTTCATAAAATTCTCCCCAACATCTTTGAAACTGAACAAGATGAGTGCTAAGTTTTTATGGAAGAGTAAAGGGGTAATATTGGCCAAAGAATTATGAAACAGAATATCAGATACTACAACACAGAGAATTGTACAGTCGTGTTAAGAAAAATGTAACAGTGTAGTCCTAGCACAGCAGGTGGGTAGCTAAGTAAAATGATAGCATTTGTAATCATGAAAAGATGTAATACCTGCCTATGCAACAATAGACTGATAGTTTGCTGGCAGATGTAGTAATTTGATGATAATTAAGAGATGTATTTTATATAAAGATGATATAGTATGATCCCAATTTAGTTAAAACAATGTAGAACACATACTAGTAATGATAATTGTTTGAGTGCTTTCTTTGTGCCAAGCACAGTTAACAGTGGTTTAGTTAACTCTGAGGTAGGCACTATTAGTCTAATTTTACATTTGAGGAAACTGAGCCACAGAGAAGATAATTTGTTACATGCCTAAGAGCCATCATTATTCAAACCCAGGTAGTGACTCCAAAGCCTGCTTGCCACATTTTTTTAACTGTCAGTACTATAACACTATGTGTATATGTGCACACATAATGTGGACGTGTGTACATGTATGCTTAAGAAGGTTGCATGGATATACATTCTGTAATTATCTGGATGATAGCTTAATGACAATTTTGTTGTGTATGTGTAGTTTACAACATTTTTACCATTAAAATGAATGATATTGGGGAAAAGATAATAGTTTTATACTGTTTTGTTTGTTGTTTTTTGCTGCCAGCATATGAAGGTGGTTTAACTTCCTTGTGCTCAAGCAGTATAATTTGAAAGTTCTGGTCTACTGTACTTTTTGTGGAGTTAGCTGTTGATCTTGTTCTATGAAGATGAAAAACAGTGGAATTCGTTGGTGATTCAGTTATTTTCCCCATTCTCTTCCACTTCTCTAGGTATGGCAGGAGGAAAATACCGTTCATTTTTAATCCATGTCAAGGCAGTGAATGAAAGAGGAACAGAAGAGATTTGTAATGGTGGTATACGTCCTGTAGTAAGGCTTCCATCTCTAAAACACCAGAGTAACAAGGGTTACTCACTTGCTTCACTTTTGGCAAAAGTTGCAGCAGGCAAGGTATAAAACTGTCATTTTGAACAGTAACAATATTGTTTTAAACATTGTGGTTCAGATTTAACATACTGTTAGAAGTAGTATGACTCTTCAGTGATGTTTTGCTATAACGTGGTTTGTTTGTATTTTTTCTTTGGAGTGAGTTAAATGTATTTAAGAAGAAAAGTGTTTTGAATTAACTTTATTATTTTACTTTATTTATTTTACATTTTTGAGATGGAGTCTTATTCTTTCCCCCAGGCTGTAGTGCAGTGGTGCAATTTCAGCTCACTGCAACCTCTACCTCCCAGGTTTAAGCCATTGTCCCACATCAGCCTCCGTAGTAGCTGTGATCACAGGCATGCATCACCATGTCCAGCTAATTTTTGTATTTTTAGAAGAGACAGGGTTTCACCATGTTGGCCAGGCTGGTTTCTAATTCCTAGCCTCAGGTGATCTGCCCACTTTGGCTTCCCAAAGTTCTGGGATTACCGGGGTGAGTTACCACACCCAGCCTGAATTAACTTTAGGCAAATTACCTAGCTTTTATGATGTATACTGAGTAGGGAGTAATTGTTAGCAGATATTTCCCTTTATAATTATTTTGGACCATAATATTTATTTCTTTTGGTATGAGAGTTTCTTCGTATGCCCTCTGTTGGCAACTCATAACCCTGTTTTTGGTGAATATTTGGGAGCATACAGATAGAGAAGTTGGGAAATAATTTTATGACAGATTGTTATCCTCATGGTTTATTTTCTCAAAGTAGCTGTGAACTGCGCAGCTCTTTATAATTTGATTTATGTTGGATTTCCTGGAACTCAGGAAGGAGGTTTTGTTTATCATCATTATTCATGAGGAATTTTACTGATACTTATCAGTAACACCAGTCATCTTACATATATATATAGGTCTTCCAGTTTTTCAAGGACTTCTGTATACTTTATCTGATGTAATCTTCAGTATAACTCTGAGGTAGGCATGGCAGGTTCTGTTACCTCCATTTTTTAAATATTGAAAGTGAGTGAACTTTAGTGATTGGGGAGTCTGACATATGTCAAATATTTATTTATTTATTTATTTATTTATTATTAATTAATTATATATTTTGAGACAGAGTCTTCCTCTGTCACCCAGGCTGTAGTGCAGTGATGTGTTCTTGGCTCACTTAAGCCTCCACCCCCTGAGTTCAAGTGATTCTCTTGCCTCAGCCTCCTGAGTAGCTGGGATTAAAGGTGCCTGCCACCATGCTCAGCTAATTTTTGTAATGTTTTGGTAGAGATGGGGTTTTGCTCTGTTGGCCAGGTTGGTCTCAAACTCCTGAGATCAAGTGATCCGGCTGCCTTGGCCTCTGGAATTACAGGCCTGAGCCACCACACCCAGCCTCACGTAATTATTTTAAATGCAGTAATGGGGAGTTGGATCAGGACTTTGGTTTTATCATCTGTAATTATTGGGTTATTGCCTTTAAAATGGTGGTTGTGTCTTTCTTTTTCACCCTATTATAATTCTGGAGAAAATCGTGTATTGAATATGAGAGTAAAAGCTATCATTTTAATTTGAGATTTATGTTTATGTTGATAGCCATAATTCAATTATTTTTCTTTATAACTTTAATAGGAAAGAATTTTTAGTTTAGTTTATTTTTAAAATTTTATTTTTAACATTTAGGAAAAATCATCTAATGTTAAGAATGAAAATGCAGGTGGTACCCGTAAGTCTGAAAACCTCCGGGGCTGTGATTTACTTCAAGAGGTCTCAGTCACCATTCGAAGATTTAAGAAAACTTCAATTTCTAAGGAAAGGTAATTTCATTGCATTCTCTTGCTATTCTTACAGTAATAAAAGTACAAAACATACCAGCACACACACATATACACACAAATGTAAAAATCTTTTACCTGAAAATTTTTGTTTTCCATTTTTCTTAAATAATTGTAATCTTGATGAGAGTATTAGTTGTCTTTATATTTCATTGGTTTATTTCTGGTGTCTACATAATGCTTGTTATGTAGTAGGAATGGATGAAAGATAATAATTTGACATATACTCGTCAGGCAAGGGAGCATGTACCTATAGCAGCTACTGAAGAGTGGGGGGTAGGAGAATCACTTGAACCCAAGAGTTTGAGTCTAGCCTGGATAACAGTGGGACACCCAATCTCTGGAGAAAAAAAAAAAAAACAAAAAGAAATTACACACGTTCCTTGTTACAGGATAGCACATTATTGTAAATGTGATTTCTTTAAACTTTTTCTACAAATGAAATACTCAACATATAGCTATTAATTTTATTTTTAAAGGTACTTGTGATGTTCATGATTTAAAATGAAACATTGCATGACCATCTAGGTTGTGATAGCTTTAGTTGTTCTGTTTTGGTTGGTAATGTGTTTATATTTCTTTTTTTTGTAGAGTGCAACGATGTGCCATGTTACAGTTTTCAGAATTTCATGAGAAGCTTCTTAACACTCTTTGCAGAAAAGCAGATGATGGCCAGATAACAGAGCATGCTCAGAGTCTTGTGTTGGATACTCTCTGTTGGTTAGCTGGAGTTCATTCAAATGGACCTGGAAGGTTAATAATTAAAATTTTGCTTACCACTGTTGATTGCCCTTTGGATTTAAAGTTCAAGATGAGTCTAAATGTCTGCTATTGTTTTGCAGCTCAAAGGAAGGAAATGAGAGCCTACTTTCAAAAACACGGAAATGTCTTTCAGACATCGTACGTGTTTGCTTCTTTGAGGCAGGACGAAGTATAGCCCATAAGTGCGCACGATTTCTAGCACTGTGCATTAGGTTGGTGTGTTTTTAAGTTGAAAGCATACTTTCTAGGTACACTTGCGATTTAGTGGGTAATACCTTGTTTGTAGTGTAATGTGATCCTTGTTTAATGTATCTATAATTTAAGAGAATTTCAAAACTTGATGAGGATCATTGATAATCTTAGCAAGGATTTTGGGTTCTAAGGGCAAAGTATTATGTTAAATAAGTCTAACTTATTAGAAAAGAAGTCCACTGAGCTTCTCTGCCTATTAGTAGCAGTTTGGAGAATTTGACAAGGGAACTCTTCACCCCTTTCACTCCCTACTTTTCTTTTATTGTCTTTTCTTGCCCCAAAGTGTTTTCTCTGTTACATAAAAATCTTACCAACATTTTTTGTAGCATTGTGCAGATCCTTTTTTCTAAACCCTGAAATAAATTAGAACAGTCTCCCCTGATTCCCAGGGAATGTGTTCCAAGAACTGCCTCCCTGCCCCACCCAGTGGATACTTGAAACTGTAGATAGTACTGAGCTATATATATATTACTGTTTTTTCCTGTGGTCTCTCTCTCTTAAAATATCTTATTGTACTGTACTCACCTGTGTTTGGACTGCACTTGACCATGTATAACTGAAACTGTAGAAGTTGAAACTGTATATAAGAGTTCCTAATATTTAAGGTTCCTACTTGCTACTGTATCTAGGAAGTGTCTAAGAGCTGATGGTCAATATTGACTGTTGTTAAGATAATGGTTTAATGCATAAGAAAATATTTACAGAGATCCTTAGTATAATCAGTCCCTACTATCTTTCGGTATTTTATAGAGCTTTAAGGTAGGTTTTTCTTTTAATCAGTATAGAATACATTTTAAAGATTTTTAGGTACCACACCAAGTTTAGGGTTGAATTTAGACCTTTAGCAATGTCTTTACAATTTTTGTTTTTAAAAATTTTTCAGTAATGGCAAATGTGACCCATGTCAACCAGGATTTGGATCTGTTCTGTTGAAGGCTTTACTTGATAATATGTCATTTTTACCTGCAGCAGCAACTGGTGGTATGTAAAATTATATAGTTATAGTTATATGAAACATCTCACATGTATACTTAGGATTATTTTGTAACTATTTTTTTCTCTATGAAAGTTTACTTTTCTGTAGCTTATCTGTAGTTTTTGAAGGGATCAATAAATTGTGACTGGGTGGGCATATACACTGTCAACAATACTCCAAAGAAAAGGTTCATGGGACAGTTAGGTAAATATCAAGTCATCTTACTTCATAACTATGTTTCAGTACTTCATTACAATCATTGAGTTGTTTGGTTGTTTACTGACTAGGATGTGACATAAATAAGTAAAACAGTCCAGATGTCATTGCACTTGCATATATTATATATGATTATGTAACTGGGTTTTTTGGGTGCTGGTGAGGCACAGCTTGCCTGAGAGAATGTTGTAGGTTTTTGGTTTTAGCTTTCTTAGGAATGAAAGAGAGGATTACAGCAGGTACGCTGTAAGCTTGTAAAGTAAATACCGAACCCAAGAAGTGTTACAGAAAGGTGATTTTATTTAGGTAGAGAAAAGAGGGTGAAAAAAAGGAGGAGAGGAGAGAACTTCCATCAAGAGTGTGGAAGGGGAATCCGGCTGGGTATGGGGACAAGGACTTTTAACATGGGACGAATTCCCTCCTTCTCTAAGTGCCACCCCCCCAATGAAAAGAGTTCCTTTAAACTTCCGCTGGGGTCATTGACACTTAATTTCTTCCTGTGCCTTTGAAATTCAAACATAAACTGTTAAATCTCCCAGATGGAGATAAATATGAGAGGGGCATGGCACTGGGAAGTTTTTGCCCTTAAAACTATGCCCCCTTGTGGACCCGGAAAGAGAATGCATATCCTTAATTGCTAGGGACTGTGACAAACTGGAATTTCCTAAAAGGGACCAGTTTTTTTTTTTTTTTTTTTTTTAAAGCACCTGAGGACCTTGTTGAAATGCTTTCAGAATGAATGTGGCTGGGCACGGTGGCTCATGCCTGTAATCCCAGCACTTTGGGAGGTGAGGCATGCGGATCACGAGATCAAGAGTTCGAGACCAGCCTGACCAATATGGTGAAACCCCATCTCTATTAAAAATACAAAAATTAGCTGGACTTGGTGACACGCTCCTGTAATCCCAGCTACTCAGGAGGCTGAGGCAGGAGAATCACTTGAACCTGGCAGGCGAAGGTTGCAGTGAGCTGAGATTACACCATTGCACTCCAGCCTGGGTGACAGAGTGAGACTCCGTCTCAAAAAATAAAAAAAGGAATGAATATAATTGGAGGTAGAGAGTAGAATGATGGCTACCAGAGTCTGGGTAGGTGAGCAGGGTTTGAAGAGAGGTTGATAAATTAGTATGAAAATATGGTTAAAAGAAATAAGTTATAGTGTTTGATAGCACAGTAGGGTGACTATTGTTTGTGGTATATTTCAGAATAGCTAAAAGAACATTTGAAATGTTCCCAATGAGAAGAGATGACAGGTATCCTAAATACCGTGATTGATCATTATACATGGCATGCATATATCAAAACATCACATGTATCCCCATATATGTGCAATTATTATTTATCAAAAGGATTAATGTAGTTATCAAGTAGGAATTCATAAAGCAATTCTCTAAAATAGCACATATGTAAGATAATAAAGATTTTTAAAGATTCTTACTGTTTTTTCTAGTATATGGTGTTATGAAGGGTTACTAATTTGGCCTCTTAAGCCAAATTTTATTTATTGATAGACATTTCTCACAATCTGGTTTTTTTTTGTTATTGTTTGTTTGTTTTTGTTTTTGTTTTTAGACATGGGGTTTCACCATATTGTTCAGGCTGGTCCTGAACTACTAACCTCAGGTAATCTGCCTGCCTCTGCCTCCCAAAGTGCCTGGGATTACAGGTGTGAGCCACCGTGCCTGGCTCAATTTGTTTTATTAAAAAACCATTTAAGCTGGGCACGGTGGCTCACACCTGTAATCCTGGCATTTTGAGAGGCCGTGGAGGGAGAATTGCTTCAGTCCAGGATTTAAAAAAAAAAAACCCATTCAACAAGTTACCTCAGTGAGTTACATATTTCATAAAGATTTCATCTTTGTGTTAAAGAACAAAAAAATGCTTGTTCAGAGTTATTAAAAAGTTACATTATTTTCTTAATTTAGATAAAGAGTGTTTATATTTACATTGAATATATTTTGGCTACAACTATTAACTATGAACTAGAACATTTTGACTCAATTGCTCATTATGGTACTCTCTAATGTTTAAAAGTTTCTTAAGGATAGTTTTAAAGATAGGATGCTTAAATTTTGGCATGTAGTTAGCAGTTAAACATTTCAAGTTTTATTAAAAAATGTAAAAATACACTGTCATGATCAGCTTTTAAGCCATGTTGATCTGTATCTAACGCATTATAGAATAATTGTATTCCCCATTCATTCACTTAAGTGGGCTGCTTGAAGCTCACTGCTATCCACTATTTTAAAAAAATTTTAGTACAGAGAAACAGTATTTTGTGAAGGATGATTTGTAGGACCTGCAGTCTCCTCACTTTTTCAGCTATTTCAAAGTGTCCCTGAGAGTCATCTCACATTACTATACACCTAAATGCCTATGTTGGCTTGATAAAACTCTTCAGAAATATTTGAAATTCTTAGTGTAAGACTGCCTCAGGGTGTTGTTTATATTTTAAGTTTCTCTTTGATCCCTCCCGGGATTTGGTCTTTGTAAATTACCTGTAAGATTTTTTTTCCAGAAAAAGTATATTTCTAGCAAAAGGAAGTATGCTAATAAATAGGTAATCTTAAATTCTCATTGTTAGAGTTAAAGGAGGAAAAAGAAACATTTTTGTTGTTTTTTCCAGGTTCTGTCTATTGGTATTTTGTCTTACTGAATTATGTGAAAGATGAAGATCTGGCTGGCTGCAGTACAGCTTGTGCATCTTTGCTTACTGCAGTGTCCAGACAGTTACAGGACAGGCTAACACCAATGGAGGCTTTACTTCAGACAAGGTATTTTAGTATATCTAATGACTAATAATACTCGTCTCTGAGTATGATCACACCTTTGCAGAGAATTGTTATTTAATATATATGCTGAAAACAGTATTTTTCTTACAAATATGTTTAGTTTATACTTTTACCTTTTTCCACATGATAATAGCATGAGGTTTTATTTTCTTCTGTGTTTTTCAGAAATTACTCTGAGAAATTACTATGATGTGTCTTTAACAGTTTGATAAATCCTTATGATGGTTATCCAGAGTGCTAATTTTATTTAATACTGAATAGTCATATTCTCTGCTAATGGAAGAAGAATGTGATGTGTCTGTTTCTCTATGCATTTTATAGGTGTAATTACATGAATCACTTATTGTCCCATTACTAGTGTTATTCTGACTACGACTTAACATTTCAAAACTTTTAACATGATGAATTAAGCAATAGTAAAAGGTTGGATTTCAGTTCTTGCCTGATTGTGTATGTTTGAAGTAGGGAATTCCTCCATTTAGAGCAGTGATTTTATAATTTTCTAGATTAGATGTTTTGATTTTGATGACATTTTACTCATAACCTTTATACTTGAGGCTATGTCATAATGATTGAGGGGAGAGAATGGTGCCTAATGCCCCTTGCTTCAGTCTGCAGGTGGCAGTCTTAGTACCTTAGTTGCCAGTTTATTGGAATCACATTTGTTGAGTGTCTGGACAGTGTCTTTTAGAGTATAGATTTCTGGGAACATAGTTGAAGTTCACTGAATTTGATGGGTCAGATCTAGTCAGCATCTACCTCTGCCCTGTTAGTCAGACTGCTTTTAAAACTAAGTAAATAGGTAATTCGTTAATTAGATAACTAAAAGGAAAATTGTTAACGCATTATTTTATTTTTCAGATATGGATTATATAGCTCACCATTTGATCCAGTCCTCTTTGATCTGGAGATGAGTGGCTCTTCTTGTAAAAATGTTTATAACAGCAGCATTGGTGTCCAGTCAGATGAAATTGATTTATCAGATGTCCTTTCAGGTAGTGATTTCTTTTATTAAAGGAAATTCTGAATGTTGTATCTTGGATTTAAGTTGCCATTTGACTTAATAGATTATAGTCATTTATGTATTTGTTTGTATTTAGAAAACTAAAATTCCTTAGAACTTAACATCTGAATCGTTAAAATGTTTGCTGGAAGGTTTTAACTTCGTCTTTCCCCCTCCAGAAAATTCCAGTATATTAAAGTCATATTTGAAAGGGTTGTGACTTTGATTTTTTGTTTTTGTTATTCATTTAATTTCAGTGTAATTTTAATGCTTATAAGAGACTCTTTAAAATTTTATTTATTTGTTGTAGCCTTTTCGGTTTTATTTGATGTGCCTTTGCTGTCTCTGTAAAGTTAAAAAACATTTCTTATTTCTAAAATAAATTAGTAACAAATACTTATTGTAATAAGTAAGGATGCACAAACAAAAGATAATTTTCTGCATCTATCACTTTGAGGTAAACTTTGTATTGATTACATATATCCTTCTATACTTTCTGAAGAATGTTTTTTGGATGTATGCATAACACTATTTGCATAATCTTTTTCTTTCTTTTTTTTTATGGGTACTCTCCTCAGTAAGATGTATAATCTTTTTAAGTGCTAAAATTTGCTGTTTATTTTTGTTAGATAAAATAGTGACCATTTTTTTTCTTCCATCTAATTACACATATTCCAAGTGTTGTTAGGAAACCAAAGCATTAGAAAATTGCAGACAGATTAACGTAATAA
Source organism: Callithrix jacchus (assembly GCF_049354715.1). Classification (NCBI taxonomy): domain Eukaryota; kingdom Metazoa; phylum Chordata; class Mammalia; order Primates; family Cebidae; genus Callithrix; species Callithrix jacchus. Next base: position 82,566,391 of record NC_133515.1, on the reverse strand, counting down.
CATTTCAGTAAACTTTGAGAGAGAAATTTAATTTTGTTGAAAAGTAACTTAGGAGGTGTGAAAAAAGCAAAATAAAGAAATCAAATACAGAAATATAAATGAATTGTAAAATGCCTCAGCTGTAACCTTTCTATACTCTTAGGTTACTATTGTTAACTGGATGTTTAGCTATTTAAACTTGTTTGTGGCCCATGTTCGTTAATACAGTTTCTAATGAAAGATCATACTATACGTACTGGTCTGTCACTTGCTTTTTAATTGCTTATGCTGCCTTGAATATATTTGTTATTGCTCTATTTGATGACTTAGGCTCTGATTGCCTTATGCTGTCCTACCATTTTCTGTCTTTTCTATTCAAGTGATCAATTAGGCCATTGCAGTTCATTTTTGGAACTAAGAGGAGAGCCTAGAACTAGAGATACGAATGCCTTCAGTATACCAAAAGAAGCAGTTAAATTTGTTAGGGTGAAAGTCTAAGGGAAACTCTGTAAGGTTCATTCTGAGCTCTGAGGTAGTCAAGTTTGCAACTGAGTAAAGAAGACTCAGAATAAGGGATTTAGAAATCATGATATGTCTCCACATTAATGTCTCCTCGTGTTATTCCTCATTATTAGTCCCTCTACAGCATTTTTTTTTTTTGAGGGGGTTGGTGGTTAATGGCATCAGTGGCACAAGACAGAAATGTGAATGTCATCCTTGATACCTGTATCTTTCTTATCCACATTGAGGGTATTGCCATATGGCATCTATTTTTTCACCAGTGTATACATTTGTTCCTCTCTATCTATGGGAAATTAGTGCCAGGACTCCTTGCAGAAAACAAAGTCTGTAAATATTCAAGTCCCTTAAAAAAAAAGGTATAGTGCTTTTCTTACATCACTTATAATACCTAATGCAATGTTAATGCTATGTGAGTAGTTGTTATATTATCTTTTTAGGGAATAATGACAAGAAAAAAAGGCTGCACATGTTCAGTACAGACTCAGCCATTCACTTTTCCCCCTGAATATTTTCCGTCTGTAGTTAGTTGAATCCATGGATGCCAGACCCACAAATACAGAGAGCTGACTGTATTTTAAGTTTTCTCATTTTCTTACCTCCCATCATCACAAGATTACAGTGTAAGTTACAATCATCTTGAACCCAGACTACAATAGTAGCTTTCACACTGGTCTTCCTACCTTTGTTTTTGTCTCATTTTAGTACTTTCTTCACATTGCATTGTGTGTGATCTTTCAAATACTTTACCTTTCTCCTTAGAATACTTTTCATTTCTTCCCATTTTCTGAAGTTTGCAGTTTCTAATACAGGATATAAAATTCTATATGATTTGGCTCTCTTTTCCTTGCCATTTTATCTTGTGTCATTGTCTTGTTTAGTCTCGTTTGGCCCTGTGATTCTCAGAGTGTGTTCAATAGACCGCCAAACAGTTACTGAGATCATTAAGGGGACATATATGGCCATAACTATTTCCATGATAGTAGAATGATGTTATTTGTCTTTTCGACTTCGTTGACATTTGCACTGATTGTGAAAAAGCATGATGTTATTTGTGCACTTGAAATAAAATATCAATGTCATTTTAAAATGTCCTTGATGCAGTAAAAATTATTAAATTTTTAACCCATGAATACACATCTTTTATTCTGAGATGAATGAGAGATATGCATAGAGTACTTCCATGGCATGACAAAGTACCATGCTTGTTTCCTGGAAATGTGCAATTGAGTTACAAGCTGAACTAGTTGCTTCTTTCTTGAAATGCCGTTTTTATTTGCAGTAATGACTGGCAGACAAACTACGCTCATTTACATTGTATTATTTGGCAGTTGTTTTTTGAGAAATGAGTGAGAAGCATCTTTACCATAGTGAGCTTGATAGCTTCCTGATACGTAGACTTTTCTGATGGGATCTATCATTAGAGAGTGTAATTTTACAATATTGGATAATGAAATGTGTCAGTATTTGGAATATTTGTATACAGTGGTGAACCAATATTTTCTGAATGATAAATGCATGATGTTTCACCATTATGTATGGGTAAAATTTCTTAAAAGTAAAAGATATATCAGTTGATCTTAATGTAACAGAGTTTGAGAAGTTCACTGATAAGATTTCAGATACCACATTGTAATCTTTAAGAAATTACCACTCATCACTGGGCATGGCGGCTCACACTTGTAATCCTAGCACTTTGGAAAGCTGAGGCAAGCGGATCACAAGGTCAAAAGATGGTGAAACCTTGTCTCTACTAAAAATAGAAAAATTAGCTAGGCGTGGTGGCACACCTGTAGTCCCAGCTACTCAGGAGGCTGAGGCAGAAGAATCACTTGAACGCGGGAGGCGGAGGTTGCAGCAAGCCGAGATTGCACCACTGGGCTCCAGCGCGGGGACAGGGCGAGACTCTGTCTCAAAAAAAAAAACAAAAAAAAAACCACTTGTCAAGTTTTTGAATATGCAAGTATGTTAAAATATTCTTTTTCCAACTACATAATATTTGGGCCAGATTTTTTCACCTAAAACAACATACTGGAACACATTGAATGCAGAGTCAGGTAAGAGAATCCAGCCATCCTCTGATACTCCACATTTTAAAGTGATTTTTAAATAGGTAAAACATTGTCACTTTTTAAATTTAATTATTTTTGCTTTCGAAAACAGTTACTTATTATCAAATTATGACATTTTAACATTTCATGGGTTTATTATTAAATGAATCGATATTTTAATTAAACATCTTAAAATACCTACTATGGTAAATACTAGTAAAACAATGGAAACAAAAGCTCTTCAGGGTTCTTAATATTTTAAAAAATATGCAGAGGGATCTTAGAATTGAGAACTGTTTCTCTAGCCATATTGTTTTTTCAGTTCCTTAAATGTGCCATGTTTCTTCACTATGGGGATTTCACTCATGTTCTTTCTGCATGTCTTTTCTCCCACTTCAAGGGAACAAATGTATAGAACTCTTATTCTTCCCGTGAATCTCCTCATTTTATCAGGGAAGCATTTTATTACCCCATGACTTAGAATTGATTGCACCTTGACTGATTAGTCCTTTAAATTTCTCTTAGGTAAAACCTTGCAGCTTAAAAAAAAAGTTACATCGTTTAATTCCTAATAACCAGTAACATACAATATGATCTTCATGAGGACTGAAACCTATCCTTTTACTCTTCTGTCTCCTAAGTCTTGTAGTAAGTGTGTGATAAACATTTTTTGACCATGTGTCAGGTCCTTTGCTGACCCCCTATGAGACATTGGAAAACAAGGTTATGACAGTTTATGCTTGTATTTGATAGTCCTTCAGCTGTTAATGACAGTTTTTAAATCTCCCCATTCTTTTTTATCTGTGAATTCTGTTTTGCTTTGTCTTTCAAAGAATTATGTTTAAATGAGTGCTAATTCCAAAAATATGGGAAATAAGTGAATATAATCCTTGCCCTCCCAAACTACATACACAGTCACTATAAATTCATTTGTGTTCTCCCCTCTAGTCTTCTTGCTGTGGTTTTGTCGTATAGTAGTGGCTACATAGCTTTTTCTTTTAAAAACTACTTATGTTAGCTTAAAGTATTTTTACGGTGATGAAGTAGTATGCTTCATTGTATAAAACTGATAATATGAACAAAATACAAGGGACTATATAGATAGATCTTGTTAATATTTTTAAATCTTCGTTTTTTGTTTTGTGTCTTACGTTTATGCAGTTGACATAATCTGATTTTACATATACCCAACAGATAAGGTGATAGCTAGTGTGTGTAGCTGATTTACTACTTTTTTCCTCCATTTGATATTCAAATCACTTGTTACTGAATATAGGTTTCATGTTAATAGGAAACTACCACTCATGTTTCTATTAATGTGAAGGGCTACCAAGTTGCTTTAATGCAGATCTGCTTTTGTAGCAGGGAAACTGGTGTTTGCTGTTTTGTCAGCTTTTTTAATACCATGCCCATGATTCAAACACTGTGTAAGAGTTATGCATTTGCATGTTCTAATTAAAATTGAAATTGCAGCTATAATTATTGTTATTACTATTGCTTTTTAAAAATTATCTTCACATATTATAAAACTTGTCTTTTGCCATTAGGAAATGGAAAGGTCAGTAGTTGCACAGCTGCAGAGGGTAGTTTCACATCTCTCACTGGACTTTTGGAAGTTGAACCCCTGCACTTCACTTGTGTGTCAACTAGTGATGGAACCAGAATAGAAAGGGATGATGCAAGTACGTTTACTGGTATATACCTTCTTTTATTATATACTTTTTGCAGTAATAAAATGGTATTTAAGTATTTAAACATCAGTTTTAATTATGGAAGTTCATTGCTATTAAGTGGAAATTTATTTGTGGCAGGGACATTTTGGGGAAATACAAATCGTTTATTTTCTTTTCCAAGTCAATTCATGGGTTTTCTTCCCCTGTACCCGCTTAGAACAGTTTTAAATCATTTGTTTTTATATGTATGCACTTTCAGAAATGGTTTTAATTAGAAAAATATCAGGTATGATGAAAATAAAAGGAAGAGTAAAAATATACTACATGTTTCTACTACTGAATGATGTTTTTGAGAAGGCTGAAATGAGTAAAGAGGGAATACTTTTTTTCCAACTAGTTTAAAACAACTTTGAATATTTGAGGCACTATTTGGGTTTGTTGAATATGTGATGTTCTTGGTGTGTTAAATTTTAAGTAATACCTTGACTTAAAAATTAAGTTTTTGACCATCAATCAGTGGAAACTTGTTTATTTTCTTTGTTGTTTTCTGTTATTTTTTTTTTTTCCTCCTTATGTAGGAAGATTGGTGTTATTTACAGTTACTTCTATTGCAGCAGAAATAATTGAAGTATTTCAATTAAGAAGATTGGTTTATGATTTTCTGTATATATTAGTCATTGAAGGGTTTGAATATTGTCATGATGTGATTCTTCTGTTGGTGGTTTTGTGGAATTGGGTACTACCTTAGTCTCCTCAACATTTTAACAAAAAGCAAAAACGGTTTGCTAGAGAAGTCATGCAAAATTTAATCTTAGCACCTGATTCCAGAATAGCAAGAAGTTTTAAAAGGAATTTATCAGTTCTTTATTTTAGTGTCTTTAGGAATTGCCTTATATATCCAATTGTGGAAGTAACTACTAAAGTGAAATTCATATTTTGTGTAGTTAAATATGAGCTTTTTAAATAAAAATCTAATATTTCTTTCATATGGAGATTCTAGAAAGTTCAAAATTAATTTGTATTTGTTTTCTTGGACAATTATAGTCATTTTGTAGAAACTTTTACATTTATGCTAGAATAGAAACGTGCCATGACAAAAAATTTGAACTTTCAGAAAATTATTTGGTTATAGATCAGGCCCTTTCGTGAGACTTTCTTGAAATTAAGTATCCTGGTTTGAGACCAGCCTGGTAAACATGGCGAAACCCCATCTCTACTAAAAATGCAAAAATTATAGCTGGGTATAGTGGTGGGAACCTGTAGTCCTAGCTACTCGGGAGGCTGAGGCAGGAGAATTGCTTGAATTCGGGTGGTAAAGGTTGTAGTGAGTGGAGATTGTGCCACTGCACTATAGCCTCGGTCACAGAGTGAGACTCCTTCTCAAATTAAAAAAAAAAAAGAAATTAGGTATCCTGGACTTTTATTTTATTTTAAGAAAATGCATGTTTTTGAATAAGTAATGCTTTTAGAAGACACATAATTGTTTATTATGTTCGTTTGTTTGTTTTTGCTCTTGTTGTGTCCTGTGTGCTGCGCAATATGGGCTCACTGCAACCTCTACCTCCAAAGTCCAAGTGATTCTCTTGCCTCAGCCTCCCAAGTAGCTGGGATTACAGGCACTTGCCACCATGCCTGGCTAATTTATTTTTGTATTTTTAGTAGAGATGGGGTTTGCCATTTTGGTAAGACTGGTCTCGAACTCCTAACCTTGTGATCTGCCCGCCTTGGCCTCCCAAAGTGCTGGGATTACAGGCATGAGCCACTGTGCCCTACCCAGAAGGCACATAAATTTTTTTTTTTTTGAGATGGAGTCTTGCTCTGTCACCCAGACGGAGTGCAATGGCACAATCTCAGCTCACTGCAACCTCTGCCTCCTGGGTTGAAGCAGTTCTCTGCCTCAGCCTCTTGAGTAGCTGGAATTACAGGCTCCCACCACCATGCCCGGCTAATTTCTTATATTTTTAGTAGAGACGGTGTTTTACCTTCTTGGGCAGGCTGGTCTTGAACTCCTGACCTCGTGATCTACCTGCCTCAGTCTCCCAAAGTGCTGGGATTACAGGCTTGCGCCACTGAACCTGGCCCAAGGCATGTAATTTTTAAAAGATAAAAGATTAGGTTTGAAAAAGTATTTCTTCACACTCCCTACCCATTTCTCCCCATGCAAAGCAAGCAGTGGAATCAGTTTTTTATTCTTACAGTCTGTGTATATACATGCCATCATTTCTCTATTTCACCCAAAATGAAACTATTACCTACAGAGAGATTTCTATTAAATGTTAAGGCAAAGTGCTGACTAGTGATTGATTATAAGGAGATGAAAGATGATTATAGTCTTTCATCTTCCTGTTTATTTTTTTGAAACATACTAATATTATGAAATAAAATACCTATGCAGAAAAGTGCAGAAAATAATTGCATAGCTCAGTAGTTTATTATGATACACATTGTTTGTGTGACAACTGATAAGTAAAGAAAGAACATTTCCAGTACCCCAAAAGGTGTCTTCATGACCACTACCATTTATTCTTCATTTTCTCCAAAAGGTAAACATCATCCTTTTATAGTAATTGCTTCTTGGTTTTTGTGTATTTCTTTGAATAACCACTTAATGATGCATTTCTGAACAGTGGTTGAGGACGGTCTGTATAACATAAAATTACACATGTATGTATATTTGGTCTGCCTTCTTTTGAATCCTACAATTAGGATATTAATCTGTATCATTGCATATAGACAGTTGGTTCTTTTTCATTGGTGTTTAGGATTCTGTTGTCCAAATAAAACAAACTTTGTAGACACACTATTGGTTTTTATACCAGTGGTAGACATTTGAGTTGTTTCATTGTGGACATAATAGAACTGTTGGTCATACTTTTGTCTTGAATATTAATGTGGAAGTTGATTCACTGCTTCATAGGGTATTCATATATTCAGCTTCAGTAAGTGAGTAATCTGCTATTGGTTTCTATTTAAATTGCTGTGGAGTCAAATATGTAGATTATTGATTTTGAAAAATTTGTTGAGGATTGTAGAGGGTCAAATTCTATAAATGTTCCATGCATACTTAATAATGTTAACTCTGCACTTGTTGGTGAAGTGTTCTCTATATATCCTTTCGGTCAGGTTTGCTAATTGTGTTCTTCAAATTCTCTATCTTTATTGGTTATTTTACCTGTTTTTTTTTTTTTTTAATGAGGCCACTATGTTAAAAAACTGTAGATTTATTTTTTGTCATCGATTTTTATACATTTCGAGACCATCATATAAATTTAGAATGGTTGTGTCTTTCTTGGGAATTCTTTGATAATTTTGAATTATTTTTTATCATTCTTTTTTGAGATGGAGTTTTGCTATGTGGCCCAGGCTGGTCTTGGGCTCGAGTGATCCTCCTGCCTCTGTCCTGCAAGTAACTGGAATTGCAGGCATATACCACTGCACTTGGTTTGAGTTACCTTTTTATCTTAAGTTTGCTTTTTCTCCTAGTATTTACCTTGTCTGATGTTTACTTAGCTAACACTAGCCTTCTTTGGCTGCTGTTGTATGGTATATGTTTTCCCATCTTTTTACTCTCAACTTTTCAGTTTTCCTTATGTTTTAGATATACTTTTTGTAAGTGGCACGTAGTTGAATTTAGTAAAAATTCAGCCTGGTATTTTTGTCTTTCAGTGGGTGAATTTAGTTCAGTTACATTTAATGTAATTAGTGATATATTTCTGTTTAAGTCTGCCATGATTTTTTATGTGTACTGTTCGATTTCTCATTGTCCTGATGGTTGGTTACATATTTCTTTTTCCTCATTTTCTGTTTTTAGGATTGATTATATTTTTTATTGCTCAATTTTTCCATTTTTTTCCTGAACCTTTCTTTTAGTAATTATATTTTTGAATCACAATATATACTCTTGATTCCAGAAGTATATATTAATTCCCATAATACATTAGTATAATTTTTTATATTCAGTATTCACTTGGATTTACCTCATAATTTCATTTTTATTGCTTTTTATTCCTTTGTTGTTGAGCTTTTATCTGGTATGCTTTTTCTTAGGTCTAAAAAATACTCTTAAGATCTTCGTTTATTCTTAGGTACTGATAACACATTCATTTACGTTTTTTGAGAAAAAGTTCAAAGTTTTATGAATAATCTAATGAACAAGCAGGGTAGTCATTATCTGAATTCCAATATCATTATTAGTTTTTCACATTTGTCTATTTTTTTCTTTGCCAAAATACTTTAAAGCAGATCTAATAACCAATGCCATTTTTATCATACTCACTTAAATTAATTCTAATTTATTGTGAAAACAGTGTTGTAGTCAATTAAATTAACAATCAGTTTTGTGGTGTCATCTGATTTTCAATATATGATTAAACTTAATATAATGGAGACTTTGATAGGGATTCTAAGTTACTAGTTATTTTTACTAGTGATTTAAAGGTAATCTTTCCTTGTCTTTTAGCTTACATGGTATTCGTTAGAAGTCATCTGTCAGTCTTACTGCTTTGAAAGGTCATTTCTCAAACTTTCTGAAGTTGCCCTTTTCTTTTTTGCTTTCAGAATTTTTGTGTGATGTTCCTACATGTGGTTTCATTTGTGTTTATTCTGCTTTAGATTGATAGGACTTCTTGAATCTTTAGTTGATATCTCCCTGAAGTTTTAGCTGGTATCTTCCAAAGCTTTAGAGAAATAGCCATTACCTCTTTAAATATTGTTTCTGCTCTATTTTATCTTCTCTCTCTCTCTTTTTTTTTTTTTTGACAGAGTCTTGATATGTTGCCCAGGCTGGAGTGCAGTGGTGCGATCTTGTGTCACTTCAACTCACGCCTCCCCAGTAGCTGGGATTATCCTGTCAGCCTCCTGAGTAGCTGGGATTACGGGCATGCACCACCAAGCCCAGCTGATTTTTATATATTTATTTATTTACTCTTTGGAGACAGAGTCTTACTCTGTCGCCCAGCCTGAAGTACTGGAGTGTAATGGTGCGATCTTGGCTCACTGCAACCTCTGCCTCCCGGGTTCAACCGATTTTCGTGCTTCAGCCTCCTGAGTAGCTGGGACTACAGGTGTGTGCCACTACACCCAGCTAATTTTTGTATTTTTAGTAGAGATGGGGTTTCACCACGTTGGCCAGCATGGTCTTGATCTCATTACCTCGTGATCTGCCCATCTTGGCCTCTCAAAGTGCTGGGATTGCAGGCGTGAGCCACCATGCCATTCCAATTTTTGTATTTTTAATAGAGATGGGGTTTTACCATGTTGGTCAGACTGGTCTCAAACTCCTGACCTCTCAGATGATCTGTCTGCCTTGGCCTCCCAAAGTGCTGGGATTACAGATGTGAACTTCTTCACCCAGCCTTTCCTCTCTTTTTGACTCTTCATTTTTATATACATTATATCTCCTCATGATCATAACTGATAGAATTTTCAATTGTTTTAATTGTGGATATTTTCTTCTAATCCATCTTTTTAAATATTCTATCATCTGGTATCTAATCATTTATGGGAAAACTACCCTTCTCCCACTTTACTGCAATGTTACCTCTAGTAAGCATCTCATGTATGTATAGGTCTGTTTCTGTTTCATTGGTCATTTTTTAGGTAGATTTTAAAAATCTACCTAAAAATTGATTTTCTAAATTATTTAAAAATAAAAAAAGTGCGTGGTGTTATGCAGTTATTACCATTGTCTAATTCTAGAACATTTCCATCACTACAGAAACAAACTCCTCATCTACTAGTGTTTTCTCCACTTCTTCCCCAACCCATACAGTCTCCTGGCAACGAGTAGTCAGCTTTCTGTATCTATATTTGCCTACCATGGATATTGCATATAAATGGACTCGTAGAATATGTCCTTTTTTGTGTGACTACCTAGCATAATACTTTCAAGTTTCATCTGTTTAGCCTGTGTCAGTACTAGTACTTTTTCTGGCAAAATATTCCATTTTGTTGAGGCATTCATCTCTGGGTGAACATTTTAGTTGATTTTTTCTTTTTGGCTATTATGTCTAATGCTGCTGTGAACAGTTTTGTATAAGATTTTTTTTTTTTTGGGTCAGTGTGTGTTTTCAGTTCTCTTGGGTGTGTACCTACCTGTGAGTACAACCTGTGAATATTATTTTTCTTAAAGATTGTCTTTGCTATTCTAGGTCTTTCATATTTCTGTTTGAATTTTAGATTTAGTTTGTCAGTTTCTGTATAAAATGATTGTTTTTAAAAGTTAGGGCCTGTATGAAAGTCAGTTTAGGACAATTGGCATCTTAATATTGAGCTTTTAAATGCTTTAACGTCTCTCTCTCTCTCTCTCTCTCTCTCTCTCTCTCTCTCTCTCTCTCTCTCTCTCTGTGTGTGTGTGTGTGTGTGTGTGTGTGTGTTTCTCTTCTTAAATGCAGAATACAAACTGAGGTGTATATTCTATAGTGTATTTAAGTTTTTGATTTCTTTATGCTTTGTAGTTTTCAGCATAGTTTTACATCTTTTTACCTATATATTTAGTTGTTATGTTGTTATAAGTGATCTTCCTCTGAATCTTACATTCCATTCACTTGTTTTTTGTGTATAAAACTATAACTGATTTGTACGTATTACTGTCACATCTGGTGACAGTGCTATATTATTAAAAAAGTAGTTTGTAAATAGTTCGTAGATTCTTAGAGAATTTTTAATGTGTTGCAATCATGTCATCTATTGATAGCTTTACTTTTTCTTTCTAATTATATTGTTGTTTTATCTTTCTGTTATTTTGTGCTTCCTAGGTCTTCCTATATGTTGTTGAATAAAATGGTAATAGTGGTCATTTTTGTCTTGTTCTCACATCTATATCTATTTACTTATCTATAGACCTATATGTTTATATCTATCTATTTTTGAGATGGAATATCATACTCTTGTTGCCCAGACTGTAGTGCAGTCACGCAATGTCGGCTCACCACAACCTCCACCTCCCGGGTTCGAGCGATTTTCCCGCTTCAACCTCCCAAGTAGCTGGATTACAGGAGCCCACTACCCTACCTGGCTGATTTTTGTATTTTTAGTAGAGATGGGGTTTTGCCATGTTGGCCAGGCTGGTCTTGAACTCCTGACTTCAGGTGATCTGCTTGCCTCGGCCTCTCAAAGTGCTGGGATTACAGGTATGAGCCACTGTGCCTGGCCTGGCCCTATATTTTTTTATGACTAGAGTTTTTGAGGCCATTTGTAGTATAAATATAGAAAAGGATATTGAAAACCCGGATTGTGCAAAAGATTTTTGATTAGTTCTATAGTATCAGGATGGCTTGTTTTTCCTTGGATTATTTACCTCTTCTGTTTGTAGTGATTCAGTTAGTTTTCCCTGTATTATTTGGGTATTAGATTTTAAAATCAGTTAAGTGTAAATGTTTATAGTATTAAATACCTCATGTATTACCCCAAAATACAAGCATGATATGAATGCTTTAGTGCTAAAGTCTAACAATTTTCCCTTGACTGTTAGAATTAATAGTTGTTGGGTGTGGAGCACTTGAAGGAGCAAATGAATTTTTATTTTGGGACTATAAATGTTCTATGAGGTGTGATTGCCCCTCCCCTCTCCACCTCTCCCCTTTTTTTGTGGAGAGAGTCTCACTTCATCCCCCAGGTTGGAATGCAGTGAAAGGTCACGACTCAATGCAGCCTCCACCTCCTGAGTTCAAGTGCTTCTCATGCCTCAGCCTTCTGAGTATCTGCAGCCTCCTATCTGGGCTGACAGGCATGTGCCAGCATGCCTAACTAATTTGTGTGTGTGTTTAGTAGAGATGGCGTCTCGCCATATAGACCAGGCTGGTCTAGAACTCCTGACCTCAAGTGATTTGCCCACCTTGGCCTCCCAAAGTGCTGGCATTACTGGAATGAGCCACCGTGCCCAGCCAATTGCTCTTTCTTTGACCAAGCTTGTAATGTTGAATTGGTGTATAGGTTAAATGAAGGGCACAGTATAACTGCACTGTAATTAGTAGTGGTTTTGTTTTTTACATAAGGAAATTTAATCATAAGAGTATATGTACAGTTTTTGTTATTGGTATGTTTATTTTAACTTAGCTTTTGTTATTAGAATTCTGGCAGAATATAACCTTTGTTTGATTTTAAAAAGATTGTTAGATTGCCTGGATTTTCCCCTTTAGCCACTTTCTATGAGCAAATTACTTCCCTCAGGTTTACTTTCATTATGTAGAAAATGAGATTATTTTAGTACCTCATACATATAGTAATAGCAACAAAAACTTTAAAAAGCCTAGTTAGTACTAAATACTTTGCTTTTGCCGAGATTAAATAAGTTGATATAACTTCCATGCTTAACATTGTGCCCTTTGTTAGCTTTGGCTTCACGTATGCTTTGGTTCTGATCCTAGTTCTATTACTGTGAGTTTACCGGGTAATTTCTCTGAGCCTTCCATACTTAATCAGCAAAAAAAGGGAATCATGATGCCTGGCCCATAGAGTTGATCATAAAGTGAATTGTAGTTATTCTTTAAAACAGTACCACATGGTAATACATACTAAATATTTGCTATTCTTACAGAAGTTATATTTTTCCGCAATGTATAATTTTGTAGTAAAGGCCTGTTATAAATATTTATGTTGTTACTAACTTGGCCCCTAACTTTTCTTTTGTGCTGACATATTGGATTAAGTTGGGAAATGAAGTTTAATCTCAGCTTTTCCAAGATATTTCCCAAAGATTTGGAAAATAATGCAGAAAGAATGATTTATAATGTTGTTTGAATAACAGTGAAATGGAAAATCAAAGAAATCTCTTGTAGGGTTTCATAGAGACTTTATTACTGAAAATGTTTATGGGTAAGAAGTGTATGCTAGTTTTACTGTGTGTTGGATATGTCTGTCTCCATTTCGGTGTTTTGGGTGGCTTATAGTGGGAAATACTGCTTTTTGTATTCTGTGCAGGCCTTGTCTCTGTTTGGGATGTGCTATACAATGAGGAATTATCATCTTCATCTCTTTTAAAATGAAGATCTTATATTTGAAGGGTTTTTTGAGTGCTTTTTGGCGGGTGAAATAGGGTGTGTTGTTATTTCTTATGCTCAAATTGTATAATAAGATTACTCTCATTTTTAATGATTCCTCTACTATAACAAAAATATTTGCAAAATCAATAGTATACTGTCTCTGATTTTTCTTTGCTTTAAGAAATTATTCCTCATTTCTGGGCTGAGCATGGTGGTTCACACCTGTAATCCCAGCACTTTCGGAGCCTGAGGCTAGTGGATCACTTGAGGCCAGAAGTTTCAGAGCAGCCTGGCCAATATGGCGATACCTCAGCTCTACTAAACAAAAATTAGCCAAGCATGGTGGTGCACGCCTGTAATTCCAGCTACTCAGGAGGCTGAGGCACGATCATCTCTTGGACCCAAAGGTGGAGGTTGCAGTGAACCAAGATTGTGCCACTGCACTTCAGCCCGAGCAACAGAGTGAGACCCTGTCTCCAAAAAATATATATAAATAAAAGTATCTCCTGAATTTCCTACTAGTATTATCAGTATACTTAATTTTACCATTAATGTTTCCTTATTTATACTTTCCAGATTTCTTTTTTAGAATGAAAATTAACTATAGTTTTAGCATCAAAATAGTGTCAAAATATTTGTAAATGTTTTCTCTTTAACTTTTTCTTCATCCTGGTGTTTTTTTGTTTTTGTTTTTTCCCCTTGTCTTATGCCAGTGAGTTCCTTCGGGGTTACTCCTGCAGTAGGTGGACTATCATCTGGGACAGTTGGGGAAGCCTCGACAGCCCTGAGTTCAGCAGCCCAGGTAGCTTTGCAGTCTCTCTCTCATGCAATGGCTTCAGCCGAGCAACAGCTGCAGGTGCTGCAAGAGAAACAGCAGCAGCTTTTGAAGCTTCAGCAACAGGTTGGAGACTATTTGGCTCTTTGTTCATGCTGTCTCTAAACTTCAAAAGCTGAAAAAGTACTTTAAAAATGACTGTTCTTTTCATAAAGAAAAGTAGGTTGACCAATCTGAGCTAATCATTTTCAACAAAAATTGAGGTAAATTCTTTGTTATATTTAAATTTGTTAAAATTGTATGAATATATCTTATTTCGTATATATTTGAGGAATTATGATTGATATTTTTGGTATAATCTTGAAGTAAATCCATTTTCTAAACACTTGGTCAAATAGTATGTACAGTTACTAGTTACTATTTACATGGAGTATAGTACCTAAAACATTTTAAAGAACAATTAAAGTACTGTGACTTAAAATTCACTAATAATGACAGATGTTTTATAAATTTCATTGTGGCCTAAATTCAGAGTTCCCAATTGCCGGGCCACAGATCAGTATCAGTCAGTGGCCTTTTAGGAACTGGGCCGTGCAGCAGGATGTGAGCGGCGGGCAATTGACCATTACCACCTGATCTCCCTCTCCTTTTACATCAGCAAGGGCATTTGATTCTCATAGGAGTATGAACCTTATTGTGAACAGTGCATGTGAGGTATCTAGGTTGCAGATTGCTTTTGAGAGTCTAATGCCTGATGATCTGAGGTGAAGCAGTTTCATCTGGAAACCAGTCCCCTGCACCCCTGCCACATCTCCATGCATCCATGGAAAAATTGTCTTCCATGAAACTGGTCCATGGTGTAAAAAAGATTGAGGACTGCTTGTTTAAATGAAATGTGTGGCAATTCCAGGTGACAGATTGTATTACCTTAGTCAACATGAGAGTTCACCTCCTGATAGTATTTTGTTTTGAGCAGAATTTTGTTTCCTTATTTACATTTAATTGTTCTGCTTCCTTTTCACCGCTACTTTGAAAGATTCCTAGTTCCCAAATGCACAGGAAATTTTGTGTTAAATATTTAAAGAAGTGTATATGGCAAACAATGATCTATTTATATGGAGTCCAATTTTGATTTAATTTCATCTTTAAGTATGATCAATTTAATCATGTTTATCTTCATAATATATGCCCATGTGGTATTCCACCAAAATTTAGGTAGGGAGGATTAGTCTATATATGTTGCTTTTACTTCTTTTGCAGAAAGCAAAGCTGGAAGCCAAGTTACATCAGACAACAGCTGCAGCAGCTGCAGCAGCGTCAGCAGTAGGTCCTGTTCACAACTCTGTGTCTTCCAACCCAGTGGCTGCCCCTGGATTCTTCATTCATCCATCTGATGTTATTCCACCCACTCCAAAAACAACACCTCTTTTTATGACTCCACCACTCACTCCACCCAATGAAGCAGTTTCCGTTGTGATTAATGCCGAACTTGCACAGCTTTTCCCAGGCTCAGTCATTGATCCCCCAGCAGTCAATCTTGCTGCACATAACAAAAATTCCAGCAAGTCCAGAATGGTAAATTATGTTTTAAGTAGGTGTTGGCTTAGACATGTAAAAATATTTTGAAATATACTTTTAACTTTAGAAGGCAAAATTTTTAATACAAATAATCTAATTTGATGTATAATTTAATAATCAGATCATTAATTTGATTTATCAGATTAGATTATTTTCTTTTATAAAATATTACAGTACATACATTAAGAGAAGAAACTTACTAATTCAATATTATGGTTAGTAGTTTTTGTAGAACAAGCCTAATATCAATATAAAGTTAGACTTTTTTTTTCCCCCTCTAGAATCCACTTGGTTCTGGTCTTGCCCTTGCAATTTCTCATGCTTCACATTTTCTTCAACCTCCACCTCACCAGTCCATTATTATAGAGCGAATGCATTCAGGTAATCTTTGACTTTCTTAAAATATATATATATACTTTTTTTTTTTTTTTTTGCTTAGTTTGCTAGCCTTTTTAAGGCTCACTATTCTTCAGTTTGATTTTTTTTTTGCAAATTACATTTGCTCTTGGGTAAGTACATTTTATGAAGAATAAGCACTTACATGTTCAAGCTTTGTGCTTGCCAAATTGCATAAAGAGTGCTGTTGAGTAGTGTATTTGATCTCTATATGAATCTTGCCTGCTGATATATTATTGATGTAAATAATTCATTGTAGTTGGCCAAATTGCCATTACACTAGAAATTACATTCAAAATACTCCTAAAACTAGCCTACTTATAGTGGAACTCTTTCTTGAGAGGAGCTAATAGAACTACTGCTTACTATAATAACAGGTTAAGAGTAATAACATATCCTAGGGTCTTGTCTTCTGCTTATATGCTAGAGAACTGAGATTGAGATAGATGCTTTC
Organism: Callithrix jacchus; assembly: GCF_049354715.1. Taxonomy (NCBI): domain Eukaryota; kingdom Metazoa; phylum Chordata; class Mammalia; order Primates; family Cebidae; genus Callithrix; species Callithrix jacchus. The sequence goes on along the minus strand of NC_133515.1, from coordinate 82,549,985 downwards.
AATTATAACATGCTTGTAGATAAACTGTAGGCAATTTTTTCCTTAGAATAGTTGGTTTTAACTACCACCAATGTTGTGCTTTAACAACAGTAGAATTCCACAAAATCCTCAGGGAAGTAACATGGTTATAGTATACACTGTAGCATGTATCATATTAAGAATTAAGTAATATTTGCGTTCTTTCAATGCAGTCATTTCCTCTTTGTCAGAGGGAGTTTGAAAGGTAAAACTTATGGCATTTTCTGCCCAATGAATCATTCATTGATAACAACATTAGTGTTGATAACATTTATAGTGGAAATTTGTTATTCTGCAGTCTTATGGGAGATGAGCAGTTGTTTACAGTGTAGTTTTTTTTTTTTTTTTTTTTACATAGCAATGACTATAGTACATACGCCTCCTGAGGAGGAGAACTATATTTTTTGTTTCTTGTTCAGTAATCTTTCTATTTAGGAAATTATTAGTAACTGCCTTGTTTTCTTTTTTTTTTTTCTGAGACGGAGTTTCGCTCTTGTTACCCAGGCTGGAGTGCAATGGCGCGATCTTGGCTCACTGCAACCTCCACCTCCTGGGTTCAGGCAATTCTCCTGCCTCAGCCTCCCAAGTAGCTGGGATTACAGGCATGCGCCACCATGCCCAGCTAATGCCTTGTTTTCTTTTAAACTAGCTCCCTCGAGAATAGCACTATCCCTTGAAGTTTAATTTAGTTGTTTTCCTTCACTATAAAATGTAGCTGGTAAGGTTACTAGCTGACCTCCACCCTATCACAATAAAGAAGAAAAAGAATTACGATATTATTAATGATCTGCATTCTGTTTTACTAGTTGAACTTATCCTTGTAATGTGTGTGAAATGAAGGATGTAAATCTGCTTTTTCTTCACCCATTTCATCTGGCATTGACCTGAAGAGACTGGGATACATCTATACTGGGGAAAAACATTGTTTGAGATCCAATGGAGGACCTTCCCAAGGCCTTTTTCAGTGGTAGTTTGATTGTGTATGATTGTAGTCATGCTTTCGCTTTCCATCTAAACCCAAATGAATGCAATATGCAGCTTCACAAGAAGTTAAATAGGGGTTAAGGAAGCTAAATCAAACAATACTATTTGGTATTTTAATGCATCTAGTTATGAAATTAAGAAAAAAAAATTGCCAGTGGCTGAAAGAAGAGCAGATTCATCCTTTATGATATTAACTAATATACTGCACTTGCTGATTTAAGGTTTTTGTTTTTGAGATGAAGTCTCATTCTGTCACCCAGGCTGGAGTGCAATGGTGTGATTTTGGCTCACTGCAACCTCCGCCTCCTGGGTTCAAGTGATTCTCCTGTCTCAGCATCCTGAGTAGCTGTGATTACAGGCGCACCTGCCATGCCTGGCTAATTTTTTGTATTTTTAGTAGAGAGGGGGTTTCACCGTTCCCCAGGCTGGTCTCAAACTCCTGAGCCCAGGCAGTCTACCCACCTGCTCCTCCCAAAGTGCTAGGATTATAGGCGTGAGCCACTGTGCCCGGCCTTGATTTAATTTTTTAAAACTCTAATATTTTAAAGAAGCTTGTTTGTATAGTGGTTGATTGCCTTAACTGTAACAGTAACAGTCTTACTCTTGTTTTTTTGTTTTGTTTTGTTTTTTGTTTTTTTTAAAGAGATGGGTCTCACTGTATTGCCCAGTGTGGAGTACAGTGGCTGTTCACAGGCGCAATAGCAGTCTAGTGTACTGCAGCTTGGAACTCCTCGGCTCAAGCAGTTCTCCTGTTTCAGGTCCCCAGTAATTGGGACTAGAGGTACCTGCTCTGTGTCCAGCTACTCTTAATTTTCTACCTAAGTCTTCAGGTTCAAAACTAACACGGACTGGGATTTCAGAAAATTTTTGAATCAGAATTGACAGGCCATTTTTACTTATTTACTTTTCCTCTTATTTGTAGTTTAGTGAGTTGATTTCATATTTTAAGATGAGTGCTCCAAACTGTTTTTGAGTGTATCATTTGGTTAATTGATATATTTTTGGTCAGCTGTTTCTTCTTTCTCTCATAGGAGCAAGGAGATTTGTGACCTTGGATTTTGGGAGGCCTATATTGTTGACGGATGTATTGATTCCCACTTGTGGAGACTTGGCCTCTTTGTCAATTGACATTTGGACATTAGGAGAAGAGGTGGATGGAAGGCGATTGGTAGTGGCAACTGATATAAGCACCCATTCACTAATTCTTCATGACTTAATACCACCTCCGGTGTGCAGATTCATGAAGGTAAAGAACTTTATGAAAGCAAATTGATATGCTTTCTATGTTTATGACAAGTTATGAAAAATAAACCTAATTAAAAAGTGTAACTGTCTTTTAAAATACATTGCTCAGGTTTTGATTGTGACAGATGTATATATATATATATATATATATATATATATATATATATATGTATATTTGTAATTTTTCATTTCAGATCACTGTCATTGGACGTTACGGAAGTACAAATGCGAGAGCCAAAATCCCATTAGGATTTTACTATGGTCATACCTACATCTTGCCTTGGGAAAGTGAACTGAAGTTAATGCATGATCCTCTAAAGGGAGAGGGAGAATCTGCAAACCAGCCAGAAATTGACCAGCATTTAGCAATGATGGTTGCTCTACAGGAGGATATACAGTGCAGGTTAGTACAGAGTGCAAATTTTAATCTTGTTGAAACTCTGTATTTTACATAATGTCTTGCGTATAATTCTCTCAAGAAATATCTTTTCATAGGTGTACAGTTAAAAGCAAAAGGAAGAAGGACAGTAGCACATTACAATAACCCTTAATGCATGAAAATGTTGTGATTAAATAGTGGGCTCAATTTATTAGTACCTATCAAGTGGGTAGTTCTTTTTAATGGATGTGTGTTAACAGGTTTGAGAGACTTAATTTGTAGCATTTGTATATGTACATAAAAAGAACATTACAAGAATTATTTTAATCAATCATTTTTTACTTTTAGGTATAACTTGGCTTGTCATCGTCTGGAAACTCTTCTGCAAAGTATTGATCTTCCTCCTCTAAATAGTGCTAACAATGCACAGTACTTTTTACGAAAACCAGATAAGGCAGTCGAGGAAGACAGTAGGGTTTTTTCTGCTTATCAAGATTGTATTCAGCTACAGCTTCAACTAAATTTGGCTCATAATGCAGTGCAGAGGCTCAAAGTGGCTCTAGGTGCAAGTCGGAAGATGTTGAGTGAAACATCAAATCCAGAAGATTTAATTCAGGCATCTTCCACAGAGCAGTTACGTACTATCATCAGATATTTATTGGACACTTTGCTCAGCCTGCTTCACGCTTCTAATGGTTTGTATTTGGCTTACGTATTTTAAAGGCTGGGAATATACGTGATGTGGTTTCATTGCATGTTTTAGGATCTGTGTCAGTATTTTCTATGAAATTTTTGTATTTTAAACAATGTCAGTATTTATGAAATGTCTCTAGGTTAATTCATTTCTCCCCGTTATTTTAAATATTTCTTAAATGATTTTTGTGTGTTTCTTTTGGGTTTCTGCTATTGACATGCACACCACTGTGCTACTGGCAGAGTAGTAAGTATTGCATAGAAGTTCAACAGTGAAGCTTTTCATATGCTGCTAACCTAATATAGAGCTATCATTTTGTAGCCAGGATCTATTTTTGATCATTACACATACACATTCACTCAAACAGCCATCTGATACATCCAGCTCCATAGGCAAGAAATGTAATTTACTTAAGTGCTACTTCCCTCTCCAAGTATCTAACAGATTTCTACATACAAGGAGTAAATAGGTCAGAAAATAAATAGTATATAATTATCTACTGATTACTAGAAAAAGGGAAAGCATATTTAGGCATGCTTATTTTAATATTATACCATACATTTAAATAGGAAAGTTTACTATTTTCTTTCTTGTAATAGGACACTCTGTTCCTGCAGTTTTGCAGAACACATTTCATGCCCAGGCCTGTGAAGAGCTCTTTAAACACTTGTGCATCAGTGGAACCCCAAAGATACGGTTACATACTGGTCTTCTGCTTGTTCAACTGTGTGGTGGTGAAAGATGGTGGGGTCAGTTTCTTTCTAACGTTCTTCAGGAATTGTACAATTCAGAGCAGCTTCTCATCTTTCCACAGGATAGGTAGGTCAGAATATGTTGGAGGTGTTTGTTATTAATGATTTCTACTTCTCACAGTTATTGGTCAGCTTATGAAATCTTTGAAATATGGATACTAAGTTGTGAATATGAGGCAGATCTCAGGGTTTGGGAAATGACCAGTGAAGGCTCCAGCACCGTGTATTGAAGGAGATAATAAGTGATGATAATTAGATTCTACTCTTTAGTTTTCTGATTGAACCTGTGGACTTTGTAGATCTGTGTTCATAAGTGTTTCTATTAGATTATGTTACTTTATATTTCTATTAGATTGTTACTTTATGTGCTAAATGTGTTTGTGGCTAAAAAAGTTCTTTCATTTACTAAGTCCTTGATTTCTTGTTAATAACATTAGAAAATATAACAAGTAGTTAGAAAAATAACTAATTTTAACTTCATGCCTCCAGATAAAAATCTTGCTTTCCCAATCTGAAATATGGTATGCTTTAAGAAGCAAACATTCTGTCATTACTCTGTTAAGTTTCTATGTAAATTATTTTAAAAATTGAACAATTAAATTGATTCTTACTGGATATTTTCTTTTTTTAATTTTAATTTTTTTCCCCCTAGGGTCTTCATGTTACTTTCCTGCATTGGTCAAAGATCACTTAGTAATAGTGGAGTATTAGAAAGCTTACTTAATCTCTTGGATAATTTATTATCACCTCTTCAGCCGCAGTTACCCATGCATAGGAGGACAGAAGGTATTAATAGAAAGCAGTGTTTTTTAGTAAATCAATATTCCTGTAAATATTGCTTTTAAAATATCTTCTCTGAAATACTTTAATACTAATTGCAGCACACTTAACATTTTTATGATATAAGCTCTTAAAAATGAGCAACCTTCATGTGATTGACTGCCATGTAGTTATTACTTTTAACAGTTATTACATTTTCATTATTTGAACTTAGTATAGTATTTTTTCTATACTATTATAACTAAAATCAAACTCCCTTATATAAGTTGAAGCTGTAAGGCACGGTTGTTCTTCTGATCAACAATAATGAATTTCATTTGGGCAGAATTTTTTATAGGAATAAAAACATTAGAACATAGTTTAGTGCTATATGAATTATAAGTTGAGAGTTAGATTTTTTGTTTCTGTTTCTGTGAGTCTGAGAATTGTATCTTATACCTTGCTTTCTAGTTTCTATATTACATTTTGGATTCATCCTATACTTAATCTATTCTTATACGTTAAAGTCTTTGTCTTTCATTAGATTTGATGTTCTACTCAGTTCCTGGCTGTAGGTGTCTAATTTTTAGGCTTATTACATATAAATGTTAGTGTTAGTAATGATATGTGTTTTAGACTTATAAAATACTTTATCTCACTTACTTTATCAGATCTAATTAGAAATCCTAACGTCATCTGGATGTTTTTCCTTTACTCTCATCTCTCTCTAGGAGTACTAGATATTCCCATGATCAGTTGGGTTGTTATGCTGGTGTCCAGGTTGCTGGATTATGTGGCAACTGTTGAAGATGAAGCAGCAGCTGCAAAGAAACCTTTGAATGGTAAAGACAGGGAGAGGTTTCTGACAGGTATCAGAAGTTTATAATAATACGTTGGTGGGGATTTTGAGTGACTTCGCAGTTGTTCCAGAACTGGCTATTGGCCTGGAGATACCAGCTGTATGTAATTTATGGAAAATATGAATTAACTTTACTATAACTCTGTTTAAAGATAAAATTTATACTTGGACTTTATAGACAAGCTTCTTTGTCTAGACATGACTTTTAGTTTCTAAATACTGCTATGACTTTGACAAGGTGTTTTCCCTCAGGCTCATTTAAACACTTTATATTAGCATGCATATGAGTGAGTGATGAAAGGGAAATCTGTAAAGAGTTCTTACCTTTTTTTCTTTGTATAATGTGTAATTTCATTTAGAATTATTGATGTCTACTAATTAACTACAAATGGTCTCTTTTAAAAATATAAAAATTCCCAGATTTTGAGTTGTAAGCTTGGTTTATTGGTCCGAAGCACAGAAAAATTTAAAAATTAACTTGTAAAATTATCTTCTTTTCCTTTTCCACTTAACAAAACTTTTTATTTTTATTTATTATTTTTCCTCAGAGATTCTTGTTCTGAAAACAAGACTTTTTAAATAAAGGATTTGAGTTAGCTAAATCCAGTATGTAAACCATTGGAGATATGTAAGCCTGTGTACGGCTCACATCTACTATGTAAGCCATTGAGAACCATAGCATTTGGAATACTGTACATTGTCAGGAACTCAGTATTTTTAAAAGTTGCCTTGAGATGTTATAGTAGAATCAGTTAGTGCATATTATCTTTAGGAAGATAATGGGAAATTTATATATATAAGGAATTTGTTTTATATTGATTTAAAAAAATAATGTATATGGGTTATTTTACTCAGTTGTAGGATACAGAGGTAAGAAATACAGTTAACATAAATAAAACTACATTCATATTGAGAAAGTCCGTATCGTCTGTCATCCAGGCTGGAGTGCAGTGCTCACTGCAACCTCCACTTCCCAGGTTCAAAGGATTCTCCTGTTTCAGCCTCCAGAGTAGCTGGGATTATAGGTGTATACAACCACGCCTGGCTAATTTTTTTGTATTTTTAGTAGAGATGAGGTTTCATCATGTTGGCCAGGCTGGTCTCAAACTCCTGACCTCAAGTCACCCACCTGCCTCGACCTCCCAAAGTTCTGGGTTTACAGGTGTAAGCTACTGCACCTGGCTGAGAAGCAGTCTTAAAAAAAGAAAAATACAAAATAAACTGTAATATAATCTTGGAATGTAACAGATAGTATTTATATATTTAGATACTATGGAAACATTGGTGGAAGGGTTTTTTTTAGGGGTTGAACAATTTGAACTGAGACTCGGTAACTAGGTAGTAAAGAAGAGAAAAATTTTTAGATAAGGAAAAGATGTTTTACGATTGGAGCTGGGTAAAATGTATTGGGCCTGAATTCAATGAAACAGAATAGTCTGGGCATAGTCCAGAAAATGAGAATAAGTATAGGTAGACAGTATGCATTCTGAATTATTTAACCTTATTTTGGCCGTTGTTAGTTAAATTATTGTTTATTCTTTTTTGGTCCCTGATTAAGAGCATGTGTGTTTCAAATGAGCAATAGTAGTATTTGTTGTTAGAATTGAATGACATTATCAAAATTGTCTTGTATAGAGATTAATCTTAATTGTGGAGGAAGATAGCTATTATATAAAAGAAAGATTGGAGACAGAGGGAACTGTGGTCTTGAATTGGGGTCTACATTAGAGAATTGATCGTTATCCAGTCTTTATAGAGTCAGTTCTTCTAGCAATTTCTTTACAGTGTTTTCCATATTAAAACTGCTTTTCATGATTGGCACATGTGTAACTGTGTTTTTTGTTTTCTCGGTAGGAAAGGTACTTTAAAATCACATTTAACAGAATTATTAATTCAAGTTTTCCTTCCCCTGTAGGTAATCAGTGGAGTTTTATTAACAATAGTCTACATACACAGAACTTAAATAGATCTTCTAAAGGCAGCAGTAGCCTTGATAGATTATATTCCAGAAAAATCAGAAAGCAGCTTGTTCATCATAAACAGGTAATTGTCAATACATTTAAAAATTTTTAATGTTTGAGTATATTGTTTTGGAGGTTGCATGAGATAGATTGCCATCAGAAACTAGGTATGATGTTCAATGAGCTCCTTAGTTTAGGAAAATTATCTAACACTTTGGAGACTTCAATTTCCTTAATGGTTAAAATGACAACAATGTATAGTTTACAGACTTTGTTGATAGTCCTTTAACTTTTTACCATCATCCATCTCTGTTACTACCATTGTAAATGAGGTTGTCTTTATATTTTGCCTAGTCAGAAAATCTCTCTTTCTTTGTTTTGCTTTAATCCAATCCATTTCCTTTCATTTAATTCTTAGTAGCCTTCAGTTGACCTTTGGATGAAGGTGAAACTCTTTAACATGGCTTCAGGGGTATTCATCACCTGCCCCTCTATCTAGCTTTCAGGTTTTAATTTTGGTTTCTTTTTCCATTTTTTTGTTTTAGTCATTTACACACACACACACACACACACACACACACACACACACACACACACACACTTTTAAAAAAATTTTTATTTTTTGAGTCCAGAGACTTGTTACCTAGGCTGGAGTGCAGTAAAGGACCATAGTTCACTGCAGTCTCCAAATTCCTGGGCTCAAGCAATCCTTGTGCCTCAGCCTTCCAAGTAGCTGGGATGACACCTGTGTGCCACCATGCCAAGCTAATTTGTACACTGTTTCTTGTGGAGATGGGGTTTTGCTTTGTTGCCCAGGCTGCTCTTGAACTCCTGGCCCTGGTGATCTTTCTGTTTTGGCCTCCGAAAGTGTTGGGATTATAGGTCTGAGCCATTGTGTCTGGCCACAAAATATTTTTATTATGCTTTAAGATGTAAGAATTCTATATGAAAATCTTGAGCTTTGGCATGTTAGGAAAGCTTTGGGCTTTTCAAATTTATTTTACTGTTTTATTTTTTATCTTTTAAAAAACTTTGATTTATGGGGCTTTTTTAAAAGGTAGGCTTGGCAATAAGTTGTTTATTTTTCACTTCTAAGTTTTTCAACTAGCTCAGTCCTTTGCTGGAAAAATGATGAGGAGTGTCTTCCTCAACTACCTCTTCTTTTTGAGACCTTTAACCAATTTTAGGTAGTATTAATTTGTATCTTTTAACCTTTTGCTCGATGCGTTTAATTAGGATGGGAAACAAAACCTATTGTGTAACCCAGTGAATATTTGTCTGTGAAATATTACTGTTTGATTCTTCATTATGAATGACAGTATTGGGACAGTTGGCAAAACTTAAAAGGTGACTCTGAGGGATAGTTGGTGGTCAGGCATCGATATTCTCTGATTTTGATGGTTGTAACTATGATTTGTAGAAGGTTTTATGTCTAGGAATTATACATGAAAGTAATCAGGGCGATTGGTCATCAGGTTACTAATTTACTGCCAAATGGCTTAGTGAAAACCAGTTGTATTTGTACAATAATTAAAACTGGCTATTTCAGAATAGATTAAAAATGATTTTTTTCTTGGTTATACTTCTTGCTTGTGTTAATTATAGAACTTTGGAAACTATTTTCTGAAAATACTGATTTGTAGTGATTTATAATTTTAAAAACGTTAACTTCTCAGTTATAAATATATAACTTCTCAGTTAACGTTTTTAAAATTATGTGTACATGCTAGTTTTAATTTAGGATAGAGTTTTTTTCATCTATGGTGATAACAGCCAAGTGGAATTTAAAAAATAATATTAGTAATATTTTTTTTCTGATACCAAAAATAGGTGTCAGGCAGCAGTAATGCCTGTAATGTCAGCACTTTGGGAGGCCAAGGCAGGTGGCTCAACTGGGGCCAGAAGTTCAAGACCGGCCTGACCAACATAGTGAAACCCCATCTCTACTAAAAATACAAAAAATTAGCTGATGTGGTTGCATGTGCCTGTGGTCCCAGCTACTCAGGAGGCTGAAGCAGGAGAATCACTTGAACCTGGGAGGCAGAGGTTGCAGTGAGCCGAGATCACACCACTGCAGTCCAGCTTGGGTGACACAGCAAGACTCTGTCTCCCCACCTTCCCCCCCAGCAAAAAAAGTCAATAGTAGAAATTTATGAAGTGTTCTCTTGGAAGGAAGGCTTATTAAGTTGTTAACTAAATTATTATTCATTTATAGTTTTGACTGTACTTTTCTAGTACTTTTCTATTTAAAGTAACTTTCTGTGTACATACACTGTGTACATTGCTCTGTGGAGAATACATTCAACAGATTGTAAGGTCTTTATGAACAGTTTT